>NC_086318.1:61727372-62047949 GCF_036172605.1 Pelobates fuscus
AGGGTAGGTGAATTTTTAAACCCTTGGGGCAGTCTTGTCCAAGTCATTTGGCGTTTTGAGCCCGTTACAGCGTTCTCCCATTGGAAAGCGAAAATACATTGGCTTTCTGCGGCAATTCGGAGGCAAAAGAAGGCATCTTTGAGATCTAAGACTGTGAAGTAAGTAGCCCCGCCCGGAATTAAAGCAAGCAGGTTATATGGATTGGGTACAACTGGATGTATGCTAACAACCGCATCATTGACTGCTCTTAAGTCCTGTACAGGTCGATACTCATCTGTACCGGGCTTTTGAACAGGCAGCAATGGGGTGTTCCAGGGGGAAGTACAGAATTTTAGGATACCATACCGTATGAACTTATCCAGATAGGATTGGATGTTCTTCTTAGCCTTCTGCGGAATGTGATATTGTCTTAGGCTCACTGGATAAACCCCATGTTTCAGTTCAATTTTTATTGGTGGAATATTGCGGGCCAGTCCTGGTGGGTTGTTCTCTGCCCAAACTCCTGGTATGTTAAACAATGTCTCATCACTCCTAGGGTTTTGGCTAGTCAACACTGTATAAAGTCGCCACTCTTCTTCCTTTGGTACGGATAAAGTCATAATACCTGAAGGTCCATTAAACTTTAAGGATGTTGTTCCATTTGGTAGGAACGTAATCTGCGCTTGTAATTTTGATAGCATATCACGTCCCAGCAATTGGACTGGACATTCAGGCATATAAAGGAATTGGTGTTTTACTACGTGGCCTCCCAATGTACAGAGTCGACTTTTAAGAACCGGTTTTTCAGCACTTCTTCCAGTTTAAAAGATCGGTTGTGGTAAATGGGACATATACGAAGACTGGGTCAGCGTGTGCCATTTGACCTGCGGCATCGATATAAGCTGACCCGGGATTCAGACGAAGAGGCATCTGATAGTGCTTTAATTGTTGGGCATCAGTCAACTGTCGGGTTTGGATGGGGCTACGTAGAGAGGCGTCAGTCATGGGTTCCGGTCGGGGAGAGATAGGGTATGGGGATGTGGGAGGTCGGTTTTGGGAAAAGGTCGTAAATAAAACACTTCGAGCCGAGCTAGATGAAGCTTGACCGGAAGTCTGAAGTGGCGCCAAATCAGGATATTCGTTTCTAATGGGGGTGGATTCTGGTTCCGGAAGGGGAGATTTAGTACGAGGGGGGGTGGATCCTGTACTGGAGGAGGAAGCGGAAGTGGATGAGGGTAATGAGGGGAGGGGTGCAGGACTTCCTGCGTTTGCGTCACTTCTTCTTAACGGAAAGTAAGGGGGCGGCAAAGGGATCTCGGACTCAGGGGGCGTGTCCAAAATGGGCCTAACACCAGTCCTAGTGGACGAGCAAGTCCTAGCTACCATGAGGCGACACTGCTCCTCGTGGCATGTCTGGAGCCATTTTGGCGAGTCATTTACGGCCTGTCTCCAACAGTCAATATAAGGAAACTGGCCGTAAAGTTCAGGCCTACCCGATACAGCCACGTGTAAGCGCTGTACCAGAGTTGGATCCAAACTGCCACGTGGCGGCCATGCCGCAACCAAAGTAGGCCACTCCCTAGTACACAAAGTGACCAAACGTACAGGAGACATCTTTACCCCAAAATCACAAACTTTGAATCCCTTTTTAAAATTCTTAACCATACATCCTAAGGGATCCGGAATCGTTGACTGCGACGCACCCATACTTAACAATGGAACGTCGTCGACAACGAATACTATACACGCGTACTATTCAACAGTCACACCCGTTTCCTCTGGCAACAGCACCACGTGGTACGGTTACCAAGTGAAACGTACACAATAACAATAAACACTCAGGGAATTCCCGTACACACACAGCTGTTACACCAGTCACTATATAATCAATATTATGCCCTTTGGCGTAACTATACAGTCACCCACGCTATAATTCTCTATATACGAATTACCCGTCTATAACACACCCCAGTAACATCGTCTTTTACAAATAGCGGTTACAGTACGGTTAGCATAGGTCAAAGCACAAGTTAAGGTCACAATACAATTATTAGTGGTTATGGTGTTAAACATGCAATGGACGACAATGATTAGTACTTATTATATAATGTCAGTAAATATACAGGGTTATGGTACCGTGCACTATAATACAGCAACACACTATTAACACTCTCGCTAGACGGCTGAGCTCGCGCTATCTAACAAGATATACACTTTACTAAAACAATCGTTAACACATTTACAATTCCCAACTAAACTATTGGCCAGTACCTTGAATGGACTACCTAAAACTATATACACCCGTTTTGGTTAGCCACACTGCCCAATCACCACATATATAGCGAGCTAGAGAACCGAATTTACACAGGCGCCTCTTAGTCGCACTATCAAAAGTCTAGTGGGTTCCAAATTTACACGCCTTCCCACTTAGCCCAGATAGGATGAGAACTAGCGAACCGAATTTACACAGGCGCCGCTTAGTCTCCCGGTCCCTCCGACCTAGCGAACGTAATATACACCCTAGAACGCTAGTCTAGACAAGACACCGGTGTCCGGCTAGGGCTATTTACACCAGGACCCCGCCTGACTAACCAAATCAAACGGTCTGACTAAAGAGCGTTCGATTGAGCGGTGCGCCTTCGCTCCTTCCCTCCGACAGAGGGGGCAGATACACAGATTCAAAACCCCTTTGGGCCTACCGCACAATCGGTATACCCCTAGTGGGTCCTGCCGTCTAAAACAGCAGTTGTCTTACCTCCTCGTTCCTGAACCTGAGTTCACACTCATCGACGGGGACACCCCAGCACTTCTCACGTAGAGGCCGATGATCTCCTGGACAACAGACCAGTGGCGCCGAGACGAAGGGAGGTCCACGCAGAAGTTCAGGGGTGCAGCCGTAGAGAACGTGGGCAAAGATAGACCGTCTCACGCCTCTGCCTCTCAGCTACCGTTGAACGATGAGCTTCCCGGCCAATGCACCAAATGATACCGGAGAAACTGACGGAAGCCAAGCACAGAGAGATGGACACAGGTTTCTTCAGGAAGGAAGAGATTCTTTATTGGATCACCGATCGGGACTCAGAGGGACTAGCGTCACCAAAATACAGCAAAGTCTGAGTACTGAATACATAGAGTACATTCCTTATATAGCACTGTAGCTCCTCCCACAATTAACTACACCCACACATACCCTTAACCTATTTAATAAATAGAGTCTAAACTCATCCATCCGGTCTAACCACGTGGCTCATCTGATACAAAGGAGAGGGACGCGTAATTCCAGTTCTTACATTCCTGCACCTGGTCAGTACAGTGATAACAGTATCTTAGCTACGTGTACTACAAACACATATACATACATATGCCTTGTGGCAATCTTAGCCTGCTAAACTTGTATTTTACTGGAATTACATCACAATACTAACACACATACACTCACACACAAACACACACATTCTCAAACACACTCATACATAAATTTATTTATAGTTTTTTTTTTTTTTTAGGCCCACCTAGCCTCCCTACCTTTGGAGTCTCTCCTTGGGGTCTAGTTCAGTTGCTCTGATATTCATGCTCTTCCAGCAAATCTCTCTCATGGCATCAACATAGGGCACGTGATGAAGCAGTGCTCGAAGAGCATGAAGACCAGAACTCCCTCACTACCCGTCTACAGCGCCCCTGGATGCAGAACGTTTTGGCACAGTAGACATATGCCGTCTGGTTAAGCAGGTGCCTACTCTGCCTTAACACATAGCCACCCACCTTGTGGGTGCCCTAAGGTGGCCAGCTGGCCCCGTGACTAGCGGAACACGGAGGGCCTGGTCGCACTCGTGACCTTAGCGACCCCTGTTGTTCCTTTACTATGCTGCTTTAATGGTCAGCCCTTGACAAGGAAGCAAGCTCTGAGCTCTCTTCGCCCGGCTGGGTTAAGGAAATTACAGCTGCACACTGCTGACCAGTTCAGTACTGGGGACCTACCTAAACCCCCTGTAATGGGGGACAGCTTGTCAGCTCTGCCAGGAATGATTTGTTCAAGGATCACTGTCATTATATTCAATATTTACATTTTATATTCCATTATAATACATGATCTCTTTTTTTCTAAATCATATGTGTTGTAATTTGTGAAGAAATCACTTGCCTGCCTTTCCCACCGTCCCTTTCTGAAAGCCATCGATATGTGCCTTGGGGCCAGACTGTCAGTTTTTAAAAGTAAACTGCAACAAAAAAAATGACATTGACAAACCTGCTTGTAAATTAAATAGGGAAACCAGCTTAGCTTGTTTAAGGGACATAATTACTGTGTGTAGCTATATTCTGCTCGTAAAATGTCTCCGGAATAAATTTAACTTTTCTTTGGCTATTGAAATACAGCACAGAGTTTTTTTCAGTAAAATATTTAATATCTTCCGACCCCACTGATGTAGAATTATTAAAAATCTTTATTGTACTTGTATTGAATTATTGTACTAACTCCATTTTAACTTCATACAGTGACAAATCCTCCATTTTGTCCTCATAACCTGACTTCTTCATTCCTCCATTTTGTCCTCATAACCTAACTTCTCCATTTTAAAACTACATTACATGACAGAATTTCCCAGCACATCTAACAATGGACAAAGACTGTATTTTCTATAAAGACATGACTAACTCAGGAACTGCTGACTTTCCCCTAACTCGCAACATAGTATAATTTGAAGGCCATGAGAACACAGTAGTAATGAAATGTTCTATTCATAAGAGACTGTGGTGGAATCTCGGTAAAAATAAATTTAGTAGGCCGAGATTACCACGTGGCATGTGTACGTGCATATGCTGACGTATCGATCAGTTGGTTGCACGAGGCAAGATACGATCAGTAGTGTACGGAGCATGTGCAAGAATACAGGATGTAGTATTCCCCCTCCTCCATTGTGCTGGACAAGCCATGCGGTCAAACAGGAAGTTAATTCTTATTTGTGTTGATTGGTTAAGAGAATGTGCGGGTGGAGCTTAATATGGGAGGAGTTATGTGCCTATATAAGGAGCCTGCACTATTGTCCGGGGCTCAGAATTTGCTGTATTTTGGTGACGTTAGTCCCTCTGAGTCCCGATCGGTGATCCAATAAAGAATCTCTTCCTTCCTGAAGAAACCTGTGTCCATCTCTCTGTGCTTGGCTTCCGTCAGTTTCTCTGGTATCATTTGGTGCATTGGCCGGGAAGCTCATCGTTCAACGGTAGCTGAGAGGCAGAGGCGTGAGACGGTCTATCTTTGCCCACGTTCTCTACGGCTGCACCCCTGAACTTCTGCGTGGACCTCCCTTCGTCTCGGCGCCACTGGTCTGTTGTCCAGGAGATCATCGGCCTCTACGTGAGAAGTGCTGGGGTGTCCCCGTCGATGAGTGTGAACTCAGGTTCAGGAACGAGGAGGTAAGACAACTGCTGTTTTAGACGGCAGGACCCACTAGGGGTATACCGATTGTGCGGTAGGCCCAAAGGGGTTTGAATCTGTGTATCTGCCCCCTCTGTCGGAGGGAAGGAGCGAAGGCGCACCGCTCGATCGAACGCTCTTTAGTCAGACCGTTTGATTTTGTTAGTCAGGCGGGGTCCTGGTGTAAATAGCCCTAGCCGGACACCGGTGTCTTGTCTAGACTAGCGTTCTAGGGTGTATATTACGTTCGCTAGGTCGGAGGGACCGGGAGACTAAGCGGCGCCTGTGTAAATTCGGTTCGCTAGCTCTCAACCTATCTAGGCTAAGTGGGAAGGCCTGTAAATTTGGAACCCACTAGACTTTTGATAGTGCGACTAAGAGGCGCCTGTGTAAATTCGGTTCTCTAGCTCGCTATATGTGGTGATTGGGCAGTGTGGCTAACCAAAACGGGTGTATATAGTTTTAGGTAGTCCATTCAAGGTACTGGCCAATAGTTTAGTTGGGAATTGTAAATGTGTTAACGATTGTTTAGTAAAGTGTATATCTTGTTAGATAGCGCGAGCTCAGCCGTCTAGCGAGAGTGTTAATAGTGTGTTGCTGTATTATAGTGCACGGTACCATAACCCTGTATATTTACTGACACTGTATATAAGTACTAATCATTGTCGTCCATTGCATGTTTAACACCATAACCACTAATAATTGTATTGTGACCTTAACTTGTGCTCTGACCTATGCTAACCGTACTGTAACCGCTATTTGTAAAAGACGATGTTACTGGGGTGTGTTATAGACGGGTAATTCGTATATAGAGAATTATAGCGTGGGTGACTGTATAGTTACGCCAAAGGGCATAATATTGATTATATAGTGACTGGTGTAACAGCTGTGTGTGTACAGGAATTCCCTGAGTGTTTATTGTGTTATTGTGTACGTTTCACTTGGTAACCGTACCACGTGGTGCTGTTGCCAGAGGAAACGGGTGTGACTGTTGAATAGTACGCGTGTGTAGTATTCGTTGTCGACGACGTTCCATTGTTAAGTATGGGTGCGTCGCAGTCAACGATTCCGGATCCCTTAGGTTGTATGGTGAAGAATTTTAAAAAGGGATTCAAAACTTGTGATTTTGGGGTTAAAATGTCTCCTGTACGTTTGGTCACTTTGTGTACTAGGGAGTGGCCTACTTTGGTTGCGTCATGGCCGCCACGTGGCAGTTTGGATCCAACTCTGGTACAGCGCTTACACGTGGCTGTATCAGGTAGGCCTGAACTTTACGGCCAGTTTCCTTATATTGATTGTTGGAGACAGGCCGTAAATGACTCGCCAAAATGGCTCCGGACATGCCACGAGGAGCAGTGTCGCCTCATGGTAGCTAGGACTTGTTCGTCCACTAGGACTGGTGTTAGGCCCATTTTGGACACGCCCCCTGAGTCCGAGATCCCTTTGCCGCCCCCTTACTTTCCGTTAAGAGGAAGTGACGCAAACGCAGGAAGTCCTGCAACCCTCCCCTCATTACCCCCATCCACTTCCGCTTCCTCCTCCAGTACAGGATCCACCCCCCCTCGTACTAAATCTCCCCTTCCGGAATCAGAACCAACCCCCATTAAAAACGAATATCCTGATTTGGCGCCACTTCAGACTTCCGGTCAAGCTTCATCTAGCTCGGCTCGAAGTGTTTTATTTACAACCTTTTCCCAAAACCAAGCTCCCACATCCCCATACCCTATTTCTCCCCGACTGGAACCTATGACTGACGTCCCTCCACGTAGCCCCATACAGACCCGACAGTTGACAGGTGCCCAACAATTAAAACACTATCAGATGCCTCTTCGTCTGAATCCTGGGCCAGCCTATATCGATGCCGCAGGCCAAATGGCACATGCTGACCCAGTCTTTGTATATGTCCCATTCACGACAACCGATCTCTTAAATTGGAAGACCCACAATTCCTCGTATACTGAGAAACCACAAGCTATGACTGATCTGTTCACCTCAATAGTACAGACACATAACCCGACATGGGCTGATTGCCAGCAGTTATTAATGACTTTATTCAACAATGAGGAAAGGACAAGGATTAATCAAGCAGCCATTAAGGCACTAGAGGATAAAGCCCGTACTTTGAACCAAGCTAATCCAGCAGCATGGGCCGCAACACATTATCCCAACACCGATCCCGATTGGAATGTAAATGGTGCTGATATGGTTCAACTCAGAGCCTATAGAGACGCTATAATTGCTGGCATTATAGCCGGAGGAAAGAAAGCTATTAACATGTCGAAGACAGTTGAGGTGATTCAGAAAAGCGATGAAGCGCCCAGTGTCTTTTATGACCGATTATTGGAGGCATACCGCTTGTATACCACCTTTAATCCGGAAGACGCAGATAATTCCCGAATGGTGAACTCCGCCTTTGTCAGCCAAGCTTACGGAGATATTAAGCGCAAGCTACAAAAGTTAGAAGGGTTTGCAGGTATGTCAATCACCCAACTAATGGAGGTAGCGAATAAGGTTTATATGAATAGGGAAACAGAAAGTAAGAAAGAGGAAGAGCGCAAGATGCGTAAAAAGGCTGATATGCTAGCGGTAGCGATCGCAGGCGTAGATAGACGGGGCCCAGATAGAGGCGATAGTAGATGGAGTAGGGAGCCCTTGAGTAGGAATCAATGCGTGTATTGCAAGGAAGAAGGGCATTGGAGGAACGAATGTCCGCAAAGAGAGCAGTACGAGAGAGACCAACCCAGGGCAGGCTACGGAAACTTTAGAGGCAGAGCGAGAGGTAGAGGAGGCCCCGGAGGGAGTAATGGTAATAGAGGGAGTAATGGGAACAGAGGAAGTGTTAGGGAAGACAGGTATATTCCAGCAGCGCAAAGGTCCCGCGATAGAGAAGGCAGGGACTTCGTAGGATTGGCTGACACGGTCATGGAGGACTATTGATACCGACCGGGCTCCATCCCCCTTGGTCGAGCGGAGCCTATGGTCGATGTATCAATAGGGGGAAAAAGGAGTGCGTTCATGATCGACACTGGTGCTGAACATTCAGTGGTGACTAATCTAGTTGCTCCTCCATCTGGAAGGACTATTACTGTGATAGGAGCAACTGGAAGAAGTGCTGAAAAACCGGTTCTTAAAAGTCGACTCTGTACATTGGGAGGCCACGTAGTAAAACATCAATTCCTTTATATGCCTGAATGTCCAGTCCAATTGCTGGGACGTGATATGCTATCAAAATTACAAGCGCAGATTACGTTCCTACCAAATGGAACAACATCTTTAAAGTTTAATGGACCTTCAGGTATCATGACATTATCCGTACCAAAGGAAGAAGAGTGGCGACTTTATACAGTGTTGACTAGCCAAAACCCTAGGAGTGATGAGACATTATTTAACATACCAGGAGTTTGGGCAGAGAACAACCCACCAGGACTGGCCCGCAATATTCCACCTATAAAAATTGAACTAAAACTTGGGGTTTATCCAGTGAGCCTAAGACAATACCACATCCCGCAGAAGGCTAAGAAGAACATCCAATCCTATCTGGATAAGTTCATACGGTATGGTATCCTAAAATTCTGTACTTCCCCCTGGAACACCCCATTGCTGCCTGTTCAAAAGCCCGGTACAGATGAGTATCGACCTGTGCAGGACTTGAGAGCAGTCAATGATGCGGTTGTTAGTATACATCCAGTTGTACCCAATCCATATAACCTGCTTGCTTTAATTCCGGGCGGGGCTACCTACTTTACAGTCTTAGACCTCAAAGATGCCTTCTTTTGCCTCCGAATTGCCGCAGAAAGTCAATGTATTTTCGCTTTCCAATGGGAGAACGCTGTAACGGGCTCAAAACGCCAGATGACTTGGACAAGACTGCCCCAAGGGTTTAAAAATTCACCTACCCTATTTGGTTCAGCCCTAAGTCAAGATCTACTGGATTTCGAGTCCATCCCAGGAGAGTGTGTATTGTTACAATATGTAGATGACTTGTTGATAGCAGCAGTTACAAAAGAAATCTGTCAGCAAGCAACGCACGATCTACTACACATTCTCTGGAAGGCAGGATACAAGGTGTCTAGAAAGAAGGCTCAGTTGTGTTTGCCAACTGTCAAATAGCTGGGATTCCATATCTCTGAAGGTCAAAGAATTATGGGGCCAGAGAGAAAAGAAGCTGTCTGCCAAATACCAATACCCAAGAATAGAAGACAAGTGCGAGAATTCTTGGGGGCAGCAGGCTTCTGTAGGATATGGATTCCCAGCTATGCGATACTGGCAAAACCTCTGTACGCAGCTATCAAAGGTACAGAGCACGACCCCTTCTTATGGACCCAAGAACAGCAAACGGCATTTGAAGATGTGAAGAAGGCTTTGATGAGTGCCCCAGCATTAGGTCTACCTGATCACACACGACCATTCTACCTGTATGTACACGAGCAAAGAAGAATGGCTGTGGGAGTATTGACACAGTACTTGGGATCATGGCAAAGACCTGTTGCCTACATGTCTAAGCAATTGGATGCAGTGGCCAGCGGACTTCCACCTTGTCTAAGAGCCGTAGCTGCAGCCGCCCTGCTAGTAGCTGAAGCCGATAAACTCACTCTGGGTCAAGAACTTTATGTACGAGTCCCACATGCAGTACAGACGTTGTTGGATTACAAAGGAAATCATTGGTTTAGTAACAGCCGTATGACCAAGTATCAAGCAATGTTGTGTGAAAACCCCAGAGTGCATTTAGAGACCGTAAACACCTTAAATCCAGCTACCCTCTTGCCACAACCTACTGAAAGTCAACATGATTGTTTGGAAGTAATGGATGAAGTATTCTCAAGTAGACCAGATCTTCGTGATTTTCCCATCCAGAACCCCGATGTTCAATATTATACCGACGGCAGTAGTTATGTGAAAGAAGGGATCCGCTATGCAGGATATGCAGTGACAACAATAGACAAGGTGATAGAAGCTCGGCCACTGGCGAAAGGAACATCAGCACAAAAGGCAGAATTAATAGCACTAACACGAGCGTTACAATTGGCTGAAGGTTTAAGAGTGAATATCTATACGGACTCTAAGTATGCGTTTTTAACCACTCATGCCCATGGAGCTTTGTATAAAGAAAGAGGACTACTGAATTCAGAAGGCAAAGAAATCAAATACGCAGCTGAAATCCTACAACTATTGGAAGCAGTGTGGGAGCCGAAAGAAGTCGGTATCATACATTGTCGAGCGCATCTGAGAGGAGATGGTGATGTAACCAAGGGAAATCGGATGGCAGATAGTGCAGCCAAGCGTGCTGCTGAATCAGGGAGACAGGAGTATGTGGGGCATATAGCTGCTCTTATACCAACTCCACTGTCCCAATGGACTCCAGTTTATACAGCTCAAGAAGAGGAGCGGTTAAAGACTGAACCAGGAAAGTATTTGGAGAACAAGCGGTATCTGCTAGAAGATGGAAGAATAGTCATACCAGCATCACTAGCGGTAGAAATTGTCCAAAATTATCACAACGGGACACATTCTGGGAGAGACAGTACAGAAGAATCTCTCAGAAAACATTTCTACATACCAAGATTGTCCAACTTGACTCAGGCCATTGTACGAAGATGTGTAACGTATGCTAAAAATAATGCAAGACAAGGACCAGTAAAGCCGCCAGGAGTCCAGTTTATGGGGGGACTCCCCATGTCCGATCTACAAATAGACTTTACAGTGATGCCTAAATCGGGTGGACATCGTTACCTGCTGGTAATTGTGTGCACCTATTCAGGCTGGGTAGAAGCATGTCCTACTCGTACAGAGAAAGCAGGAGAAGTTGTGAGATTCCTGCTACGAGAAATAATACCCCGATATGGACTACCCTGTTCTATAGGATCGGACAATGGTCCAGCTTTTGTTCATCAGTGCCTACAACAACTGACTCATATGCTTGGTATAAAGTGGAGGCTTCATACTGCATATAGACCCCAGAGTTCTGGTAAGGTAGAGAGAATGAATAGAACTATTAAGAACCAGTTGGCTAAAATGTGTCAGGAAACCCAACTTAAGTGGAACGTTCTCTTACCCATAGCTTTATTGCGAATCCGCAGTACCCCTACCAGAAGGATGGGCCTCTCCCCTTTTGAAATTATGTATGGGCGACCACCTCCCGTACTTGGTAACTTAAGGGGGGATTTGAGTCAGTTGGGAGAAGGAATTACCCGGCAGCAGGTTGTAGAGTTGGGTAAGACTATGGAGGAGGTACAGAAATGGGTACAAGATAGATTACCTGTGAATATTTATCCCCCTGTTCATAGTTATCATCCAGGAGATCAAGTGTGGATTAAAGAGTGGAATAATGTACCGTTAGGGCCCAAGTGGAGAGGTCCTTATGTTGTTCTTTTGTCTACCCCTACAGCGATAAAAGTAGCCGAAGTGACTCCGTGGATACATCACTCCAGGGTTAAACCAGCAGCAGTCGATTCTTGGCAAGTTACAGCAGATCCAGAGAATCCCTGCAAGATCCGGTTAAAACGCACTACTCAGTCGGAGTAACGAGGAATCGTGTGGATTACAAATTTTATTGTTACAGGGATTTGGTGCGTGAGTGAGAAGGCCATAATAAAGCCTGTCCGCCCACCGACGTATAGTTTATAAGCCAGGGAAAGTCTCGAAGGGACTCCTGTGAAGACAAGCAGAACTCCATTCCCTGCAGCCCTCACATCCTGGAAGCTGAGGTGCCTTCGCACGGACGAAGACTGAGGATGACGGCGAAAGATGTGCTTTTGATAGTGTTTATTTATATGTGTTTTTATATTCAGGAAGGTAGAGGTACCGACACTCCTAGCTGTGAGGTATGCATTAAGACTACGAGAACAGGTAACCATATTTCCCAAACCCTAATTTGGCATTCACAATACGAGTGTAAAGGAGATGTATCGAGATGTAGATACTTAAATATAGACTATAGTGTGTGCCATTTAGGAGTAGGAGAACCTAAGTGCTTCAGTCCGGAGTATCAACCTCGTACAATTTGGTTGACTCTCAGGAATGGAGATCCTCAGGGGACCCTAATTAATAAGACGGTGTTAGAATCCGTACATTCTTCGGGTGTTCTGCTATTTGATGCGTGTAAAGCGATATCGAGTGGTAGAAAGCCGTGGAATGTATGTGGGGATCTTAGATGGGAGAGGACGTATGGGTCTAATGATAAATATATTTGTCCCAGTAGTAAAAATAAATATGTAAGTCCTAGATGCCCAAATAAAGACTATAACTTTTGCCCATATTGGTCTTGTGTGGGGTGGGCGACTTGGGGACAGACAGTAGATAAAGACATGATAGTGACTAAGTTGCCGACTAGCCCATATTGTAAGTCTATGGAATGTAATCCCATCCATATACTTATAAATAACCCCGATAAGTTCTTAGACAAATATGGCAATTTATTTGGGTTTCAGATATACGGGACGGGTTTAGATCCTGGGACATTATTGTTTATAGGGATAGAGACTGATACGGTATCCTCCCAAACTCATCAAGTATACCATTCCTTTTATGAAGAGATGAGTATAGATAATAAGATCCCCCATAATGCTAAAAACCTGTTCATCGATTTAGCCGAAAGTATTGCCGGTAGTCTTAATGTTACCAACTGCTATGTGTGTGGAGGTACTAACATGGGAGACCAATGGCCTTGGGAAGCAAAGGAGGTAATGTCCGGTTCTGAGGCAGTTGACCAACTAATATCTACACAAGCCGATTATCATATGAGTGTTAGAGGTAAATCTGAGTGGAGATTAAAGACCTCCATCATAGGTTATGTTTGCATAGCAAGGAAAGGAATAATGTATAATACTTCTGTAGGAGAATTAACTTGTCTAGGGCAAAAAGCTTATGATGATGATACTAAAAATACAACTTGGTGGTCGGCTTCAAATGTCTCAGAACCATCTAACCCGTTTGCTAGATACGCCAATTTAAAGGATGTGTGGTTTGATTTATCCATCACATCTACCTGGAGAGCCCCAGCAAATTTGTACTGGATCTGTGGTAAGAAAGCCTATTCGGAGTTGCCACAGGACTGGGAAGGGGCATGTGTGTTGGGTATGCTCAAACCATCCTTCTTCTTGTTACCGATTGAAACAGGTGAGACTTTAGGTGTTAAAGTGTATGATGTGAATCATAGGAAGAAAAGGGGACCCATAGAGATAGGCACCTGGGAAGATAATGAATGGCCTCCCCAGCGTATCATAGATTATTATGGGCCAGCCACGTGGGCTGAGGATGGTACCTTTGGTTACAGAACCCCTATTTATATGCTCAACCGTATTATAAGATTACAGGCGGTGGTTGAGATTATCACCAACGAGACATCACAAGCGCTCAATCTTCTAGCGAAGCATAACACCAGGATGAGGACGGCAGTCTACCAAAATAGATTAGCCTTGGATTACCTTTTGGCAGTAGAGGGAGGTGTATGTGGGAAGTTTAACCTGAGCAATTGCTGTCTTCAAATAGATGACGAAGGGCAAGCAATAGCTGAGCTTACTAGCCATATGGTTAAACTAGCGCATGTGCCTACTCAGGTATGGAAAGGGTATAATCCAAGTAGTTGGTTCGGTAGCTGGTATGAGTGGTTTGGAGGGCTTAAGGCAGTGGTAGGTGGAGTCCTACTGATTTTAATGTTGTGTCTACTCCTGCCGTGTCTTATACCCTTAGTAGTCAGGTCTGTGCAAAGCCTGATAGAAAATATAGCAGAGAGGAAGGCTGCTGCACAGATAATGGCGATTTATAAGTATAAGGCTCTAGATCAGGGAGAACCAATGCAGGAAGATGAGTGTTGAAGATTCACATCATAAGATAAGTCTGGTCTGGTTCATGGTAACTTGCGGTGTATGCAAACCAAGGTTAAGTGATGCCTCAAGTAATTGTGAAATATCAAGAGGCATCAAAGGGGGGAATGTGGTGGAATCTCGGTAAAAATAAATTTAGTAGGCCGAGATTACCACGTGGCATGTGTACGTGCATATGCTGACGTATCGATCAGTTGGTTGCACGAGGCAAGATACGATCAGTAGTGTACGGAGCATGTGCAAGAATACAGGATGTAGTATTCCCCCTCCTCCATTGTGCTGGACAAGCCATGCGGTCAAACAGGAAGTTAATTCTTATTTGTGTTGATTGGTTAAGAGAATGTGCGGGTGGAGCTTAATATGGGAGGAGTTATGTGCCTATATAAGGAGCCTGCACTATTGTCCGGGGCTCAGAATTTGCTGTATTTTGGTGACGTTAGTCCCTCTGAGTCCCGATCGGTGATCCAATAAAGAATCTCTTCCTTCCTGAAGAAACCTGTGTCCATCTCTCTGTGCTTGGCTTCCGTCAGTTTCTCCGGTATCAAGACCTTGCACCTGGCCACGAGATCTGAGATCACTGACCGTGTAAAATGACGCTCCGGACCCCCTTGTCCCCACCCGTGTCCAAAAGAATACCACCTCTTGGTGGGTGGGCACGGGACTAACCACTTAGTTTTTGAGCCAATTAATTATACTGATAGGTGGACACTAATTCAGACACTTAACAATTAACCCAATTAATGATGTTTATTCACTAATATATTGATAATCAATGATGACGTAAAATGCCTCTTAAAAGGGCCTGCGCGCCCGCTTTGCTTCACTTGCCAATAAATTTTCTCGAAGTTATTTTAACCTGAACTCCGTGTGTCAGACTTAATTACTTCAGCGTATATACGCAATTCAATTTTATTAATTTGGACAGGAACAGATAGACATTTAAACATTTTGGTTTACTGCTAAAAAGTACCATAACACCAGCTCCTTCATCACTCTCTTAAAGATGTTATGATTTCACTTTTCCTTCGATAAATCATTACGGCATTGATCATGAATACATACTAATTTATTGTTGTATGTACCTTCCTGGATTTACAATGTACTATGTGACTGTATTTTCAATTAAATAGAAATGTGAATGTCTTGTATGGCGTATGTGTCTCTTCTATAAATAATAATGGAGTCTAACCGTATTCTGGGTGCACCCATCGCTGCCACCTTGCACTGCGCAGGGCCCCAAAAGGATGGATGTTCCATATAAGTGGGTCAATCTCATAAGAGCAGTTAGGAGGTTGTTACAGAGTAATTTCTGCCAAAAAAGAAGCACTCAAATAGTGGTAGTCTTACAGAATGTATGATCATACATAACCAAGAGTGGAATGAGTGTGTGGGCCTTGAGGGGCATTGCTAGGAAAGTGACTCAATGTCAATAATGGGTGAGACTTGCCTGTTTGGTGACCCCCAGTCTACAGGATGGAGAATGGAGAGCACTGCTGAAGCACTCTTTGCAAGAAAATGGTGCAAAAGGAGCATAATGCAGGATTATTCACTAATAGGTAAAAAAAAAAAGCAAATTGTTTAAAAGCATGAAAAAAGGTTCAAAAAAGCCCTATGCCGCTTAAGGGTAGCCTATATGGTGGTGGCCAGTGTTTGCTAGCTGGCTGCTATGGTTAACTACCCCAAAACAGGATAAGGGTCAACTATACTGTAATAGAATGTATCACCGGAACTCAGAGTGGCTGGGCTTAACATATGAAAAGGTATATTATATAGTATACAGAGGGACGAGAGTAAATCGAGAAAGACCAATGTCAAGGATTTAAAAAAAAAAAAAAAAAATTCGGATAAATGAGTAAACAGAGCCAAGATCAAGGATTCCAGATATCAGAGTAATCAAAAGTCAAAACCAAAATAACACACTACACGTCAATACACACTCTCAGATAACAGGCGAGGAGGAGTGGTCAGAATGGCAATAAATATCATTGCCATATAAACCCCAGTTATTACACTAATAGCCAGCACTATGGGTGTAACACTAGGACCCCCTCTGTAATAAGTAGTCCACACTTGCCAACCATTAGTGGGTTTAGGAGAGGACATTCACATTTTTCCAATCTTTAAAATTAGAATGTTTCAAATCGCTCCCCCTGCTTGCCACTGTTATTTTACAGGCAGTGGCTGATCAGTCACGGAGGTTTGAAGTTTAGTAGATATTCCCCAACATGTCTCATGGCTTTATAGCAATATGATGAACATATTGACCCCCATAGGCTTATTTAAAAAAACAAAAAAAAAACTTTTTTAAATGTGGCAGTGGGCTAGCAAGCACTGGCCAGCTGCTAGATGGGATCGTATACCTAGTTGCCCCACGGGCTACTAGTACGTTTGAGGTACACTCTGGAGTGTAGGGCCAGCTGATCGCTCTCAACTAATGAACTAAGCCCTGCACTGCCAGGTAAAGCACTCTCCTGGTGGCTGCAGTGGAGGCAGGGAGCGGTCTAAAAAGATTTTACTACTTACACTGGTGGTAAGCCAGGTTGATCCAGGAACCATAACCACTATGGCGCACTGCAGTGGTTATAGTGTTCCTTTAAGGACAGTTGATGCAAATAGTACCTGTTGCCTACAAATTGAACTCTCAGCGATCTAGGGCAGAGCAGGACATGTATGTCAAAGTGCTGCCCTAATATTAGAGGAACCATAGCCCTAGCATTAAAGATTTGACGTGCAGCCTTTTACGAACGATTGCTGCACTTACAGAGATTAGTGGGCAGTGTCATAAGGGTGTCATCGACGTGCCCGGGACTGGAGTGCCAGGCTGGCTAATGTCAATTCTGTGCAACGTTGATAGCACAGAATGACTGACGGCCATTGGCTGCGGCATCAGCGGACGCTCTTCGGGAGCGCATAACTGGACCATCATGGAGCCTCGGAGCCCAGCTGGGACCCAAGTAAGGGGGCAGTCCGCTGCTAGATATGCCCCATTACTGGGGAACTGAGCCAGGGTACTCCTGGCACCATGACAGCTTGTCTAATCACTATGTGAGTGGATGACAGAGACCTGACCTGATTGTACCTGCTGCAGGGCAGCACTGAGAGCTTTATACTGTATAGGGGACAGCTCCACAGGGTGTGTGAGCTCAGTCCTCCCTGTAGGTGGCGCTGTGTTGCGGCCAGAATCCCAGGTCTCGGTGTGACGTGCAGTGGGCGTGTCCTGGGTCTGCCGTGCGGCTGGCAGTCAGTCAGTCAGTCACCATGGTGCAGGCCTGGTACATGGATGGCAGCACGGAGGATCAGAGGAAACCTCACCGATTAGAGCCAGACCGGCCCGTTACCGAACAACAGCTCAGCGAGCTGGGAGTGCACGCATTCAAAGTGAGTGTCTTATATAGTGTGTGCAGCGCGCTCATATAATACCGGGAGACAGACTGACACACTCACACACTCTCTCCTCTCTCTCTCTCTCTCTCTCTCTCTCTCTCCTTCTCTCTCTCCTTCTCTCTCTCCTTCTCTCCTTCTCTCTCCTTCTCTCCTTCTCTCCCCTTCTCTACCCTTCTCTCCCCTTCTCTCCCCTTCTCTCCCCTTCTCTCTCTCTCTCTTCTCTCTCCTTCTCTCTCTCTCTCTTCTCTCTCCTTCTCTCTCTCTCCCCTCCTTCTCTCTCCCCTTCTCTCTCCCCTTCTCTCTCCCCTTCTCTCTCCCTCTCTCTTCTCTTCCTCTTCTCTCTCCTTCTCTCTCTCCTTTTCGCTCTCTCTCTCTCCTTCTCTCTCTCCTTTTCGCGCTCGCTCTCTCTCTCTCTCTTTCTCTCTTTTATAAAAATGTTTACTTGTTTGTTTGCCTGCTGTCAATCATTAAGGGCCAAACATATCAATTTATTAAAACTTTAGACTTGGAAAGAGTATTAAAATCACTGTAATATGAGACTTTACCTTTAACCCCTTAAAGGGACACTCCAGGCACCCAGACCACTTCTGCTCATTGGAGTGGTCTGGGTGCCAACTCCCACTACCCTTAACCCTGCAAGTGTAATTATTGCAGTTTTTCATAAACTGCAATAATTATCTTGCAGGGTTAACTCCTCCTCTAGTGGCTGTCTACTAGACAGCCACTAGAGGTCACTTCCTAGTTTCTAGCACAGGTTTCCTGTGCTAGAGCGTCGCTGGACGTCCTCACGCTGTGTGAGGACCTCCAGCGTCGCTCAAAACCCCATAGGAAAGCATTGAAATGATTTTTCAATGCTTTCCTATGGGGAGACGTAATGCGCATGCGCGGCATTTCTGCGCATGCGCATTAGGTCTCCTCGGCCGACGTAACCACAAGGAGGAGCGTCGCGGAGGCGGAGACAGCGGCGAGGGACATCGCCGCTGCCTCAGGTAAGTCACTGAAGGGGTTTTCACCCCTTCAGTAACCGGGGATTGGAGGGTGGGAGGGAGAGGGACCCTCCAGTGCCAGAAAAACGGATTGTTTTTCTGGCACTGGAGTTTCCCTTTAACCCCTTAAGGACAGAGCTTCAGAAGCTTGTCTTTCACTTAATGACACAAGCATTTTTTGCATTTTTTTGCTGTTTGCGTTCAACTGCAATTTGCAATTTACTAATTTATTGCACCGACGCATATTATATACAGTTTTTTAAAGGACAGAAAGTGCTTTAATTTGATGTAACATATATTTACATAAATGCTTATTTATTACTAAAAAATACAGAAAAATGCAAAAAAAAATGAAAAATCTTGATTATTTTTTTTAACAGTTTTTGCAATAATAATGTGTGCACAATTAGTGCAGGTTAAGGAAAGTAATTAAAAATAAATTCATTTAGTTGTTCTGATTTACAGAATATATAATGTGTCTGGGCTTTTAAGTTTTTTTTGGTAGTTACAGGTCACAAAGCACAAGGAGTAAAATAAACTTTTAATGTGGAGCGATTTTAGAATTTGGTATGTTTGTCTTGTAAGCCATAAAAGAAAACAAAATTGCCACACAAAAGTATATATTTATATAAAGTAGACACCACAGGCTATTTACCTAAGGTTGTTTTGACACTTTCTATGTAGCCATTTTACCGCCAACCTCTGCTAAATATTGGAGTAAAATTGTGTTTTTTGGGGGTTTTCGCACACAAACTTATAACAAAGAACTTCTCATGTGTATTTTGTAAAGTTGGTGTGTGCTATTCCTGTACAAAGTTTTATTTTGTGTTCAGTTACTTCTGCTGAGTACAACGGTACCCCCATTGTATGTCTTTGGCACTATTTTGTGAAGCTACAGTGCCATATAGGAGACCTGTCCTTGTCAGTATTCACAGTAGAATTTTGAGAGACGGATTTAATGAGCCTATGCTTCCATTTGGGGTATTATAACAGTTTGACTGTTCAAAAAAACCCCACAAAGGCCTACCATTTGTAAAAGTAGACACTCCAGGGTATCTCATAAGGTGCATATTGTGCCTTAACATGCCCCCATTTTTTTACCATTACATGCCAAAGTATGTGGTAAAAAATAATTTTGTGCATTTTTTACATACGGATTGCATTTTTGCTGGGCATTTTTGTATATTTCATATGTGCCACTAAGTTCAAACCCCCCAAATTATGCTCAGCTAAGTCTTCTGAGTAAAAGGACACCCCCATTGTTTGTCTATGGCACTATTTCGTGAAGCTACAGTGCCATACAGGAGACCTGTCCTTTTCAGTATTCACAGTAGAATTTTGAGAGACGGATTTAATGAGCCTATGCTTCCATTTGGGGTATTATAACAGTTTGACTGTTCAAAAAAAAAACCACAAAGGCCTACCATTTGTAAAAGTAGACACTCCAGGGTATATCATAAGGTGCATATTGTGCCTTAGCATGCCCCCATTTTTTCACCAATATATGCCAAAGTATGTGGTAAATAATAATTTGGGGCATTTTTTTTACATACGGATTGCATTTTTGCTGGGCATTTTGTATATTTCATATGTGCCACTAAGTTCAAAACCTCCAAATTATGCTCAGCTAAGTCTTCTGAGTAAAAAGACATCCCCAATGAATGTCTTTGGCACTATTTTGTGAAGCTACAGTGCCATATTGGAGACCAAGCCATATCAGTTTTTACAGAACTTTGGATTTTGACGCTGGGCCTATGTGCACTTTCCAAGCATCTTCGCAGGTTTTAAATTCAAACTACCCCACAAAGGCCTACCATTTCTTAAAGTAGACACCCCAGGGTATTTCAAAAGGCATATTTTGAACCTTAGCGTGGGATCATTTTTCCGCTAGCTTGTACCAGGTGTAGTGGTAATAAGCGTTTTTTCTGCCTTTTTGACACACAAAGTGAGTTTGCACAGTATATTTTGCAAACCTTATGTGTGCTACGACTGTATACCGTATATACTCGAGTATAAGCCGAGTTTTTCAGCACATTTTTTGTGCTGAAAAACCCCAACTCGGCTTATACTCGAGTAAGAATCTGTATTATGGCAATTTGCATCCGCCGGTCCGTTCAGCTCTTCTGTCAGCTCACAGTGTAAATCTCGCGAGAGCCGCGGCTCTCGCGAGATTTACACTGGGAGCTGACCGAGGTGCTGAACGGACCGGCGGAGGAGGAGAGAGCTGACAGGAGCTGCAGGAAAGGTAAGTAACATCTCTCTGCAGCCCCCACAGCCCCCTCCTACACAGTGCCCATCCACTGGACCACCAGGGAAGGAGAGCCCCCCTCCCTGGCCAGCTAGCAAGCAGGGAGGGGGGAAAATTTTTTATATATATTAATAATAATAAAATGCCCACCCCCCACCAAGGCTCTGCATCACACTCTGCATTACACACACACATACACACACTGCACTCATACACACACACTGCACTCATAAACACACACACACACACACACTGCATTCATACACACACACACACACTGCATTCATACACACACACACACACTGCATTCATACACACACACACACTGCATTCATACACACACACACTGCACTCATACACACACTGCACTCATACACACACTGCACTCATACACACACTGCACTCATACACACACTGCACTCATACACACACTGCACTCATACACACACTGCACTCATACACACACTGCACTCATACACACACTGCACTCATACACACTGCACTCATACACACTGCACTCATACACACTGCACTCATACACACTGCACTCATACACACTGCACTCATACACACTGCACTCATACACACTGCACTCATACACACTGCACTCATACACACTGCACTCATACACACTGCACTCATACACACACACTGCACTCATACACACACACACTGCATTCATACACACACTGCATTCATACACACACACACTGCACTCATACACACACACACTGCACTCATACACACACACACTGCACTCATACACACACACACTGCACTCATACACACACACACTGCATTCATACACACACACACTGCATTCATACACACACACACTGCACTCATACACACACACACTGCACTCATACACACAGTGCATTCTCATACACACACTGCACTCATACACACACTGCATTCATTATATACACACACTGTAAATAAATATTCAATTAATATAATTTTTTTAGGATCTAATTTTATTTAGAAATTTACCAGCAGCTGCTGCATTTCCCACCCTAGTCTTATACTCGAGTCAATAAGTTTTCTCAGTTTTTTGGGGTAAAATTAGGGGCCTCGGCTTATATTCGGGTCGGCTTATACTCGAGTATATACGGTAATACTTCATATGTTGCTCAGCTATGTCAGCTGAGTACAAAAATACCCCCGTATGTACCTCTGCCAGGTATATGTGGACATCAGAGGGGCACATTTGGGACATAGTCATTCCAGTTTTTTTCAAACTTTACATTTTTACACTGTGCCCATGTCCCATAGTTAGAGTATTTTACCAGGCTATATAATTCAAACTACCCCACAAAGGCATACCATTTCTTAAAGAAGACATCCCAGGGTATTTCAAAAGGCATATTTTGAACCTTAGCGTGGGATCATTTTTCCGCTAGCTTGTACCAGGTGTAGTGGTAATAAGCGTTTTTTCTGCCTTTTTGACACACAAAGTGAGTTTGCACAGTATATTTTGCAAACCTTATGTGTACCACCACTCTATAATACTTTATATGTTGCTCAGCTATGTCGGCTGAGTACAAAAATACCCCCGTATTTACCTTTGCCAGGTAAATGTGGATATCGGAGGGGCACATTTGGGACACAGCCATTCCATTTTTTTCAAACTTTACATATTTACGCTGTGCCCATGTCCCATTTTAGAGTATTATACGAGGCTATATAATCCAAATACCCCATAAAGCCATACCATTTCTTAAAGAAGACATCCCAGGGTATTTCAAAAGGCATATTTTGAACCTTAGCGTGGGATCATTTTTCCGCTAGCTTGTACCAGGTGTAGTGGTAATGAGCGTTATTAAATGTATTTTTTAACTTTTTAAAACTTTTTTTACTTTTTAAAACTATTTTTTAAACTTTTGTTATGCTTATTAATTTTTTTAAAGTTTCTTAAACTTTCGTAAAACTTTTTTTTACAGATTTAACATTTTTCTAACCTTTTTTTTATTTACTGTTAACCCCTAACTAGCAGTAAGCAGCACTAACAGTAAATTCCCCATTTTCCCATAACTCCCACCCACCCCAGCTAGCAAAATATTTAATTATACAATATTTAAATTAGTTAATTAAATAAATTTAACCCCTGAGGGTTAAAAAATAAATAAAAGTTAATCGTCAGGGGTTAAAAAAAATTAGATCACAGTATAATACTGTGATCTGTATTTTGATCACTGTAGGCAGTGATCGACTGGCAGGGAAGGGGTTAATTTTTATTGGGACTGGGTAAAGGGTTTATTTTTTAAAATTTTTTACTTAAACGTTATTAAAACTTTTTTTAACTTAATTTTTTTACTTTTTAAAGCTTATTTTAAAACTTTTTTTAACGTTAACCCCTAGTTAGCCTAACACTAAATCCCCTAATTCCCCACTAACTTCCACCCTCCCCAGCTAGCTAAATTTATAATTTTAAAATATTTAAATTAATTAATAAAATAAATTTAACCCCTGAGGGTTAAAAAAAAAAGAATTAACCCTCAGGGGTTAAAAAAAAATCAGATCATATTAAAATGTAATCCCTGCCAATTGATCACTGTAGTCAGTGATCAATTGGCAGGGAAGGGGTTAATTTTTTATTAAAATGGGTAAAGGGGGGTGGGATTTTAAATTTACTTTTTTTTTTTTTTACACTAGGGGGCAGGATCAGCACTGATCCGTCTCCCTGCACTTCACAGTGAACCCGGAAGTGCAGGGAGGCGGAAGGTAAGTATACACAGCACATGTGCTCGCTCTGACATGCTGTCAGAGCGGGTACATGTGCTGGGGCAGCCCGATCCGGTGCTCCCGGTCTGCCTCTAATGCAGAGGCAGACCGGAGCACCATTAACCCCACGATCGCCGCAATCGTAGTGCATAGAAGGTAAACAAGAATTATACAGCATGACATAGGTAGTAAATATGGCAAGGTAAGTTTCGTGTACATAACGGGTCATGTGAAGAGGCTTGCACTTTTTTGTTTTATATAGATCAGTCCAGAAGCATGTCGTATAAAGAGTAAAACATTGAACAAGTGTAGGAGCGTGCGTGTATGTCAAGAAGAGTGCTTATTTTTTAGTAGAATTGCATGCATGTTGCGAGAAGCAAAAATCAATATAATGTTGCCTGCGCAGAGGCTCAGAGTTGTATAAGACACTAGTTGCATATGTGCCTGCGCAGAGGCTGATTAATGATTGCAGTGCAGGGTAATAGTATGTGGTCGCCTACGCAGAGGCCTATGAAACAGTGAGTGCCCAACAATACTATATAATTATGCATATATATGGTGCCGGATTATACCTCAATAGGTTAAGAGTAAGAAGGTGTATCCTAATCTTGGTCTGTGATACCATAATAGGGGAGTCTCTCCACTGGAGGTGGCGTTGTAGTGCCCGGCGGTTAATAATGTCAGTGGCCTCCTGGGAGGTATCTGTGCGGGCTTTCCTCCGCCGTGTCCTCTTGCAGGCTTATGCCTGGGGTGCATATGGTTGCTAGGCTGGTCACTCATTGCAGGGTCCCCCAGCTCCCCTGGCGTGACCAATCCCCTCTGTTCTCCTCCAGGCCTGCTCCGGTCGGTCATTCGAGGGTTCCACAGTGCTGTGGGCACTCAGGGACGTCAGCAGCCCGGCAGACTCCCCCCCCCCCCCCCCACTGAAAAGTCCTCGGGCCGCCAGTCCCCTGCACCTCCCCAGCTGCAGTTCCCCGTTTGAGCTCCAGGCCCGTTAGGCCCCACCCCTCTCCGGCCTCTTGCATGTCGCCGGCGCTTGTCTCCCCGGCCACCGGTCCGCCGGGGATCCAGCTTACCCAGTCACCATAGGGCTCACAGAGTCGGGGCTGGGCCTCCCCAGATCACCACCAAATCCAGGGGTTAGGGCTGGCTCTGCACTGACCGTTCTGCCACCCGGTGGGGTCCGTCTGTGGGATCCGCCATCTCCAGGGGTCCAGGCGTCCCTGCGTGGTTCCCAGTAGCGAGCGGGTTCCGCGGCCATCTTGACTCCACGTGGGAAAGGGCCCTGCCATTTGTGGGCTTTCTGCCTCCAGTCTCCGAGAACTACCTCATGGGCCGGGATCACCCCCGCCGGCCTGAGGGGGGGGGAGCGGGGCCGGATCCGGTTCCCCCTCTCTCTCTCGTCTGGGCTCGCGGTTTCTGCGCGTAGGCCACATGGGTTTATCGTGCTCCGGTAGGGCAGGCAGTTCGGTGTCGGTTCGGCAGGTTGTGCTCCTGTGCCTCTCCCCGCTTGGTGCTTACTTCTGCCCCGGCTTCAGGTGTGCTTTTAGTGCTTATTTCAGCGTATTTGAGCGATTCGGAGCTGGAGCTGGCATGGATGGCTGCCGCTCAGCTCGGCGGTCCGGCCCCGCCCCCTCTACATGACATTTTAACTGTCAATATTATAATACTGTTTTCTTTTACTGCAATAAAATACACATATTTGTATTCAGCAAAGTCTCACGTGTAAAACAGTACCCCCTATGTACAGGTTTTATGGTGTTTTGGGAAGTTACAGGGTCAAATATAGCACGTTACATTTGAAATTGAAATTCGCCAGATTGGGGCGTGGCTTGGATGCCGACCAGGATGGACGCTTAAGCCTCGAGCTCCGCTCCACCGGTCCCAACAAAGCCCTTTTAATACGCCAAAACTGCTCCTAATGGGAAGGAATCGCAGGGGGGACCCTCCGAGAACCCCAAGGGGAACCCAAGCACAACAACCGGTGGGCCCGATGGACGATTTTGTTCACTCTCCAGCGGACTCACATAAGGAAACCGGAGGCCCCAAAATGGCGTCTACCTCCTCCATGTCAGGGGCACCGTCTACCTCCACTCTGGACGGGGTCATGGATGAAATTCGCGCCCTAGCAGCCAACATGGTCACCAAAGCAGACCTGCTGGTACAGACCACGACCATCCAGGACGCCCTGCGAGCTGAAATAGCCGGCATTAGAACGGAAGTAGCGGCGCAAGGTACCCGCGTGCAAGGCCTGGAGCGCTCCCACGAGGCCATTAACGCCAGACTGACTGCCACAGATACAGCGGTGGCCCGTCAAGGCACTATGCTCCTACAACTGCGGAGAACGACAGAGGACCTGGATAACCGCGGACGCCGCTGCAATATACGGATACGCGGCCTGCCAGAAGCAGATGGCGAGGAACAAGTTGAGACCGAGCTGACGGCCCTGTTCCGCCTGATTTTGCCCGACACTAACACCATGGAGATCAGGTATGACAGGGCACACAGAGCACTCAGACCCCGCTCCTTAGACGACAGCCCTAGGGACATCATCTGCTGCTTACACTCATTTGCAGTCAAGGATGCCATCATGAAAGCGGCCAGATCCCAACGCACATGGGACTACAAAGGGGCTCATGTATCTTTATTCAATGACCTGTCCCCAATAACCCTAGAGGCTAGAAGAGCACTAAGACCCATCACCACACTCCTTAGTGAACGCAACATCGCATACAAATGGGGCTTCCCATTCGCCCTTATGGCGAAACACCAAAACGGGTGGATAGCCATTCACTGGCCGGAAGAGATCCCCAAATTCCTAGAGGACCTCGGCCTACCACATGTGACTGTACCGGACTGGGTATTGGGTCCGCTGGAGGCGGGCCCGAGACCACCACGAGCGTCACGTCGACGCAGGGGTCGATCCCCACTGGAACCACCCCGCCAACGCCGGGAAGAAAGAGGGGGACAAGACTAATGACAACCAGCGATAACGTTGCCCCATCGGAAAACTTCCACCCCACGCACCCTGGAACTGCCCCTACCCCGTGATGCCCTACGGCCTACTAACCCAGGACTGCACATCTCTCTGCTGTCTACACGGAACTGTAATTCGACACTGGACTACCGTTGCCAAATATTCTGACTTGCCCGAAACCCGCCACAAGAACGTTGCTGGTGCCCCCGGATGGGTACTAGACGCCCCATCTCCACGGACCTACGGACTTGCCCAGCTCTGACCCCATCGCACATGCTGCACCGATGACCTCGTTTTTCACTCCCCTCTACGGCCCCGGACACCCAAACCCTCATCCAAAAGTGTTTACAAGGGCCCAAGGGTTCAACCATGTTGGGGTGGGAGGGGAAGGGGGAATAGGGGTTCATGGACTGCCTGGTCCCTGTCCAGATGTCATCACTGATGCCCTCCTCTCCACTGTTGACACATGGGACACTATTACGCAGGAAACAACATTGAACACCGCTGCAT
The DNA here is from genome assembly GCF_036172605.1 of Pelobates fuscus. Classification (NCBI taxonomy): domain Eukaryota; kingdom Metazoa; phylum Chordata; class Amphibia; order Anura; family Pelobatidae; genus Pelobates; species Pelobates fuscus. Next base: position 61,754,416 of record NC_086318.1, read on the forward strand.
TGACAGATCTATGGGACATTTTCAACAGCTGGATCCAGAGACTATCCGCAATTGCTAAGTACCCACAATTACCATATTGTCATATACATGTTTCGCTAATATATCCCTTTATATGTTTATTTGCCCGTCATATCTACTGTTGTTATTTTACACCTCCTACTCTCTGAATGGGGATGTCAGACTGGGTACAGAACTGGATACCGGGGCAACTAACACTGGTTTAAAATCGGGGGGGCACAGACAACCTGGTTAATACTATAGATGCTGCAGGGAGTGACCTGGGTACAGTAGATCTCACGGGACGGACACCTGGAACCCCTCATGTATGACCCCTAGCGAACCTCACATGTATCTTGGGACTAAGACAAAACGCTAGCCAACCACAGCTAACCCACACCCTTAACTCCCATATAGACTATAGAATACACTCACCACTGGCGCACAACACTGGGCGGGTTGCAGGGACGAAGACCACAGGGGTTGACCCAGGGGGTGGGGAACTGGAATAACTACCTGTAAGATAGCTTCTACGGATGGGGCGGGAAAGGGAGGCTACCGGTTGTCTTTATTATTATTATTGCTGTTGTTATTGTTATTGCTGCTATTATAACTGCATATACTCACGATGTTTGAAATGCTATGACGTTGTTTGATCCCCTCTGCGGTGACCTTACCCACGACTACACACTAGGGCAGGGTACTGGACGGAGCGTATAAAACTGGAACCAGACTTATCTATAACACCCAGATCACACAACTCCTGGACGGAAATCCAACCACTGCTCTACACTACCACCGGCGCAAAAACCCCCAGAGGAGCACCAGGTCCCCCACCTACCGATCTGGCCATCGGAGGGACGCTTGGCCACTCCTGCTGCGGCGCCAGTGACTCTCCTCTTCTAGGAGATAGCGGGGTACATTCACCCTCGCTGGGGACGCTCCCCTGAGGACGAGCACACCCGACTCGCCCTTATTTTAACTTATTCCACCCTAATCTTTCCCTTATCTTCCCCCCCCTCTCCACTACAACCCATTGCACACTTCCCTCACACCCCCCCCCCCCCATACACACCCGCACATACTTACTTCCACCCACACTACCCCTGGCGGCGACTGCACACGTCCTAGCCAAGCAAAGATAGCTAGCAGGGACACCCCCACGAGAGTCGACCTCACACCGAGACCCGAGAGACCCCTGTCCCCCTGACTATACTCAGGACTAAACTAGACACATCAGACGGTACGCCTCATAGTCACACTCCTGACATTACTAACTGCCACTGCTTTCCCGACTGCCCGTCTCGCCCGAACACTCCATTCGCGTACCGGACAAGGGGCCACGAAAGCGCTATGGCATACAGCAGTGCACCCCTGTCCGTCATGACCATCAACTGCAGAGGGCTTAATATACCGGAACGCCGCTCCCACCTTTTACGATCCCTGAGACAAAAACACGTTTCAATAGCGATGTTGCAGGAAACCCACTTCAGGGAGAACGCGGCCCCCAAACTTAGGAGCCCCCACTACCCGGTGAGCTATTGTAACAACCACCCAGAGGCTCGCCGAGCGGGGGTAGCGATTCTCCTAGCTGCGAATCTGGGCTTTCAGGAGTTGGATAGAATGGCCGACAGAAACGGTCGCTACCTCTTTCTGAAAGGCATAATAGCCGACAGGCTATACACCCTCGCAACCATATATGCACCCAACTCGAAACAATCGCAATTCCTACGTGGGACACTGGACAAGCTCCACGATTTCTCAGAAGGGGCGCTGATAGTGGGCGGAGATTTTAATGCTCCCCTAGACCCTCTCATGGACTCCTCTACTGGCCACAGTTGCCTATCCCAGGCCCGCATCAGGACCATCCGCAAATCTTTGGACAAATTGACTTTAGTAGACTGCTGGAGAGCGACCCACCCCTCCGTCAAAGACTATACACACTATTCGGTGATACACAACCGATATTCCCGAATAGACTACGTGTTCGTCAAACAAGACGGACTCTCTCGTCTACGATCGGCCAACATAGAACCGGCCTCATGGTCAGACCATGGCCCGGTCCTGGTGGAACTGGAATCCCCACTATTTAAGCCAGCAACTTGGACGTGGCGACTGAACGAATCACTACTCCAAGACGCCGGAGTGAGAGAGGAAATCTCACGGGCCTTGGGATCTTACTTCACCGAAAACGGGACGGACGAGATGTCCCCGGTAACGGTGTGGGAAGCTCATAAGAGCGTGATTCGAGGCACTCTAATCAGTATCGCTACGCGAAAACGGAAAGACCTGACCAACGCGATGGCTGAAGCGTACAAATCCATCACACGCCTAGAGATGCAACATAAACACTCCCAGCTGTCCGCGACCTACGATGCACTGACGGAAGCCAGGCAACATCTACTGACCCTACTCACACAGAGATACCACCGATCACTGCAGAGATCTAAATCATTCTTCTATGCCCACGCGAATAAAGGTGGAAAGCTCCTCGCACACCTTTTGAAAGGAGACACACCCCGCACCCAGGTGAGGAAGCTACGACTAACAAACGGCAACACATCCCCGTACCCGGAAGAAATAGCTAATGAATTTCGGGAATACTACAATGCTCTCTATAACCTCCGCACCTCGGAGAGCCCGACGCGCAGACAAGAATCCTCGACACTCGCCAGAGCATACTTGGAGAGCAGCGTACGAAAACGACTGAACCCTGAAGCAGTGACCGCACTAGACGAACCAATTACTACAGAAGACTTGGCTGCAGCACTGAAGAACACGAAAGCTGGACGAGCCCCTGGCCCGGATGGATTCTCCACGGGATACTATAAACACTTCGCCGAGATACTCTTGCCCTGGCTAATGAAGGCGATCAACAGAGTCGCAGACGGAAGCAGCTTCGGTACGGAATCCCTGACGGCGACAATCACAGTCCTGCTTAAACCCGACAAAGATCCGGAACAATGCGGCAGCTATCGTCCGATTTCCCTACTGAATGTAGACACCAAACTCCTGACGAAAGTACTGGCGACCAGACTCCAAAAGACACTACCGAGCCTGGTCCACGTGGACCAAACGGGGTTCATCCCGGGCCGGGAAGCACGAGACAGCACGCTACGACTATTTTCCATTCAACACCATGCACGGAAACATCAGAAACAGCTCCTTCTACTATCTACGGACGCCGAGAAGGCATTTGACCGGGTCAACTGGGACTACATGTTCCATACACTGCAATATCTGGGCTTTGGTCAGAGGACTATGACGTGGATCAAGGCTTTATACAGTAAGCCGAGAGCGGCGGTTAGGGTCAATGGAGCGCTGACGGCAAGCTTTGGTATCGCAAATGGGACCAGACAGGGCTGCCCCCTGTCGCCGCTCCTGTTTGCACTCGCATTAGAACCACTCCTGCAGGCGATCCGGGACTGTCCAGACATCCACGGCTACACCTGGCAGGGCACGGAACATAAGGTGGCTGCCTACGCGGATGACCTTCTGTTCTTTATCTCACAACCTCGAATCACACTGCCGTGTGTACTCTCGGAGATGGACAGGTTCGGCCGAATATCGGGGTTCAAACTCAATTTGGCGAAATGTGAAACGCTCAATGTCACCACTCCCCAGGCGGAATACTCGGCCCTCAGTTCACAATTCCCATTCCGGTGGTGTACAGTGGAGATGCGATACTTGGGCATCTGGGTCACCGCGGACGACCAGGACATATACCCGCGCAATTTTACGAAACTCCTGTCGAGCATCGAAAACGACTTACAGAAATGGTCCCACCCATACATCTCGTGGCACGGCAGGATAGCGGTCCTTAAAATGAATATCCTGCCAAGGATCCTATACCTGTTCCAGACTATACCGATAGCCCTACCAGCCAAATTCTTTTCGTCCCTAAAATCTGCGGTCATCAAATATGTATGGAGGGGGGAGAGGTCCAGGATACGCCACGACATTCTCTGCAGGCCTAGACACAGGGGGGGCTTAGCACTCCCCGACTTCAGAAAATATCACCAAGCAGCTACGTTACAGAGGATCCTGGAGTGGCATGACAATGAGACGACCAAACAATGGGTGCTCCTGGATCGAGAAGGCAGGGACACCGACCTGAAAGCGGCAATCTGGAGGAAGCAAGCAACGAGGACCAACAGGAACGTAGATAGCGACCCGATCACACAAACCCTCCTCACATGGGAAACCCTCAGGGAGGTGACGCAAATTTCCCCTACCCCCAGCCCCTTGTTACCCATCGCCCATAATCCCGACATAGGGGGCGGATTGCCGCCAGCTGCCTGGTCTTTCATGGGCGAAACAGACTACATCCCAATATACAAAGCCACTAGGAACGGCAGTCTGAGATCCTTGGACTCCCTACTGGACACACGACCGCGCTCACATATGGCAGTCTTCAGATACATGCAGCTAAAGCACTACTATGACGCAATCCCACACAAAGATAGGCTCCACAGAGACTTAACCTGGTACGAGAAGTTGTGCTCTCAGGGCACCCCATTGGAACATGCTATCTCAAAACTCTACCAACATCTACTAACTAGCCCCGAACTGGAAAATAACACCTTTAAACGACACTGGGAACAGGCCATGAATAAGACCTTTACATCAACGCAATGGGACAAGGCCTTGATATGGCAACATAAAAGCTCCTCTAGTTCCCACTACCAAGAGGTTAATTATAAATTACTCTCCATGTGGTATCGCACACCAGTGTTACTCCACAGAATATTTCCCACCACACCACCAACGTGCTGGAGATGCCAGGAGGACAGGGGCACCATGCAACACCTATGGTGGGACTGTGAACAGATCGCTCCCTACTGGAACCGAACTAAAACCGACATTCAATTAATCCTGGGTGATGACCTTGAATGGTCGGAAGAATTAGCCTTATTACACATCTCCTCCCAACCAGTATCTGCCTACAAAAAATCTATCTTACGCCACCTACTCAACGCAGCCAAATCACTCATACCGGTATACTGGAAGAAGACAAACATCCCCACAAGGGAAGAATGGATCCGCAGGGTCGAGGATATCAGATCTGCCGAAGCCCTAAAAGCGGAACTGACGGGCAGGGAGACACAATTTGCTGAAGCCTGGTCGCCATGGTACACCTACCGGGCAAGACCATGAGTGGTGCTCGGGACGCAGACGGGCCGTGGGACAGTTACACGTCCACGACACCTACGATACACACAACACAACCCGAGACCACTATATCACACCCACTCAAGCAGACTGTGACGCTAATATAACACATACATGACACAAACGACCGAGAGACAGAAATGCCCCTACCGACTGGACGAGCACTTGAACCTATACCCCTTACAGTGACCTTCCTAGACCACATTTGAACGCGACTACAGGAAGACCCCTAGAGATATAACCCACACCCTCGCAGGGAACACAACGGGGGGCGCCTCGCACGGACACCACTGGGGAACATACATACCGAGGGAACAACTTTGCGACAAGGCCTTGGGACATGTGCAGCCGCCCTGAGGTTCCGCAACATACACACACTAGACTTCCACACCACCTCTCCCCGAAACGCCACGGACAAGCACGGTCCAAGATCACATCGCACCACGCACTACCAGGCATACCTATCCACTCTTCACCCCCGTCATGCCATAACACAACCACAGGAACAGTCAGTGCTTCCACTTGGACACAGACCACCCTCCCTGGCCATATAACCATCACAGAACTAGATCGAGTGGCAGCACCCCTACATTTCTCCACCTATGCCCATCCTCGGAGGAGAACCGCAAACGCCCAAAGTGCGAAACCAATACATGATAGAAAGTGGCAAGATAGGAGGAGACTGATCACACAAACTCGACCCACACGGATCACACACACCCCCCCCTCCCCCCCCCCGCTAATTCCACTATCCTAATACCAACACCTAACAATACCCCATCAAGCCCCCCCCCCCACATGATCTCTAGGTAGATCATTCCCCCCTTTCAGAACTACCCCGCACGACATACCCTCACAGACGACGGTCTGGGAACCCAACGTGACCAATGAACACCACCTGTTTAATACCTATGGCCGTTAGTACACCCATCCCACCCTAAAAAATCTGTATGCTCCAGGCCTCAAAACATGTTGACGCCCAGACCCTTTGTGCTTTGACTATGACTCAGGAACAGATCTCGTAAAATTATTGATACTTGGCAACGCTATAAAATCGAACCCTGTTTTCACTTGTATACACCTATGTTACCTGTAAAAATGTTAACCTACTACGTGTTGCACCAAATGTTCCCTGAGGGCCTGCGTGCCCACCTCTAACCTATTTTTCTATCAATAAAAACTTGATTTACAAAAAAAAAAAAAAAAAAAAAAAGAAATTCGCCAGATTGGCTACGTTGCCTTTGAGACTGTATAGTAGCCCAGGAATTAAATTTACACCCATGATGGCATACCATTTGCAATAGTAGACAACCCAAGGTATTGCAAATAGGGTATGTCCAGTCTTTTTTAGTAGCCATTTGGTCACAAACACTGGCCAAAGTTAGCGTTAGTATTTGTTTGTGTGTGAAAAATGCAAAAAACGCCAATTTTGGCCAGTGTTTGTGACTAACTGGCTACGCTACTAAGAAAGACTGGACATACCCTGTGGCGAAACCGACCTCGCCACGTGTCCTTGGAGGGGGCTGATTGCCCGCCTCTTGCCTTTGGACTATGGACCAGACTTTATGGGAATGTGATACCCCAGATAGCCATACCATGGAGCCTATTCATATAATGAAAGACTATGGGAAAGACTTTAGCTCCATGGCAATTGTACTGTGGGAGTAGGATCTGCGCGCTATTCGGTGGTTTTGTGCGTGCAGATCCCAGCTATCTGGGGATAGGTGAAATGTCTGTGTGTTATGTGTAAATGTGACTTTATGTATTTTAAAGTGTTTTATGTCGTTTTGCAACCATGTGGTTAATGGAGTCTGCCTTTAGTCCTGGGTAATTGGATTACTTCTCCAATTAACTCCAGGGCAGAAGGGATGAAACCAGGGTGCATTGTGGGGATGTTTTTCTGCCAGCCAGAAAGGAACAAAAGATACTTTTTTAATATGTTGTTCCCCTGAATGGATTGATTGTGGATATGTATTTTTATGTGAATGTGATGTATGGTTTTAAAGTTATGAAAGTTGTGTAAAAGTATATTTTACACTGTATGCATAATGGGATTATGTGTCACACTAAGGGGAGGGGATGTGTGGGAGGTAACATCTATGTCATTGATTCTTTTATGCCTCCCCCTGGGTGTGGCCTGTATGTGTGAGTTGGAAATAAAAGCCAGGCTGGATGAGCCAGTCCAGAGTTCCTGTTTTACCCTCAAAGTGATGTGTCGTCTCATTATTGGGGGGAAGGATTTATTGCATGCTGTTCCAGTTGACTGCTAGGAGTACAAGCCTATTCGTATGGTTCCTATTCAATGGTCTACAGCATTCATATGCTTGGGAGAATTTAAAAGGTTTCTCGAATTCGGTGATTGTGGTGTCTGCCAGAGTGCTTGGAGTCCTCAGGAAGCGCTAGGAGCATCCATTAACGGAGGTACCAAGTCGGGGTGCCAGGCGATCCGTTACATTGGTGGCAAGCGGTGGGATGGCGTCCTAGTGCGAGGTAAAGCAGCTCAGAGACACTGTTTGGATTTACAAATTGAGGGCAACGCTAGCAGTCGTGCAGCGCCCCTGGGAGCAGACAAGTATGGAAGGTTCTGGCTCTGGAGATGATTGGCTGGCCGAGGTGAGGCAGCGAGTGGCCGAGTATGGGGATGATATACCCATGGAGACACGCCGGGTGATCTGGAACCAGGTCATGGCCGAGCGAAACACAAGGCTGGACCGAGAATTCCGGCTGGCGACAGAGAGGAAGTATGCTCAACAGCAGGAGCGTTACAGCAGCCGAGTAGAGGCTGCATCCGAGGAGGTTAGCCGTCTTTCCCTGAGGCGGCGGGAGGAACCCGAAGTGGGGGTCCTCATAGACTGGTCCTGTGAGGAACCACAACAGGCAGGTAGAGATGGGACCAAGGTCTCTCCACCGGGCCCACCGGGATGCTGGGCAGCCGGCACAGATCCCCAGCAGCAGCCAGAGTTGCCAGGTGGGGAAGCAGGTGGCCCTTACTCACAAATGTTGAGGGGCCTCACGGATTGGTCCTGGGAAGACCCACAGATGGCAGGTGGAGATGGGACTGCGGTCTCTCTACCGGCCCTACAGGGATGCTGGGCAGTCGGCCCAGATCCCCAGCGGCAGTGTGCGTTACAGGGAGCTGAAGGTGCCGTTCTTGCTCCCCAGCGGCAGTCTACGGGGCAGGGAGAGGAGCCTGTTATCCCCTCTCCCCAGCGGCTGAAGGTGTGTAAGGGAGAGGAGTTTGTTATTCCCTCTCCCCAGCGGCAGCTTAGCACACCAAGGGGAGACAGTAAGCCCCACACCAGCGCAGATGGGACCGTGGTCTCTGCGCCCAAGTTACAGGGAGCTGAAGGGGCCGTCCCCCCTCCCCGGCGGCAGTGTGATTTGTTGGGAATAGAGAGCCCAGCCTCCTTTCCCCAACAGCAGGACTCTGTGTTGGGAGGAGAGACAGTCGGTCTCCCTCCGCAGAGACTGGAAGTATGTATGGGAGAGGAGATTGTTACCACCTCTCCCCAGCGGCAGATTATTAATGTACAGGGAATAGAGAGACCAGTCTCCATTCCCCAGCGGCAGAGTGTTCTAATGGGAGAGGAGCTGGTTACCACCTCTCCCCAGCGGCAGCTTAATGTACCAGGGGGAGACTGTAAGCCCCACACCTGTGCAGATGGGACCGTGGTCTCTGCACTTCCAGCACAGGAGGTAGGGACGGTCGGTCCTGCCCCCCCACAACAGGGCTGTTTAGCCAAAGGGGAGACATTCTGTCTCCAGCAGCAGAGCTGTGTAACTAAAGGGGAGACAGTCGGTCTCCAGCAGCAGAGTTGTGTAACTCAAGGGGAGACAGTCGGTCTCCAGCAGCAGAGCTGTGTAACTCAAGGGGAGACAGTCGGTCTCCAGCAGCAGAGCTGTGTAACTCAAGGGGAGACAGTCGGTCTCCAGCAGCAGAGCTTTGTAACTCAAGGGGAGACAGTCGGTCTCCAGCAGCAGAGCGGTGTAACTCAAGGGGAGACAGTCGGTCTCCAGCAGCAGAGCGGTGTATTTAAAGGGGAGACAGTCGGTCTCCAGCATCCAGGCTCCAACCAGACTACTCCCGTGGTAGTGCTGGCAACAGGACAGAGTACCGCTGGTCTCTGCCCCCTCAGCAACCTACCAAGGCAGCCTACCAGTCCCCCACACAGCCGTGGTGAGGCACCTGAACCTGGACAAGATTCTCCCTCACCCAGGTGTAGTAACTGTTTATTGTGGGTGGGCTGCTCTGCTGTTTCTGTCTTGTGGGTGGGCTGCTGGACTAACAAGGGCACTGACCGGCAGGAGGTCAAGTACCCTGTTAGTCTGGGGGGTAAAGGGGAGAAGTGTGGCGAAACCGACCTCGCCACGTGTCCTTGGAGGGGGCTGATTGCCCGCCTCTTGCCTTTGGACTATGGACCAGACTTTATGGGAATGTGATACCCCAGATAGCCATACCATGGAGCCTATTCATATAATGAAAGACTATGGGAAAGACTTTAGCTCCATGGCAATTGTACTGTGGGAGTAGGATCTGCGCGCTATTCGGTGGTTTTGTGCGTGCAGATCCCAGCTATCTGGGGATAGGTGAAATGTCTGTGTGTTATGTGTAAATGTGACTTTATGTATTTTAAAGTGTTTTATGTCGTTTTGCAACCATGTGGTTAATGGAGTCTGCCTTTAGTCCTGGGTAATTGGATTACTTCTCCAATTAACTCCAGGGCAGAAGGGATGAAACCAGGGTGCATTGTGGGGATGTTTTTCTGCCAGCCAGAAAGGAACAAAAGATACTTTTTTAATATGTTGTTCCCCTGAATGGATTGATTGTGGATATGTATTTTTATGTGAATGTGATGTATGGTTTTAAAGTTATGAAAGTTGTGTAAAAGTATATTTTACACTGTATGCATAATGGGATTATGTGTCACACTAAGGGGAGGGGATGTGTGGGAGGTAACATCTATGTCATTGATTCTTTTATGCCTCCCCCTGGGTGTGGCCTGTATGTGTGAGTTGGAAATAAAAGCCAGGCTGGATGAGCCAGTCCAGAGTTCCTGTTTTACCCTCAAAGTGATGTGTCGTCTCATTATTGGGGGGAAGGATTTATTGCATGCTGTTCCAGTTGACTGCTAGGAGTACAAGCCTATTCGTATGGTTCCTATTCAATGGTCTACAGCATTCATATGCTTGGGAGAATTTAAAAGGTTTCTCGGATTCGGTGATTGTGGTGTCTGCCAGAGTGCTTGGAGTCCTCAGGAAGCGCTAGGAGCATCCATTAACGGAGGTACCAAGTCGGGGTGCCAGGCGATCCGTTACATTGGTGGCAAGCGGTGGGATGGCGTCCTAGTGCGAGGTAAAGCAGCTCAGAGACACTGTTTGGATTTACAAATTGAGGGCAACGCTAGCAGTCGTGCAGCGCCCCTGGGAGCAGACAAGTATGGAAGGTTCTGGCTCTGGAGATGATTGGCTGGCCGAGGTGAGGCAGCGAGTGGCCGAGTATGGGGATGATATACCCATGGAGACACGCCGGGTGATCTGGAACCAGGTCATGGCCGAGCGAAACACAAGGCTGGACCGAGAATTCCGGCTGGCGACAGAGAGGAAGTATGCTCAACAGCAGGAGCGTTACAGCAGCCGAGTAGAGGCTGCATCCGAGGAGGTTAGCCGTCTTTCCCTGAGGCGGCGGGAGGAACCCGAAGTGGGGGTCCTCATAGACTGGTCCTGTGAGGAACCACAACAGGCAGGTAGAGATGGGACCAAGGTCTCTCCACCGGGCCCACCGGGATGCTGGGCAGCCGGCACAGATCCCCAGCAGCAGCCAGAGTTGCCAGGTGGGGAAGCAGGTGGCCCTTACTCACAAATGTTGAGGGGCCTCACGGATTGCTCCTGGGAAGACCCACAGATGGCAGGTGGAGATGGGACTGCGGTCTCTCTACCGGCCCTACAGGGATGCTAGGCAGTCGGCCCAGATCCCCAGCGGCAGTGTGCGTTACAGGGAGCTGAAGGTGCCGTTCTTGCTCCCCAGCGGCAGTCTACGGGGCAGGGAGAGGAGCCTGTTATCCCCTCTCCCCAGCGGCTGAAGGTGTGTAAGGGAGAGGAGTTTGTTATTCCCTCTCCCCAGCGGCAGCTTAGCACACCAAGGGGAGACAGTAAGCCCCACACCAGCGCAGATGGGACCGTGGTCTCTGCGCCCAAGTTACAGGGAGCTGAAGGGGCCGTCCCCCCTCCCCGGCGGCAGTGTGATTTGTTGGGAATAGAGAGCCCAGCCTCCTTTCCCCAACAGCAGGACTCTGTGTTGGGAGGAGAGACAGTCGGTCTCCCTCCGCAGAGACTGGAAGTATGTATGGGAGAGGAGATTGTTACCACCTCTCCCCAGCGGCAGATTATTAATGTACAGGGAATAGAGAGACCAGTCTCCATTCCCCAGCGGCAGAGTGTTCTAATGGGAGAGGAGCTGGTTACCACCTCTCCCCAGCGGCAGCTTAATGTACCAGGGGGAGACTGTAAGCCCCACACCTGTGCAGATGGGACCGTGGTCTCTGCACTTCCAGCACAGGAGGTAGGGACGGTCGGTCCTGCCCCCCCACAACAGGGCTGTTTAGCCAAAGGGGAGACATTCTGTCTCCAGCAGCAGAGCTGTGTAACTAAAGGGGAGACAGTCGGTCTCCAGCAGCAGAGTTGTGTAACTCAAGGGGAGACAGTCGGTCTCCAGCAGCAGAGCTGTGTAACTCAAGGGGAGACAGTCGGTCTCCAGCAGCAGAGCTTTGTAACTCAAGGGGAGACAGTCGGTCTCCAGCAGCAGAGCGGTGTAACTCAAGGGGAGACAGTCGGTCTCCAGCAGCAGAGCGGTGTATTTAAAGGGGAGACAGTCGGTCTCCAGCATCCAGGCTCCAACCAGACTACTCCCGTGGTAGTGCTGGCAACAGGACAGAGTACCGCTGGTCTCTGCCCCCTCAGCAACCTACCAAGGCAGCCTACCAGTCCCCCACACAGCCGTGGTGAGGCACCTGAACCTGGACAAGATTCTCCCTCACCCAGGTGTAGTAACTGTTTATTGTGGGTGGGCTGCTCTGCTGTTTCTGTCTTGTGGGTGGGCTGCTGGACTAACAAGGGCACTGACCGGCAGGAGGTCAAGTACCCTGTTAGTCTGGGGGGTAAAGGGGAGAAGTGTGGCGAAACCGACCTCGCCACGTGTCCTTGGAGGGGGCTGATTGCCCGCCTCTTGCCTTTGGACTATGGACCAGACTTTATGGGAATGTGATACCCCAGATAGCCATACCATGGAGCCTATTCATATAATGAAAGACTATGGGAAAGACTTTAGCTCCATGGCAATTGTACTGTGGGAGTAGGATCTGCGCGCTATTCGGTGGTTTTGTGCGTGCAGATCCCAGCTATCTGGGGATAGGTGAAATGTCTGTGTGTTATGTGTAAATGTGACTTTATGTATTTTAAAGTGTTTTATGTCGTTTTGCAACCATGTTGTTAATGGAGTCTGCCTTTAGTACTGGGTAATTGGATTACTTCTCCAATTAACTCCAGGGCAGAAGGGAGGAAACCAGGGTGCATTGTGGGGATGTTTTTCTGCCAGCCAGAAAGGAACAAAAGATACTTTTAGTAACTTTTGAACCCCTGGTCGGATTCATGCCATTTTTTAATATGTTGTTCCCCTGAATGGATTGATTGTGGATATGTATTTTTATGTGAATGTGATGTATGGTTTTAAAGTTATGAAAGTTGTGTAAAAGTATATTTTACACTGTATGCATAATGGGATTATGTGTCACACTAAGGGGAGGGGATGTGTGGGAGGTAACATCTATGTCATTGGTTCTTTTATTCCTCCCCCTGGGTGTGGCCTGTATGTGTGAGTTGGAAATAAAAGCCAGGCTGGATGAGCCAGTCCAGAGTTCCTGTTTTACCCTCAAAGTGATGTGTCGTCTCATTATTGGGGGGAAGGATTTATTGCATGCTGTTCCAGTTGACTGCTAGGAGTACAAGCCTATTCGTATGGTTCCTATTCAATGGTCTACAGCATTCATATGCTTGGGAGAATTTAAAAGGTTTCTCGGATTCGGTGATTGTGGTGTCTGCCAGAGTGCTTGGAGTCCTCAGGAAGCGCTAGGAGCATCCATTAACGGAGGTACCAAGTCGGGGTGCCAGGCGATCCGTTACATACCCCATTTGCAATACCTTGGGTTGTCTACTATTGCAAATGGTATGCAATCATAGGGGTAATTTTCATTCTTGGGCTACCATAGGGTCACAAAGGCAACATAAGCAAACTGGCGTATTTCAATGTGAAAAAAATGAAACACAAGCCTTATATTTGACGCTGTAACTTTTGAAAACACCATAAAACCTGTACATGAGGGGTACTGTTGTACTCGGGAGACTTCGCTGAACACAAATATTTGTGTTTCAAAACAGTAAAAAGTATCACAGCAATAATATCGTCCGTGTAAGTGCTGTTTGTGCGTGAAAAATGTAAAAAAACTTCACTTTTACTGGCAATATCATCGTTGTAATACATTTTACTGTTTTGAAACACTAATATTTGTGTTCAGCGAAGTCTCCCGAGTCAAACAGTACCCCCCATGTACAGGTTTTATGGTGTCTTGGAAAGTTATAGGGTTAAATATAGTGCTAGCAAATTAAATTCCTTATACTTTCGGCATGGGTTGTCAGGCAGGTCCCGCTAATTGTAATTAATTCAGATACCTAATTATGTAAAAATATTACATAAATATATGTGTAGAATTAATATATGTGTATATATATATATATATATATATATATATATATATATATATATATATATATATATATATATATATATATATATACATATACACACGTGTGTGTGTGTGTGTGTGTGTATATAATTTTTATTTATTTATATATAGGTGTGTATATATATAGTGATATATACGTATATATTTATGTATATAGATATATATATATTATTTCGTTCTACGTGTATTTTAATATATATATATATATATATAATATCACAATACAGTTAGAACGAAATAACACACATCTATATATTTTGTAATTATTTTTTTAATTTTATTTTTTTACGTATTTACATATTTTGATATAAATATATATGTATAACAATAATTACCGTATTTTTCGCTCCATAAGACGCACTTTTTTTCCCCCTTAAAAGTGAGGGGAAATGTCTGTGCGTCTTATGGAGCGAATATGAAGCTTTACTTACCTGTCTTGCAGCGTTGGCCGGCAGCACAGGGCGCACCGCGGTAGTGGAACTTGAATTTCATGTTCCGGTTTCCGGCGGGACTGAAAGGAAGTGTGCACAAGCTGAGTGTGCATGAAATTCAAGTTCCACTACCGCGGTGCGCCCTGTGCTGCCGGCCAACGCTGCAAGACAGGTAAGTAATTATGGGACAAGGGGAGGGGGACAGTATGGGAGAGAAGAATATGGGGAGCGGGATGAAGTCTATGGGGAGGGGGGGGAGATGAAGTCTATGGGGAGGGGGGGGAGATGAAGTCTATGGGGAGGGGGGGGGGGATGAAGTCTATGGGGAGGGGGGGGGGGATGAAGTCTATGGGGAGGGGGGGGGATGAAGTCTATGGGGAGGGGGGGGATGAAGTCTATGGGGAGGGGGGGGGGGATGAAGTCTATGGGGAGGGGGGGGGGGATGAAGTCTATGGGGAGGGGGGGGGGGATGAAGTCTATGGGGAGGGGGGGGGGAATGAAGTCTATGGGGAGGGGGGGGGGATGAAGTCTATGGGGAGGGGGGGGGGATGAAGTCTATGGGGAGGGGGGGAGATGAAGTCTATGGGGAGGGGGGGGAGATGAAGTCTATGGGGAGGGGGGGGAGATGAAGTCTATGGGGAGGGGGGGGAGATGAAGTCTATGGGGAGGGGGGGGAGATGAAGTCTATGGGGAGGGGGGGAGATGAAGTCTATGGGGAGGGGGGGGGAGATGAAGTCTATGGGGAGGGGGGGGAGATGAAGTCTATGGGGAGGGGGGGGAGATGAAGTCTATGGGGAGGGGGGGGAGATGAAGTCTATGGGGAGGGGGGGGAGATGAAGTCTATGGGGAGGGGGGGAGATGAAGTCTATGGGGAGGGGGGGAGATGAAGTCTATGGGGAGGGGGGGAGATGAAGTCTATGGGGAGGGGGGGAGATGAAGTCTATGGGGAGGGGGGGAGATGAAGTCTATGGGGAGGGGGGGAGATGAAGTCTATGGGGAGGGGGGGGAGATGAAGTCTATGGGGAGGGGGGGGAGATGAAGTCTATGGGGAGGGGGGGGAGATGAAGTCTATGGGGAGGGGGGGGGAGATGAAGTCTATGGGGAGGGGGGGGGAGATGAAGTCTATGGGGAGGGGGGGGAGATGAAGTCTATGGGGAGGGGGGGGAGATGAAGTCTATGGGGAGGGGGGGGGGATGAAGTCTATGGGGAGGGGGGGGAGATGAAGTCTATGGGGAGGGGGGGGAGATGAAGTCTATGGGGAGGGGGGGGAGATGAAGTCTATGGGGAGGGGGGGGAGATGAAGTCTATGGGGAGGGGGGGAGATGAAGTCTATGGGGAGGGGGGGGAGATGAAGTCTATGGGGAGGGGGGGAGATGAAGTCTATGGGGAGGGGGGGAGATGAAGTCTATGGGGAGGGGGTGAGTGAAGACTATGGGAGAGAGGAGAAGACTATGGGAGGGGGGGACACTATGGGACAGGGGAGAAAAAAAATATTCTGTACAAACTGTCCCATAGTAAGAAACACTATGGGACAGTTTGTTCAGAATATTTTTTTTCTGGGTTTCTTCCTCTAAAAACTAGGTGCGTCTTATGGTGAGGTGCGTTTTATGGAGCGAAAAATACGGTATATATATATTTAATCAGTATCAGTCTATGTGTAATTTGATATTAATATATATATATATATATATATATATATATTAATAGTAAAATACACCTAGACAGTGTATGTGTGTGTGTATATATGTGTATATATATACTTAGATCATATATATATACAATATATATATATGATCTAAGTACATTTTTTTTTTTAACACTTATTTTAATTTTATTTGAATTCAGCCAGCAGGGGGACTACCTGTCATTACAGGCAGTCCCCCTGCTGGCAGTGCAGCAGGCAGCTAACCCGGCCATGTGATTGTGAGGTCCTCGCAAGGACCTCACTCTCACATGGGCGGGGGGGCTGCTAAAGGGCGGACGTGCCACGGGGGGCTCCCTGGGAGTCCCTCCAACCGCGATCGCCGGCGACCGGGTAAGTAAAAAAAAAAACGGAGGGCGTACTATTACGCCCGGCGGCGTTTAGAGACGCTTAAAATAGGGCGTAATAGTACGCCCTCCGGTCTTAAAGGGTTAAGGATTGAGCCAAATGTACAAGTTGTGATCTAAACAAAACCTGGCATTTGCGCTATATGTCTGTTCAACCGTAATTCACCTCTTTCATATTAAATGCACCCCCCCTTATTATATATATCATTTTATTAAAAAAAAGGGCTTTAATTTAACATGAAACATAATTTAATATGAATAAAATAGAAAAAATGGGAGAAAAGAAGAATTTTTTTTTTTTTTTTTTAATTCTTTATTTTTGTAGTGCATAAGCTGATAACAGGTTGTTGCGAGGTACCCCAAAGGCATTCCTCCAACGCATAAAAGACATTTGAAACATACAGGTACATGCAGCATCAAGCACAAATTTTATACAGATTTTGCTTTGAGATGCAGAAGTTATAGGCTTAAGAACTTTCAACTTGTAAATATAGAAGAGATAAAAATAACTGTAATATATAAAACTAACATTACATCCTCTGCGTGTCTGCGCTATATAATATCGGGTTGCATCTTGAGGATCTATGTTGCGCTACATGTGTGCCAAAGCGCTTGTATCAAAGCTGGCATGAGCTTAGTGTGTGTGGCTTTAGTAGGGATAAATGTGTAGGGGGGGGGGGGGTAGTTTGGCTTTGGTACGGCTTAGCAAGTTTGCTTACGGAGCCAGAGAGATAAATACAGAGCTTAATAAACAGATAAAACGTTCATAAATTCTATAACTGTCAGTTATGACATGAAGAAACAGTTCGTTCAGACGGTGTCAAGCTGGAGGATCCGCCGACCCCGCCAATGCCCGTCTTGGGACAAATGGAGGAATGTCCTCTACTGCCCGCATGCTTCTGTCCCGTGGAGGTAGGGTTCCCGTCGAGACTCCCAATGCTTGAAGGAAGGCAGGAGCGTCTTGGAGTTGCGAGAGTGGGAACTTCTTGCCGTTTTTCTCTGCCACTAGGTGGTGCGGGTCCCATCTATACGGGATTTCAGCCTCTCTCAGAAGCTTTGTAGTGGAGCGGAGTGATTGCCTCCAGTGCATGGTAGCTCTTGAAAGGTCCTTGTAAAAGGACAGCTGCGAGCCCTCAAAAGACAGTGAGGGGGATACTCTTGTAGTTTCCAGGACGGCTATCTTGTCAGAGTCCCTTTGAAATTGTAAGAGCACGTCTCTTGGGGCTTCTGGGGGTGCCTTGGCTGCTTTGGGCAAACGGTGGCATCTGTCAGTTGCTGCTTGCTTAACTTGCCTAGGTGGTAGTAATGTGGCCATCATTCGCCGTAAATAGTGAGGCAGTTCCTCTGATGAGATGGATTCGGGTATGCCTCTTATCCGTATATTGCGGGCTTTAGCCCTGTCTTCCAGACTTGCCAAACGCTGGCTCATGTCGCTACATTTCCTTTGTATAGCATGAAGTGCAGCATCTGTGGCTGATTGTGCCAAATGTGTGCCCCCTAGCTCCCCTTCCACTGCCTGGACCCGGCCTGTCAGTGTGGCGACATCCTCCCTCACTACTGCTATGTCGGCTTGAAACATGGCCTTAAGGTCCTGCAATAAGGCTTTAATGTCTGCCTTAGTTGAGGGGGCAGCATCCCCAAGTCCCACATACCGTGCTTGTGTAGGCAGTGTGGCTGGTAGTGTGGCAGGGAAATCATCCTCCTGTGTGCTCTCAGCTTCCGACGAAGCCGTGGAGTAGGCCGCGGTCGGCGCCATCTTGGGCTGCACGGGGTGTTGCGGCTGCCTGAACAGGCTTCCTATATCTCGGCAACCGGTCCCCGGATCCGCCCGCTGTTTCTTGGAGCGGCGCCCCATTGTCTCCGAACACTATGGAGCTCGGCTCGGCGGATTTTGTGCCCAGCGGGTCTGTTTATCCGACGTTCAGGCGCACGGCGGCTCGGAGCTCGCTGAGGATGCGACCGTCTCGCATGGGCGCTGGCTCCGCCCCCGAAAAGAAGAATTTTTTAATACATTTTTTTAGTTCTACGTGACATTTTAACTGTGAATGTCATAATACTGTTTGCTTTCACTGCAATAAAATACACATTTGTATTCAGCGATGTCTCACGTGTAAAACAGTACCCCCTATGTACAGGTTTTATGGTGTTTAGGGAAGTTACAGGGTCACAAACTCTAGCCAAAGTTAGCGTTAATATTTGTGTTTGAAAAATTAAAAAAACTAATTGAATGCCAATTTTGGCCAGTGTTTGTGACCAAGTGGCTACTAAAAAAGACTGGACATACCCCATTTGCAATACCTTGGGTTGTCTACTATTGCAAATGGCAACGTAACCAATCTGGCAAATTTTAATGTGAAAAAACTGAAACGTAGGCCTTTTATCTGACTCTGTAACTTTTGAAAACACCTTAAAACCTGTACATGAGAAGTACTGTTATACTCGGGAGACTTCGCTGAATACAAAAATTTGTGTTTCAAAACAGTCAAAAGTATCACAGAAATAATATCGTCAGTGTAAGTGCCGTTTGTGTGAAAAATGCAAAAAACATCACCTTCACTGACAATATCCTCGTTGTAATACATTTTACTATTTTGAAACACTAAAATACCGTATATACTCGAGCTTATACTCGAGTCAATGTCTGTATTATGGCAATTTGCATTGCCATAATACAGACTGGGGCTGTGTGGGCTGCAGAGCGTTTACTTACCTCTCCTGTAGCTCCCTCCTCCTCCGCGGCGGTCCGTTCAGCACCTCGGTCAGCTCCCAGTGTAAGTCTCGCGAGAGCCGCGGGGTCATAGTGCGGCCGCAAGACTTACAGTGTGAGCTGACAGAGGAGCTGCACGGACCGGCGCGGAGGAGGAGGGAGCTGACAGGAGCTGCAGGAGAGGTAAGTAAACTCTCTGCCAGCCTCGCCTCCTGAACTACCAATGCCACTGGACCACCAGGGAAGGAGAGCCCCCCTCCCTGCCATGTATCAAGCAGGGAGGGGGGACAAACAAAAATGAAATAAAATAAAAAATAATAATACATAATAATAATAAAAAATAATTATAATAAATTATTAAAATAATTAAAACAAAATTAATAATACAATTGCCCACCACTCACCAAGGCTCAGCTACACACACAAACACACTGCACTCATACACACACACTGCACTCATACACACACACTGCACTCATACACACACACTGCACTCATACACACACACTGCACTCATACACACACACTGCACTCATACACACACACTGCACTCATACACACACACTGCACTCATACACACACACTGCACTCATACACACACACTGCACTCATATAAACACACTGCACTCATATAAACACACTGCACTCATACACACACACTGCACTCATACACACACACTGCACTCATACACACACACTGCACTCATAAACACACTCCATTTACACACACTGCATTCATACACACACACTGCACTCATACACACACTGCATTCATACACACACGCTGCACTCAAATACACACACGCTGCACTCAAATACACACACGCTGCACTCAAATACACACACGCTGCACTCAAATACACACACGCTGCACTCAAATACACACACGCTGCACTCAAATACACACACGCTGCACTCAAATACACACACGCTGCACTCAAATACACACACGCTGCACTCAAATACACACACGCTGCACTCAAATACACACACGCTGCACTCAAATACACACACGCTGCACTCAAATACACACACGCTGCACTCAAATACACACACGCTGCACTCAAATACACACACGCTGCACTCATACACACACGCTGCACTCATACACACACGCTGCACTCATACACACACGCTGCACTCATACACACACGCTGCACTCATACACACACGCTGCACTCATACACACACGCTGCACTCATACACACAGGCTGCACTCATACACACAGGCTGCACTCATACACACAGGCTGCACTCATACACACAGGCTGCACTCATACACACAGGCTGCACTCATACACACAGGCTGCACTCATACACACAGGCTGCACTCATACACACAGGCTGCACTCATACACACAGGCTGCACTCATACACACAGGCTGCACTCATACACACAGGCTGCACTCATACACACAGGCTGCACTCATACACACAGGCTGCACTCATACACACAGGCTGCACTCATTCACACAGGCTGCACTCATTCACACAGGCTGCACTCATTCACACAGGCTGCACTCATTCACACAGGCTGCACTCATTCACACAGGCTGCACTCATTCACACAGGCTGCACTCATTCACACAGGCTGCACTCATTCACACAGGCTGCACTCATTCACACAGGCTGCACTCATTCACACAGGCTGCACTCATACACACAGGCTGCACTCATACACACAGGCTGCACTCATACACACAGGCTGCACTCATACACACAGGCTGCACTCATACACACAGGCTGCACTCATACACACAGGCTGCACTCATACACACATGCTGCACTCATACACACACACACACACACACACACACACTGCACTCATACACACACACACACACACACACTGCACTCATACACACACACACACACACACACTGCACTCATACACACACACACACACACACTGCATTCATACACACACACTGCATTCATACACACACACTGCATTCATACACACACACTGCATTCATTATACACACACTGCATTCATTATACACACACACTGCAAATACATATTCAATTAATATAATTTTTTTTAGGATCTAATTTTATTTAGAAATTTACCAGTAGCTACTGCATTTCCCACCCTAGTCTTATACTCGAGTCAATACGTTTTCCCAGTTTTTTGGGGTAAAATTAGGGGCATTGGCTTATATTCGGGTCGGCTTATACTCGAGTATATATGGTAGACTCACCTGGGAGGCTAAGCAGCAAAGAAAGAGGAATTGGGAGGAGCCTGATGACTGGACATACTCTATTGTACACTCTGATTGGTTAATTTTTTTTACTTACTGTTAACTGTTTCTTTGCTGCTGGGAGTTACAGTAAAGAAAGTAAAGCAAATATGAAGCCTCCTGTCTTGCCATAAAATTTACATTTCACATCAAGACCAACAGTGGTTCTATCAACACTGCCACCTACAGGTCTGTCAAATACATTGACAATTTTCATGGGGTTTTACAAACACCAAAACACTGACCCCTATAGGTCAACAGACAAACAACATTTCACATACCAATCAGTATCCAACTACACTGCCACCTATAGGACACTCGGCAGATCTCCAGTGCACTTGCATTTTGCAACACCATGTTCACTGACCCCTACCATTCAATAAGACACACAACAAATCACATAGCAAGTAGTATATCAACATCTGGTATAAATACATATATTATTACACAGTAGCAGACGCATCTGTACATACTTAACTGGTAATATAGTTCACATACATTTTTCACAGCACGCTGCTCACACAACAGACTTTCCCCTAGGAAGGGGACATACAACATACAAGGTCGGTACAGACCACTTTTTCACTTGTACATACGGCACTTAATGGGTTAAGATTGATACATATTTAACCAGTATGGCTACGATGTTTAATATTTACACATCACGGCACTTTAGTTTTCACATATACTGTACGTATTAAGATAAACTTGGTCTATGCCATATGTCTTTATGCCATACGGTTTTATCCATCCAGGTTACAGTTACTACTAAAAAACCTATACGGATTGTCAGGTTCAATACCATACTACCAGGTACATACACCTGCTCACGTAGTCATCCATCTCTTACCTTCCCTGGAATAGTAATAGTGTACTGGCAATTAGGGTTCTAGGGCCCAATAGGCATTACCCCCTTTTTTCTCTGCATTATGCTTCGGTTAGTGGTCCCGCGAGGCCAACACCCCGCCTCACACTCGGAGTCACTCGTGAGCTAGCTGCCTCGCATTGTATCATAGAGAGGGCCTCACCTGTCACTCCCCTTCCTATTTTCTGGTTATTGTCACCGAGAGGTCAACGTCCTGCCACAACGTTTGGTGGCCACACAAAATCCCCTCGCGCCAAGCATAGATAGAGCCTCTCAAGCTACTTGGCAACTAGCAGGGCCTCACCAGTCACCAAAAAACACCAAGCCTAATCGTTTCGCCTTACAGCTTAGCTAGCAAGCCAGTACAAGACCCCTGGGTACAAATAATAATTGCAATCTTTATTGTTATTTAAATATTTCTCAAAAAGGTGGTGAAGAATCACCTCTTCCTAGCACCCCGGCTAGAATTGATACACCTTAAAGCAGAGGAGATGTTGCTAGTCCAGCAGCAATCAGATCCTGGACGATCCCACACATTACCACCGACCTAAGGAGGTGACAAATTCCCTACCCTGCCACAGTAAGGAAAGCAGAGTTATTCAAACTCCTCCATACATCAACGGACAACACGGAGGCAGGGGAAGGCCCAGCTACACCAACTCAGGTGACACCCAGGCCATGCTAGCCTCACTCATAAACTCATGAGCCAAAACATTTATGACAGACTGGCAATCTCGAGTCGGTCACCACAGCCCTCACAAGGCTGGGCCTCACGCTACTGTACAACCAGCACCAACCGAAACTCGGTTACCTGGTACAATCAATTCTTATGACACACAAGACGTTAACCCTGCACGTATGATCCCAGCACATTGGGGAAACAAGGCATATATATATATATATGTATGATGATGATGTATCTGTGATGGTCAGATCCAGGGATTTCAGGTAAATCGGGAACTGACCATCCCTTGGTTGGGTTGGCATTTGGAATATGTAGAGATGTTTATTTGTGCAGGTACCCATACAGAAGGGATTTTGTCCCAAACAAATGGACAAGCATTCTCAGGCTCCAGGTACCAGAACCTCTGAACTACCAGAGACAATTGATATGAGTAGTTGCATTGCATATAGACTGTTGCATATATGTTCAAATGGTTCAGGGCACATGACAAACCATGTGTCCCAATACAACTTACAAATAACGTACTCACCATCTGTACACACCAATGCATTTTCAACACTACTGACTCATCACCATTCCAGACTTGTAGTAGATTTACTAAAGCTCTGGAGCTTCAAAAGGCTCCCATACAGGTATCATAAATACACCTTCAAGGAATATAGCATGCCCTTACCTACAGTCAGCACAACAGAACCATTGGCTGTAAACACACTCATAGCCAAGATTTGCAGAGGGGTCTTTACTTGGGTTTTCCAATCTCCACCATTTACAGCATGGCACCAAACACAAACACAAGGAAATCTTCCCTTAAACAAAGACTAACCATAGACTTATTGGCACCACACACCTCCGCTACCCCAAGTCTCAACTCCCTCATACCCTCTGAGGAGTTTCCTTACTATACAACACCATTGATCTACCTTTACAGCTATCACTCAAGCATGCGTTGAAGCTAGGTTAAGTAAGACCAATATCATCAACGCAGTAAACGGCTACCATCTACCATACACACTGGCACTTACATGGCATAAAATGGGCAATCCTTTCCCCGCTCAACTTTCGGGCTACAGATTAGCCTACTATCGATATTCGCAGATACTCTGTGCTGGTTATGATAACATATCCAGAGGCCTTACAGTCCTACACTATCTAGAAGACTTCTTGTTGATCAAAGATAACATTTTTTTCACTAGAAGCCTCACGGCAGCTTAGTCTGGTTGACCACTTAGGCGTCCCAGTACCCCATAAGAAACAGAAGGCCCAGACACTATCATCACATTACTGGGCATACAACTTGATTCAGCATCCATACACGCAAGTTACCACAAGACAAATAGGGAACATTCTCAACTACATCAATCACTACCTCCTGCTTAGTACTTACAACTGCAAGGAACTACAATCCCTACCAGGTTCCTTAATTTTGCCATGCCAATCATACCACAAGACCACGCTTTCACATCCAGAGTACTTTCCCCTTTTTTCCACACTTCCAACATGACGATCAGAGGATGTCCCTAGACACCCCAGCAACAGCAGACCTGCACATGGGAGGAATTTTCTTAACCACTTGGCATGGTAAAAGCATGTTCCTTCCAGGATTGTATGACACTTCTCCAACCAGATGGTCAGACGCGGCGTCTACCACGGGTTTGGCAGCGATCTACCGGGAACGATTGCTTTGGAGCTGTTGGCCATGGCATCCAGGTTTGGAGATTTTTCCACCACCTCAACCCCTTTGGGGATCTACCCCATTGTAGCAGCTGCTGTGGCATGGGGTAAATCATGGTCAGGGTCATCAATCCGTTGTTACTCAGACAACTAAGCACATGTCATATCATCAACAAACGCCACTCATCATCCATAAGGCCATGATATTTCTGGGGAACTCACTTGGTTGGCCACTTATCACATTTCTTTTACTTTCATGTACCAGGCAGGGGTATACATCCCTGCCAACAATTGTCTCATTTATATTCCAGGCATGTTCATCATACGCTTCCTACAGCCGCACATACAGTCACGGCCACTCTGTCGTTCCAGAGACAAAATCATGTATTAGACATACTCATGCAGCATAGCATGCACTATCCCACCTAGCACTTTCGTCCCATACTTGTAGAACGCATAACACAGCTTTTCACCTGGCTTAAAGAATCTCATTGGAACATGACATAGCTCAACCTGTGTCATAACATTTCTCCAAGGTTTTGCTTCTTTTTGGCACCTTAAACTATCTCACACACCTTTAATTATATATTTTACAGGCATTCAACAACACAGGATAATCTATGGCCAAAACTACCATAACTTCATGCTATCATACCAGACAAGAATATACTCAGAGGTTTTCAGGAATCCATTCCCCCACGTTCCTCTCAGAGATTACCAATAGCCATCCAACTTTTCCATCCTTATCGGACCTATTAGATCTACAACCATTCAATTATACTACCAAGTTGGCCATTGCCTTCTATGCCTTTCTCAGGCCAGAGAATCCACTACCATCACCACCACTCAGACAGATCATTGTCTTCAACGATCCCACGTACGTAAACTCATATATCATTACCTATTGGCTCTACCACATTCCGAAACAAGTCAACACGCACCAACAGTAGAGATAACATACTATCCTACCCACAACAAATGGTGTCCACTTTCGGTCCTAGATTCCTACCTTCAGAATCCTTCCAGGAATTAAATCCTGTAATGCATTTAAGGAAATGTCTGGTTAATTTGTATATATTTGTTGACTGTATTAAATCTTTGATTATTCATTTTTGCCCTCTTTATTTACAGGCCTACCGTATCGTCTGTCTCGGCCCACCACAACCGACTTACTCTCTTTATACTATCCTATGCTTATACTGGGTCCTTACTCCATATACGGCTATCTGCCCTTTACATAAGTATTAAGGCCGTTTGGCCTGTATTTGTGGGAGGGGCTTAAATTAATTCACTCCCCTATATAAGGGACACCCCTTACCTGACTCATATCGCTTGAGGTCAGCATCAGAATTTCCCTCCCACCCACTCCTCATTTCAACACTTTCTCTTTTCTTTCCATTTACTTTACTTTCTTACTCCTTGGTGGGCCCTCTTTATTTACAGGCCTACCGTATAGTCGTTCTCGGCACACCACAACCGACTTGCTCCCTTTATACTATCCTACGCTTATGCTGGATCCTTACTCCATATACGGCTATTTGCCCCTTACACAAATAAATAAATATATATATATATATATATTTAATCAATATCATTGTACGTGTATTTTGATAATATATATAAATATATATTTTATTAATATTAAAATACACTTATACTGTGTATGTATGTATTTGTGTATATATGTACTTAGATCATTTTATATATATTTTAATTTACGGCAGGGACGTTCTATGCCGCCTGCCGGCGTTTAGGACCGAGTCCCCAAGGACGGCATAGAAAGCACGCCATCCTTAAGGGGTTAAGTTCAGTGTAATATGAGACTTTTTGTTGAATTGCATTGTGATTTACTCTTAGAGAGATAGTTGTGAAAAAGTCAGTCACATCAGCTCAGTCAGTCTCTTGGGTTAGGATGTTTAGGATAGTTGGGGGGGCTCAGAGCTGCGGGAGTTGTCAGGCGGTCTGGACCTCCTCTCCCAAGTGTAGAACCTGGTGCTGTGCCGCAATAAGCTGCAGAGCATGCTCTCGGCAAGCAGAAGGCCCTGTGGGTGTTGGAACTGCAGGTGGAGATTACTCAGCTATCTGACCTCTGCACCCTCCCCAGCTGTAACCGGCTGCGGGGCTTTGTGCCCTCTCATGGGGGGGGGGGGGGAGAGGATGTAATTTTCAGCCGATATGACTCTTTTTTAGGCCGAAATGGGATAGGCCCATTTTTGACCAATAATTTCGGTGCATCCCTAGTTTCGAGGCTGATGTTTGGAAACTCAAAATTTCAGCTCCCTCCACAGATTTTCTATGGCAGGCTTCCCCAAACTTCAGCCCTCCAGATGTTGCTGACCTAAAATGATTCTATGAACGAAATAGGGGAGTTGTAGTTCAGCAACATCTGGAGGGCCGGAGTTGGAAAAGCCTGTTCTATGGGATTAAGGTCTGGGGACTGGCTATGCCACTCCAGAACCTTAATGTGCTTCTTCTTGAGCCACTCCTTTGTTGCCTTGGCTGTGTGTTTTAGGTCATTGTCAGGCTGGAATACCCATCCACGACCCCTTTTCAATGCCCTGGCTGAGGGAAGAAGATTCTCACCCAAGATTTGACGGTACATGGCCCCGTCCATCGTCCTTTTGATGCAGTTGTCCTGTCTTGGCAGAAAACCACCCCCAAAGCATAATGTTTCTACCTCCATGTTTGACGGTGGGGATGGTGTTCTTTGGGGTCATAGTCTGCATTCCTCCTCCTCCAAACACGATGAGTTGAGTTGATGCCAAAGAGCTTGACTTTGGTCTCATCTGAGCCCAACCCTTTCACCCAGTTCTCCTCTGAATCATTCAGATGTTCATTGGCAAACTTCAGACGGGCCTGTACATGTGCTTTCTTGAGCAGGGGGACCTTGCGGGTGCTGCAGGATTTCAGTCCTTCACAGCGTAGTGTGTTACCAATTTTACCAATTGTTTTCTTGGTGACTATGGTCCCAGCTGCCTTGAGATCATTAACAAGATCCTCCAGTGTAGTCCTGGGCTGATTCCTCACGGTTTTTTTGATCATTGAAACTCCACAAGGTAAGATCTTGCATGGAGCACCAAACCGAGGGAGACTGACAGTTATTTTGTGTTTCTTCCATTCTCGAATAATCGCACCAACTGTCAACTTCTAACCAAGCTGCTTGGCATTGGTCTTGTAGCCTATTCCAGCCTTGTGTAGGTCTACAATCTTGTCCCTGACATCCCTGGACAGCACTTTGGTCTTGGCCATAGTGGAGAGTTTGACATCTGATTTGATTGCTTCTGTGGACAGGTGTCTTTTATACAAGTAACGAGCTGAGATTAGGAGAACTCCCTTTAAGAGAATGCTCCTAATCACAGCTTGTTACCTCTATAAGAGACACATGGGAGCCAGAAATCTTGCTGATTGATAGGGGATCAAATACTTATTTCACTAATTGACATGCTAATCAATTTACAACTTTTTTGGCATGCGTTTTTTCTGGATTTTAATTTTGTTATTCTGTCTCTCACTCTTAAAATACATCTAACATTACAATTATAGACAGATAATTTCTTTGTCAGTGGACAAATGTTCAAAATCAGCAGGGGATCAAATACTTTTTTCCCTCACTGTAATTTAAAGGTTAGATTGAAGATTAGAAGACAGTGCTGTATTCCTGGCACTATAGCTGAATCTGCCTCCCCCTCCTTCATGCTTGCCCCCCCCCCACTCCCACGTGAATAAAGGGGTAAACCCCCCCCGCGTGGCTGTTTAGGAGGCAGCTTTTACATTGCAGGACTAAGTGCAATAGGGGCACTGTACCCAGAACTGAAGTGGTCTGGGTGCCTATAGTGTCACTTTAACCCCTTAAGGACACATGACATGTGTGACATGTCATGATTCCCTTTTATTCCAGAAGTTTGGTCCTTAAGGGGTTAATGATAAAAAAAATTATATGTATTAAGTGTGGGTGCACTTAATGAGGCTATTGAAGAAACTGATGGCAAAAATAGTTTGCCTTGCTTCATATTGGGTTAAATATTTTTGTTCACAATACTCATGTGATGCAAACCATGGGCAAAGTCATGATCAGAGAGAACAAAGTCCTTGTTTCTTCAGCTGTAGAAAAGAAAAACAAAAACCAATCTTGAACAAATAATTGTATTCATGTATTAGTGCACACATAAAATGTATTTTACATGATAGAATAAATGCCCCTCCTGGCTAGCACCATGCTATTTTTTAAATATAAAAAAATAGTTGTACAGAAATTAACATATATTTCAAATTTCTATAGGTGTACTTTTATTTATTTATTTATTTATTAAGCTAGTCTAACATTCTTTAGTACATATACAGGGCCCTATATAGAATACTAAAAAAGTCAGAAATCTGATGTACCATGTTTAGGAGACATGGACCTTTAAAACAAGGGTATTTTGATTATGAGAAGAGGAAGAATGGCACATGCTGAGCTATGTTTTAAATGAACACACTAAACACCAAAACACCATAACCAGTACAGCACCCTCACGCTCTTTTCATTGTAAGTCAAACATGTCAAACTCAATGGCTAGCACGGACCACATAAACAAGGTTTAAGTTTATGTGGGACGCAAAAAAAACAACTTAAATTTTCATAGAAACGTAGGTTTGTTTTAAAATGTACAGTATATATATATAAAAAAAAACAGCATCCCCCTCTACTAAATCCCAGTCCCCCATCTGTACTAATTCACAGTCACCCCCTCTATACTAAATCCCAGTACCCCCCTCTAGTAAACCCCAGACCTCGTTTAAAAACAAAAAAAAATGTTAGCCAACAAGCAGACTCCACTCACATTACCGCTGCCAGTATGCGACTCCGGAGTTCAGCCTCTGGTATACCCCCAATGGCGCCGTCCGCATCCTGTGCCAAACTGATCCTCCTGCTACTCCTTGAAAACCTGTGAAGGTGAAGCATGTTAACGTCACTTCAGAATGTGGCATTGCGTGCCCCACCAGGTTCTCCACTGTCCAGCCGCGGCCATCGCAACACTGACTGACATACACACTCTCTGACATACACAAACACACACTGACAGTCACACACACTGGCAGACAGACACACACACTCACATCCTTTTATTCATTGCTCCCTACCTTTGGGAGCTGGTGTGGGACCTCTTTCTGATCTTCTCTTGGGAGCTCGGTCTTCTTGCGCCTCACTGCTCCCGCACAGTTTAGTGATGTCATTCCGGTGCCCGGCCTCACTTCAGACGGCACGCGCGAGGGAGCAGTGAGGAGCAAGAAGACTGAGCTCCCTTGCTGCCGCCAGAGACCTCTTCCCCGGCTGGGTAAATGAGCAGAGTAGGCACCTGCAATGTGGGGAGAGCAGATGCCTACTCTGCTTTAGTAAGCATGTCAAGCTCGCGGGCCGCATGCGGCCCCAGGGCGCGAGTTTGACATGCTTGTTGTAAGTAGTCTAATCATTGTAGAACGGTGTTGCTCCCAACTTGCTCTCCAGAGCACACCTAGTACCATAACCACTATAGAATGCAACATTGGTTGTTGTGCATGGAGTGTTTTTTTTAAAGAGATTTTAGTATAATATTTGAATTTTACTTTGAACTCCAGACTATTCCTGTTTTAGTGAGTAATTAGTTCCGGAAAGATGGTTGAAGAGGGTATCCATACAGAAACAACATATTTCCAGTTGTGTGACTTCTAATAATCTTGCCTTTTTTAAGCGCTATATGATGGTTTAGGAGAGTTATCAGCGTGGCATCATCTGCAATGTGCTGCATTGGTAATCGCAGTGGAAACCAAGGGGATCGAAAAGCACTTTACATTGATAATTATTCTACTTTTAAAAACTTGGCTCTATTTTCCAAATGGTGAAGTTTTGATGAATCTGCCCCATTATCTCGCTAACGGATTAAAAAAAGGGGTGGATGATGTTGAAAGAAAATTAATAAAATGTGTGGTTCAGTCAGTAACACCTACTGGGGTGGGGTGGGCATTATCTGCGCTAAAATGACCAAGTAGCAACATTGCATCTCCATTCAACTCTGATAAAACCACATTATAGAAAAAGGCAAATAGAGATAGATCATACAAATTATGACATCTGCTTTCAGGGGAGAAATACAAATCTGGTTTGGTGAGTCTACTTAATTTATAACGACCTTCTTTATTTTGCTTCAGGATAGAAAGTAATTGACTGTGAAAGCCTAAATATAATAAATGAGTTTCTCTTTGATGCCTCATTAGTTGAAGTTCCAAGTTACCTGGCATTTTGGCACCAACATAATTTACTGATGATGTTCAGTCAGCATTCTGTTCAAATATAATTTATACTTGGTTCTAAGGCCGATTGGGACATCCAGCCCTAATATGATTTTTACAAAGATCTCATTTTTCATTCTTCTTATTTTTTTTTCTCACATTGGATAGAAACTTCTCATGTTTTTCTTTCACTTAACGCTGAAATGAAATGTTCATCTTGTGCTCCGGAT
This sequence comes from Pelobates fuscus, assembly GCF_036172605.1. Taxonomy (NCBI): domain Eukaryota; kingdom Metazoa; phylum Chordata; class Amphibia; order Anura; family Pelobatidae; genus Pelobates; species Pelobates fuscus. Next base: position 61,785,507 of record NC_086318.1, read on the forward strand.
GTTATTTTTTCTTTTTCTGCCACGGGACAAGAAAAAAAAGATGAAATGTAATCTCCTAATCCTTGTTCATGAACGTATCATTTTATTATTTATTATTATTTTACACCAGATAACCAGTGCTACGCTAAAGTGTTCTAACTCGTGAAAATGTATTCTCACAAAGGCTTATGGGGGAGTTTCTCCTTACTACAGAGTTATCTACAATAATGTTTCCAGGAAACAGCCACTGATCAATTTAACCTCTTCTCCCAACAACGTTTATATACATGCCAACATTTACTCTGTATTGTTAAGAAATGCAAAATGGAATTCAGCTCCTAAAGCCCCTGCATACATCCTTCCCGGACAGAACTGAATTTGTCTGCCAATCTCCCACTCAGAATCATTGCAGTGAACATGTATGTGGCAGCCCCCCCCCCCCCTTCACAGCTCTTACTTCAGGAGCGAGGTATCTGAGTACCGCACAGCAAGGTGAAAGGGACACTATATCATCTCATTGAAGTGGTCTGGGTGCGGTTCTCCTGTCAGTTTAACCCTGCAATTGGAATGAATGCAGTTATTGATAAACTGCAATAATTACCTTGCAGGTTAAATTCCACCTCCAGTGGGTGTCTACCAGACAGCCACTAGAGGCGTTTCCAGGTAGTTAGGTTACTTTTGGTCGCCAAACTGATGCTGGATGTCTTCATGCTTTGCATTGCTTTGCATGAGAACATCCAGTGTCGGCTAAAAGAAGGAAAGCATCGATTCAATTGATTGCGGTGCATTAGGTCCCCAACATTGGCTGACAACGACGGCAGAGGAGCAGAGCCAGACCCTGCGCTGAGGAACATAGACGCTGGAATCAGGTAAGTGACAGAAGGGTTTTAACCCTTTCTGCGCTGCATAGCAGGAGCGCTAGGTTGTATTCTATAAGGTTGCACTATAGTTTCCCTTTAACATTTCAATTTCTCTGCCTTCCACGACGTTGGATGCGAAATTCACAACCTATGTGCAGAACGTCCATAGGAAAGCATTGAGAAATGCTTTCCTATGGACTGTTTGAATGCGCGCATGGCTCTTGCCGTGCATGCGCATTCCGCTCCACTCGGGAGCTGATGGCGGGGGAGGAGAGGTCACCAGCTCCTAGGAACTGACTGCGAGCGCGTCTCTTGCATTCAGTAGATGACGTCGGAAAAGGGAGGAAAGTCCCCAGCTCCCAGGGAGCCCGGCGCTGGATTAAGGTAAGCTGCTGAAGGGGTTTTAAGGGGTTTTGAAGGGGGGCCCTGAGGGTGAGGGTCCCCCAAGGATGCTATAGTGTCAGGAAAACAAGTTTGTTTTCCTGACACTATAATGATCCTTTAACAATATATGAAGCTGTAGGAGCCAGTTTTTTTAACTAACAAAGTTTAATTTTCAACAAGAAGAATTCAATTCTTAAAGGACAACTATAGTGCCTGGAAAACAAATTCCTTTTCCTGGCTCTATAGGGTCTTTGGGTCCCCCACACCCTCTGGGTCCCCTTCCTGGGAGGAAGGGGTTAAACGCTTACCTTTCTCCAGCGCCGGGCTCCCTCTGCGCTGGGGATTCTCCTCCCTCTTCCAACGTCATCCGTTAAATGCGCATGAGCGGCAAAAGCCGCACTTGCATTCAGTCAGTGCATAGAAAAGCATTTCTCAATGCTTATCTATGGATGGTAGCGTCTTCTCACTGTGATTTTCACAGTGAGAAGCGCAGAATCGCCTCTAGCGGCTGTCAATGAGACAGCCACTAGAGGCTAGATTAACCCTAATGTAAACATAGCAGTTTCTCTGAAACTGCTATGTTTACAGCTGCAGGGTTAATAACCCTAGATGGCACCCAGACCACTTCACTGAGCTGAAATGGTCTGGGTGCCTATAGTGGTCCTTTAACCCCTTAAGGACACATGACGTGTGTGACACGTCATGATTCCCTTTTATTCCAGAAGTTTGGTCCTTAAGGGGTTAAAAGGAACACTAAAATTACCAGAACCACTACTGATTAATGTTCTGGTGTCTGTAGCCTGTCCCTGTAGCCTTTTCAGTGTGAACCCTGCCTTTTCTGAGAAAAGGCAGTGTTTACATTGCTGTCTAGTAACACCTCTAGTGACGGCTACTCAGACGGCCACTGGAGAGTCCTGTGTGCAGCACCTATGTTCCTAATCTCCACACTCTGTATGGAGGTGCTAAATGTTACCCATAGAGAACATGCACAATATCCTCCCAATGCTTTTCTATGGGGAAGCTTTTGCTTAGCTGAGATCATAAAGATTGATGATCTCAGCCATGGAGGCGGGACCAGCTAGGGCAAAACCGGCACATGGGGGGAAAAGGAGGGGGGGAGTAAAATCACCTTTCTCATTTGATTGGAGGGGGGCAGATACCTAAACAGACACACACAAAGTGACACACACACACTCGCTCTCTCTCACACTCACATATTGACATATTCATTTTAATTTATGTCCACCCAGACTCCCTACCTCTGGGATTGCTGAGTGGATCTTCCTGTCATATTCCTGCTCCCGGCATCACTAAACCGTAAGTGAGGGCTTGGCAACGGCAGCGTAATGATGTGTGAACGTGATTATGTCAACAGGCTGAGGATTAGTTTCACCTAAACGGCTTCCTCATATCAGTGTTGCCCTCACCTTAAGAGAATAGCTTTTGCTAGGGTGTTTTTATTTTAACTTGTATTTCGACTTCTACATCACTTTGCTTGGATTACTGCTTAAATGAGTCCCACACCATATATGATCATTTGGAGCACTGAAATGGTGAGCAGACTAAATACTGCTATTTGCTTGTGAGTAGATTTGGCATATTTTTCTTTGTGTAACAGTGCTATCTGTGTTACACTATATGTTCTCTCTTTTCTTTTTATGGTACTATATATGTATGGACCGTATATACTGAAGAGCTGCTTCGAATTCATATAGACATATTCAAAGTGAGTGTTCCTTTATTTGGAGCAGTTTGTGATTGATTGCACACATTTTGCACATATATTGTTTACTATTTTTTGCACATTTAACAAATACCACTGTGTTCACGCACTTTGTTTGCACTTTGGTTGTATATTTTTTTTAAATATTGTTTTAAAGGTATAGCGCACTTTTTTTCTGTTTGTGTTTTTTTATACAATTATTGTGGCTAGGTTGCAAAAAAAAAAAAAAAAGAAGCAACCGGGGGGCATGTATAAATATTAACTCCAATTCCAACACTAAACATGATCCAGTTGGTGACGTATTTTCCATTTATAAATGTATGATACATTATAGGCTTCATACAGGTGAACAAAAGTTAAAATCTGTACTTTTTCTTTTTTATTAAAAAAAAAGTTATCTTCTATTTATTTTTCTTACAGTTAAGATTAATTCTACTCCATCATAAATCTATCAAGTTTCATCAAGTGATCTAATGCAGTGGTTTCCCAACCAGTCCTCATGGCCCACCAACGGTCCAGTATTTATGTATTTCCCTGTTGTATTCCAATGGAGATACTGACAAACCAAGGACTGTTGGTGGGTAATGAGGACTGGTTTGGGAGATCTAAGTAAATGTATGCAAAAGTCATGCTTTATGCTACCGTTCCTGTTTATTGTTATTCATATGGGGCTCACAGGTATGTACAATACATATTGATTTACTAAATTGTAAAGTTAATTAATGCTGCCAAAAGGACAGCTAACTTGAAGAAATAGTCCAATTTGGCTATATTGGCCAAAACATGATACTTTAATTGTTTAAATTTGTGAATAACCCCAACTAGAGAGACTATAGTGTGTGTAACTTGGGAAACAAGAAACTATTGACAAAAATGTCTTAAATGATATAGTCCTGCATTTTGCAAGTTGGGTCTGGAGTCACCACTATTCCGTTTAGTGAGTAGACCCCCCTCCTCTATAATAATTGTGCCAAGGGTTTGCCATCACTCCTGTAGGTTTTCTTTTAGATGTCAATGACCATAAAGTGTGTGAGTGATTATTCATAGAGAATTTTAAAAAATGTACATATATTTTGTTGTCTTATAAGCATCTGTCACATCATTTTTTTTTGTACGTCTTTTCCTTTAAAGCTCAGAGCAATCCATATGTTTGTATTTTAATTATTTCATTTTTTAATTTTTTTATTTTAATCTGCAGTTGGATGCTGACAGTTACGAGACTGATCCTGAGCTGGCCAAGATTCGCAAGGAAAATAATTACTCCTGGATGGATATAATAACAATACATAAAGATACACTGCCAAATTATGAACAGAAGGTACTGGGCCATATTTGCCTTCTTTCTAGCATTAAGACTAATACGGTTCTGGTGCAGCAAGATACAACATACATAGTTCCCAGGAAGTCTAAGTGTCCTTTCTCTGTAATATACACTATTTAATAGAAACATTAACATTAAAGTGACTTCATTATCCAGTTCAGACAAGGCAAAACCACGGCAAACACTGCAAATGAAGAGGGGAAAAAATAAACAATGTTTACCTTCTTTTCTTCTCTGTATGCTTTCTCTACGCTGACTGCCAGGAGTGAAGGACAGACCTTATAACAGTGATGGACAGGGAGCTAAGCTGGAGGTACCCAGTTACAGGATAGACAGGTGTTGATTTCTATATTTAATTTTATTTTCACAAATACATATTTGTTAAATATAGGGGTGAGTAAAGCTATTAAAATGTTGGGAAATTACAGTTCCCCATTTAAAGGGATACTCGAATGTAACCACTAACCTCTCTTATTATCTATGTGGGTGCTATTGATTGGCTGAGATTGCGGGGCTAACCTACCCCCAGCATTCTAAGTAAAGCAGCGCTGTTCAGTTTTGATAAACTTGCCCTAGATGGGGAAGTGTTAATTCCACATTATCAGTGTGATCATGGAGGGGGCTCTCTCCGGTGTCAAATTGTTCCTAAAAAGGCGTAACTGTAAACCAGAGCATGATGTCCTGGTACTCTTCAGCATGCTTTAATTGTTGTTCCTTACCGTGTCCCATAAAAAAAAATGCAGGATCTCATTCTGTTCTATAGGCCTTAACCGTATCCCATAAGCTTCTGTCGAGCAGGAGGAATTTTAACTGAATGCCAGGGAATTTAAATCAGACAAATTTGTTAAAGCAAACTTTGCATTTAGTGAATAGAATCCAACTGTATTCCAGGAGAGAGGAAAAGGGTCTCCTTGCACCATTGCTCATGCATATGGTGCCTCAGAGTATCCCTTTAAGTGCAATTACCACATTGCGGCACTTTATATAACTCAGAATAATTTACTCTAGTGTTAACTGTCAGGAGTTTAAAGTAAATTTCGAATTGTAAGTCACAAAAAAAAAAAAAATAAGGAAATATTTTCAAGTCTGTTATGTTTTTAATCTGGCTATATTGGCCTAAATTGTACATTTGTGACAATTCAAACTTTAGTAAAATACTATGACTGTTCGGATCCTGGAAGAAGAGCTGGCATAAGAGCTAATACTTGGATAAAATGCATGAAAACGTATATTCATATCCATCAGTTCTACTCCTTGTGAAATCCGAGACCTATTTTCTGAGAATCTGAGACTGCACTGCAATTATTTTCATTGTACATTCAATTCTGTTGATGGTAAAACAAACGTAGATGCCTGTCCTGATGACATAAGTCATGTAGTTGAAATGGACACAATGTATCTGTAGAAATCTGTAGAATCTGTTTAAAAGGGTATATTTCACAAAGTCTGTAGATTACATGATACCTAAAGTAACATGGAAACCATAGTCTTTATTACGGCTGCTTGGCAGTCATGGGAATAGTAACATGAAAGTCGAAGGTTTAATTCCGAAGCATGACAGATGAAGGTAATTTTTTTTTCCATATTTCCACTCTTGATATATAAGATGACAAGTCAACAAACAGAATATATGAATTCTGATTTCACATGTCAGGATTTTTAGTTTAGTGAGGAGTTGACTTAAATAATGCATTACAGTTTATGTAGACTTGTTTTCTTGTATAAAACGCATGGAGCAGAGTTCTTACAGTGGCGCTATCTCCATGGAAACCAAGGAATATCCCGGCTGATTGCTCCACTAGAATTTGCTCGTTATGCACCCTGTGTGTCAGTTCTTCAAGATAGATAACTAAAAGCCAAACCTCTCCATTCAGTTGAAGATTTTTTATGAAGAGCACTTGCACCTAGATGACGAAATCCGTTATGTCCTGGAAGGGAGTGGATATTTTGATGTGCGAGACAAAGAGGAGCGCTGGATCCGAATTTCCATGAAGAAAGGAGACATGATTACATTACCAGCTGGCATTTATCACCGATTTACACTGGATGAAAATGTTAGTACGACTTCCATTTTAAATGCAGATTAAAAAGTGTTTTAACTTTCATATTCCTTACAAACAGAGTGGTAATGGGACACTATAGTCACGAAAACAACTTAAATTGAATGAATCCGTTTTCGTGTATAAATCATGCACCTGCAGTCTCACTGCTCAGTTTTTGCCATTTAGTAGTTAAATCACTTTATTTAGCACCCCAGTCACACCTCCCTGCATGTGACTCGCATAGCCTTCCTAAACACTTCCTGTAAAGAGTCATTTTCTTCCTTTATTGCAAATTCTGTATAATTTAGATTTCCTTATCTCCTGCTTCTGTATAGCTTGATAGACCATGCAGGAGCCTCCTGTGTGCAATTAAAGTTAAATTTACAGAACAGGAGATAAATTCATTTAAGGTAAGTTACATCTGATTAAAAGCGAAACTTTTTTTTTTTTTTTCCTCATGCAGGTTGTGTCAGTCACAACCAGGGGATGTGTGGCTAGAGCTGCATAAACAGAAACAGTGATTTACTGAGCAGTGAAACTTTGGAGGCATGATCTATACACAAAAACTGCTTTATTAAGTTGTTTGGCTGACTATAGTGTTCCTTTAATCATTTACTAATGGGGAAGGGTGATACGTTACGCAGAAACACAGGACAATTAAAATAAGTGAAATCATAAAGGAGGTAATCCACACATTTATTTGTATAATTTTTGAAAAAAATATTAATCATGCAGTGACACACTAATGAAATGAAAATCATTGAACAACTGTATAACACCATCGTGTGTGATTTAAAAAAAAAAATTTTTTTTACTTCGTTCAGATTCATATATTAGATTTTGATATGTGTGTACACATAGGCTAAATGTCATGTTGTGAGCTCTTTATTTTATTATTTTAGGCAAGCTTTTCAAATGTTTATGTGTTAGAAAACTTTTCAAAAGATTTATCTACATAAGTTACCATTAAAGTCTATGAGAATTTTTGTAGATAAGTAATTTGAAAAGTAGAGGCCCAAGTCTAAAGACCACTTTGCCTCCACAGATGCAGTGACACACACTTGACACATGAAATTCCTTCTCAGGACTCACTTTTGTTCTTGTAATAGAGTGGTAACAGGAGTAATGTGTGCACACCAGGATCCTTGAGCCTTCACAGCCTAGAGAGAGTGGTATAATGCGGAGTAAAGGAGTCCTGCAGTATATTGCTGGTGTTATGATATGAAGGAGCAGGATACACTGGAAGTATGCACCTCGCTCCATTATTATCTGGGTTTTTTTAGGGTTAGAATGCCTATAAAGCTCATGGAGCTTCCAAAAAACAAACTGACAAATATCACTTGCAAAGCTAATTTTTGCTACACCAGTAGTAAATCGATTTGCCACAATGTACTAAACATGGCAAACATTTATTTAAGTGGCTTTAAGCACCATAAGCACGCACGTTTAAAGCAATCTGAGGCCAGTGCTTGGCAAAGGGATCTCAGTTAGTTCCAGTTTTCAGATGTCTTCATCAGTTAATCATATGAGAGTAAAAATCCGACTGGCATAATGAACCAACTCTTCCATTCCTAACAATGGTATGACTGTGTGGCTAACGTATTCGGCTACTGCTTTACTTATCCTTTTTTTTTTTTCTTCTAGAATTATATCAAAGCAATGCGATTGTTTGTTGGAGAACCAGTCTGGACACCGTACAACCGTCCAGCTGACAGCTATGATGCTCGAACAAAATATCTGCAGTTTCTGGAACAAAAAGCATAGTTTTTTTTTTTTTTTCATTTGAAATATGATTTTTTTTTTTTTAAATTTATATTTTTGATTCATTACTTTGATTCTGTTTTTAGGAAATTGTAGACTACTAAATAAGTACACTAATTAAAATAAGACTTATGCTCCAAACAACAATTGTTCATTTTTTTTTAAAATTTTTTTTAAATACCAACATATCCCATAGCTTTGGTTCACATCCCACAACACAATATATCTCTATCAGTAGATTGGCAACAGGTAAAATGGATACCATGATAACCATTAAATTTACAGCCAGATATAATCAGAAATTACTTTACATTAACTTATTGCAGGTCGTGGGTAAGGCCTAGCTTAATTAAGGTTTTGTGTGCAATCTTTAAATGGCTTTTATTGGTTTGGTTAATGATACCGTCTATTAATTCAGTTCTTCCGCAATATCTCCAACATTTCCTCACTGCAGGGGTAAACACTTTTTTGGGGGGTGGGAGGGCGGGGGTTACTACTTTGGCAGTGCGGGGAGCTGTCATACTAGTGAACTGTAGCAGTAGAATGCAAATAAGTAATAGATTTATTTTTTTATATCAAAAATCACATGTAAACCTGAGCAAAGGCATAGAAAAGGAAAAAGTCTGTTTATAAAATGTTCTTTCTCAGACCACATAACATTCTTTGCCTTTAAGTGTTTTCCAACCAAATAGAGCACAATGACACGTGAAATTTCGAGTTAATCTAGAATGGCAGATTTCAGATTTTTTTTACAAAAATAGCCATATTGGAAAAATTCTGTAGCTTAGCTATTTTTCCATTTTGACCTTAAATTTGCTGGTCTGCTACCAAAACTGTATACTTTATTAAATAACCATGTATGCACGCACACACACACACCTCTTTCCTTCCCACACACACCCATGTATTTCTACATTACTTTTAGGGTATGTCTAAAATCTGCTTGCAAAAGCTGTAGACGTGCCATTTGCAACCTTAAAGGGATTCTATAGGGCCAGGAAAACAAAGCTGTTGCAGTGCCCCCCCCTTGCGTCCCACCTCCCGCGGTGCTGCAGGGGTTAAAACCCTTTCAGTGACTTACCTTAATCCAGCGCCAATGTCAAGCTCTGCCTATGCTTCTCCCCTGCTGACATCAGCCAGTGGGGGAGACGTAATGCGCATCCGCGCCAATGGCCGTGCTCGCATTAGGATTTAACCATACATTATTCAATGCAGAGTGTGAGGACGTCCAGCGTCAGATAACGGACCATGGGTCTGTTTTGATTCCGCTTGTCCCGTTAGTGGCTGTGTGGTAGACAGCCACTAGAGGAAGAGCTAACCCTCAGTGTTAATTATTGCAGTTTCTCAGAAACTGCAATCATTACCACTGTAGGTTTAAGGGACATGTGACATTGCACCCAGACCACTTCAATGAGCTGAAGTAGTCTGGGTGCCTACAGTGTCCCTTTAACATGCCAACCCTCTTTTCCACAGCCAAGACTTTTAACAGAATTGCTTTGTGTGTTCTTTAATACCAAGAAACTAAATCCTTGAAGTGATGAATTGCAGACTTTCTTCTACTTACATTCACACTTTGTATGCTGCACAGCCTGCTCTGGAGGATGTTAGCTTGAAGAAGGGTGTGAGATGACTTTCCCTCTTGTGGTGCAACTTGGATGAGGATAGTCTTTATGCTAATAGGAGATACCAGGCGTTTACCATAGACCTTTAAATAATTTAGTGTAATGAAGGCTATGGTATACCGAGCACAGAGGATGTTTTCTTTTTGCAAGCAGAAGTTATTTTATATATTTTTTTCATTATTTTTAAAACCAATAACTGCTGATTATAGAAAATACGTGTTTCTATATTTGAATGGAATGGAAAGCTTTTGGACTCTATTGAGTCAAAAATGTCTTAATCTGTTTTCTATCTTAAAATGCTGAACAAAATTCACCCCCACCCTCCCCTCCTTTAAGGACGTATAAAAATAACACTGCTAAAATCAATTCGGGCATGTCGATTCGTTCAGACATAGGTTCACAGGCATTTGATTTTTTTGCAACTGAAATGGATTTGTGCACATGTCCATCTTATACTATCGTTGCACTATTTCTCCTAATTTAGAGCCATTTTCTGAAAGTAAACTTTTTGTAAGGTTCCTTCATCTTTTCTCCTGTAAATAGTTCACAGTAACATTTTTTTTATAGATGAACATCCTAGTCTAAAAAGAGTACAAATTCAATTTTTTTTTAACAAGAGGTCCAATGGTGGGGGAAAAAAACAAACAGGTCCTGCTATATTACATCATGTACCTATTGGCTACCAAAGCTTTTGATTTATCAAAATAGGGCAACACTTTTCTATCAATATGTTGGTGGCCATATAGAATCCTTTCCAGTATATGGACTTTTTGAAATCCAAAATATGTTGTCATGTCCCTGTAAGAATCTGCTCCTCCCAAAATAACTATTAATAATCAATGCTTAGAACTATTTCAGCACCCCTCTACTGAACAATATGTTCTGGAGTTATACAGCATGTAAAGTACTTTATAGCTAAACCATCTATGGTAAGTAGAGAATTATGGGAGTTGTAGTTCAGTATCACAGAGTGGGGGAGGGGAGGGTTCTGTTTAACTCCTCTGTATTTAAGGAATTTAGTGTTAAAACATGCATTTGTAAAAATTCCTTATCACATTGTCCAGTAGTATGATTGTATTAGTGCTGGATGATATAATGTACTTTTGTAAGCTAACATTGAAATCAATTCTAATCTGCTAACCTATGAGATGCAACAGCTGCTGCTTGATCATAAACCATAATCTGCTATATTGCAGTGAATCATAGACAGTATAAAGCATTTTTACAAAAAGTTTGTATATATATATATATATATATATTTTTTTTTTTTTGTGAAGATGTAGATTAGAAACTTGATTGGAAAGGAAGCTCTCACTGGGTTGGTTACGCAAGAACTTCACATGTATCACAACAAAATGGAAAATGTATTCATATTTACCATCATTTTCTTTTCCTGGCTATTTTCCATGGCAGCATCACCATTGGGTTTGCTCCTCCCCACAGCTGAAAGGACATGGTTTAAAAAAATAAAACCTTTAATTTGAAGAAGACATCCTATAAGAGTCTTCCACTTCTTGAGGTCCTCAGTCCAGTTAAAAACTGTCTAAGCACCATCTGCAAGGAGGCATTTGATGTGGCTATGGAAAATAGCCAGGAGAAGAAAACTATGGTAAGTATGAATACATTTTCCTGCCTAACCATGGCAGCATCAAAATTTGGTAACACTTAAGTTAAATGAGAATGGCATAGAAAGCTAGATACTGCAACATACACAAATAATGTATTGTCAATAGTATAAAATTTTTAATTATTAAATAATAGCATAAAGGATGCCCCTGAAAAAGGCTTTTTCTACTGAGGGATGCTAGTCTATACTGTAAATTCTAACAAATGTTTTTTAAGCACATCCAAGTGACTGCTCTACAACTGTCCCCTAAAGGAATTTCTGCTTTTGACAGTAAAAAGTGACTGAGGACCTCCAACTGGATTATTATTTTTATATAACCTGTCCTAGCAGCTGCGGGAGAAGCTAACCTTGTGGTGATGCTGCCACGGTTAGGTCTGAACAGGGGGCCTGTGCATTGGTCACAGGAAAAAAAACAGAAGCTCCTCTACCACAGTCTGCTTGGCCATGCTACATGAACTGAGGTAAGCAGGCTCGCAAGGGTGGAAAGAGAGAAGGGCGCACAAAAGGGTCTTTGGAAGGGATAATGTGACTCACACAGAAGGGCTGGAGAAGAGGACAATATGACACAGAGGGGCTGGAGAAGTGGACAATGAAACACTGAGGGACAGGGGTATGGGGCAATGACACACAGGGGCTAGGGAAGGGGACTAACACAAAAGGTCTGTGAAAGGACAATGACATGTAAAAGGCTAGAGAAAGGGACAATGACACGCGCAGAGGGACACATGAAGATGCATTTGGGGTGGGGTGCTGCAAAATGCATCGTTGCCTGAGAAGACAAAAATACTTGTACCAGTGCTGCATCCACTACATAAAAACACACTCTGGATACATTATGCACACACAATGCATACACTTCACACACTCCATACAATACCCACACCACTGCATCCACTATAAACACACACAATGGATTCATTACACACTGCATACACTATACACACACAATGGATTTATTACACATTGCATACATTACACAAACACTGCATAACATAATGGATGTGGGTTTGGGGTGTGTGGGAACAGAATGTCATTCTTGTACCTTGCCTGTATAATGTCTAGAGCTGGCCCTGGTAATTAAAAATGTGTCATGCCCCCTTCCCTGCTGTCATTATTGCGTCAATGGCGTTATCCATGGTAGCATACTGAAGGGAGAATTCCTCTGAAGGAATGAGAGAGTTCAGACTGGGGGTCGTGGAAGAGGGGGGAGCAGAGAGGTCGACAATCAACCTTTGCTTGGCTGAACTTTTACCAGAGACTGTTATGGACAGAAGAATTAAACCAAAATGGCTATTTACTAATGTCTATTTATTCTGTGTTCACTATGTTAAAACTGGCTGCTAGAGTAAATTTTCCCTTCCCCCCTACAATGTGTTCAGTCACTATTTTCTCTGCAAATTCCTCCCATCCTGCAAGCGTCTTGTAACACACACATTCCTGTGTTAACAGCTTCCTTTACTAACTCCTCCCCCACTTCCTTTGTGCCAGTTAACAGCTATATGCCACGTGTAACAAAATGGAGAATCACTGTTAAAGTAACTGAAAGAAACTACTCACTCCCCCTCCCATCGTGTATCCAAGATGGAGCTGGAATATGGGTGGGAGAACTCTGTAATGATGACATCACATCCTGTCGGGTGGGTTTAGACAAGACCCCTTAGACTGTTAACCAATTGTTGAATGTATACTGTATGTTTAAACTGTGACGTATTTTTGCTTTAAGAAGGAGCCCCCACTTCGGGGAATAAAGCATTCCTTGGTTTTTCACTGATCAGAACCTTTGTCTCCGGTGTGAATTACTTCTAGGAAAAGCGTGCACGCATTAATCAATCAATTTGGAAGGAGTAGATAGACAAATAATCAAAGTTTTCTTTGATCTAAAACAAGACCACCCCTATAGGGTTAGTTCTCCATACTGAGAAAGGTGGGGAACTGAACGGCCCAAGTAGGAAACCTTGATCCAATACAATCTGTAACAGATTGTTAACCACTATTGAATTGTCAAGGGCAGACAGTAGGTTCTTACATTCTACAATGCCGAATGGCATGTAAATGATTCCCATATGGAACCCTACCGTGAATCCAGTCACCAAAAACTCCACCAAGTGGAGTGAGGGATGGTTATGTAATAAGTCGGCGAAACAAGTCACATTGATTGAGGCCATGTAGGGTTTGGGAATCAATTAATTTGGCCACATTGTCTTGGCATGTGCCCGAAAACAAAGAGAACACACATGCAATAACTGGCAAGCACTAAATCCACAGGAACCTGCATTAAAGTTATTGCAAATCTGGGATTTACCCAGAAAAACAATATTATGACCAAGCTTGTCGGGAAAGGAAAGGAAAGGTAGCACCCAGCTCCGGGGTATTAGGACATAGGTTCGTGGTATGTGAGGACGAAGAGCAAATACCTCAAGCTGGGGACCGGAGGCCTGTGAAGTGCCTGCAAAACAGCTCTGTGTCCAACTGGCTCCAGTCTGTCTGAAAATTGAACTGAGCAAGAGCTGCAGACGCCTTCACGGAAAATAATCTGTGGTAATCATAAAATGATGTACCTCCATACTTATGCCGCAGGTCCACCAGCTTGTGTAAATACAGATCGAATTCCTCTCTAGGTCAATATAAATACCAAATTCCAGGATGAACTCAGGAATTGACAACTTCCTATTCAACTTGGGGTCCCTAGCCTTCAGTACAACAGAGACATCCCCATGGGAATATCTTGGGAGGCAATCAGCAGTGAAACTAGATTGACATCCTTGCCTTTCAAGATATCCTTCTTGATATTAGCTGGTACCATGTGAGCTGGGTTGATAATATTAGAGTTCTGTAGTGGACCAATTAATTTACCAGTCAGGGTGCCTGAGAGATCAGTAGGTTTTGGAGTAACCAATCCAGATGACACACACAGAGGGCCTGGGGTCAAGACCGATGATTGGACGGCCTGGAGGTCGGATGACTGGGCACCACTGGGGCCATCGCCAGCCCCATTGTTATCCGTGTTGGTATTGAGCAGTCTATAAAGTTAAGCCTTCGTGGCAGGGTAGGGAATATTTCTACGCCTTAATTCGCTCGTGATCCTAGGTATGGTCCAAGACCTGAGGGAAGACAGGCTGGTGTTGTCTGCTCTGTGAGATGGAGAGATTGACCTTGCAGGAGTGCTGGGAATTGACAAATCCTCAATAGATTCTAGTAGTTCAAACATGCCAAGATAGGACAAAAATTAACGAGTAACCAAAGTGATATCGTAATGGCTAGCTTATCTAATACCAAGTGGCAAAGAAATTATCTAATAATGGAGATGGGAGCCCTGATAATTGCCAAGTGGCATGAGAGGCTCTAGCTATGTGTTGGCCTGAGGGGACTTTGTGGCCACCGAATATGTGGCGGGGTGGCGACCTCTCGGTGACCAGTAAAGCAAAAGAGAGCATGGGAGTGACAGGGGGAGGCCATCCATGCAAGGCGACTAACTATGAGTTGGCCATTGGGCGTGAGTACCTTAGAGTATGAGCATGGGTGTTGGCCTCACGGGACCACTAAGACAAGGCAAGAAGGCCAGAAAAACTAAATAAGTGGACTCTGAAACCTATCAGCCAGTAGACAAAGTCTTACCCTAGTGTCAGTTGCAGGATGCGAAGGAGGGAAAATGTAACGACCACTGGGTTCACATACCTATCGTATCAGATGGATATAGAGTAGGAAAGAGTAGATGAAAACTGAGCAATACCTATCAGAGAAATAGCAATGTTGTAGTACCCATACCATGACTATTAAATAGCAAAAAAATAATAATAATAATATGGGATACCTACCAGCCAATAGATTAGGCCTAAAATGAACCAGGGAAAGCGTAAGTGGTAGAGAAACCAGTAGGGCCTAGTACCTAATAACATAAAAGGGAACAATTAGGTTATCTGGGCAGGGAGGGTCACATCGTGGATCCCCAAGACTAAAAGAAAAACTAAACCACTAACTGATGTGAAATTATAGAAATCGAAAGAGAGGAGATGGTAGTGACTTCAATCTGTAATATATAATTACACCAATAGAAGAACCTTCAAGAGAGCATAACTGACTACTAATTGAAAAAAAATAAAACAGGACCCACCTAAAGCGAGTTGGACAATTGAAACTGAGTCAACCAGGACCTATGAGACTTGAAAAACCTTCAGGGCCACAGCCAAAAAGAAGGTTCAAGCCCTGCAACCTATAAAACATCTTGTTACAACATATTTAATAGCAGAACAAAATCTAGCAACAATGCGCTGCTCAATTAAATTTAAACAGAAAGTATTTGATCTAGGGGCCAGCAGCCTATCAAGCATATGCATACAATTATACGAATGTCCGCATGGACTCAAGGAATACCTATTACTATAACGGGGCATTCGGCTGTAATTATCCGAACGCCTCAAAGAGGAGCAAAGACCGGCATAACAACCGCGCGCTCCAGTGTAACCAAACACTATAACAGACATGTTGTACGAATCGTAAGTAACGTTCGTGGTACGAACTAAAGGCCAAACAGATGAGCGCTACCTTACAAAAGCCAATGTATACAAACCGACAAGCAGTAAAATAATTAAACAGACTCCCGAACCGTACGTTCATATGGAAGTTAACGAAAGACGACACGAAAGGCATACCAAATAGAGGTAAGTATGAGAATAGAGTTGGCCAGTGATGACGCTGTGCGCCTGCGATAGGGTCGCGAATGTCAACCAACTCACTGTTACTGCAGGTTCGAGACAGTTAGCGGTAGCGACCGGAGGAGAAGGGAAATATCACAGAGGCCTTGAACAGCTGAAAAACTCTAAACCAGGAACGGGCAAACACTCTAAGAGCAAAATGGCGATCTGCTGCTGCCGGAAGTCCAGGTATGCAAATCGCCAGACCAACAACGGCAATGAGGAGGGGTCTGGTGATGCTTAAGTAGGGAAATCATGACCCTCCCACAACTACAGGCCCAACCTTCCATATATATAACCCCCTTTGAATAGCACGTTAACTGATCTCTAATCTTAAAATATTTATATATGAATTGTCTCATATATGTGTCTTTTCTTGTTTTTAGTTGTTCGACAGGCGTAAAAACCTTTACTATGGTTTAAAAAGTGATTAGGTATGGGATGGGAGGTCTAAGATTACTTCAAACTAAACTTTGTTTCAAGTTCCTAGTTACTCTATAAATAAATTTAGGTTGTATAGGTAAAATCTCTTTTAAAATTGTAGGATATGCCAATATTTTTGGACTATCCTATATACTTTCTTAGTATTCCCATTAAAATTGCAGATGAAGGGGGCGGAGTCTGACTATCGAGCTAACAAGACGTGCCTTGCATGAGCTCCAGCTGCACAGGCTCTATCCGTGATGATAACTCGGGCTGCAGGGTTGGAAACCTCTCAACACAGAGCTGTACAGATTGGGGAAGCCTGCACGTTCCTATAGGTACCAAACTCGACACTCGGATTGACCGGGAACCGCAGCAGCAGGTTGAGGCCTACTGGAGACGGTGGAGGGAAGAGTCGGCAGCTTTCCTCCCACTGCTACAAGCCACACGTGAGCACGAAAAACTCCCCCTCTTCCCCCGCACCCCGGACCAGTGTGGACATCACGGTCCCCGCCAGACGGAGCAGCCCACGCCCATACCTCTCAGAGATTCCTGCAGTCTTCACAACACGGAAGCAGAGGTCTCCAAAATGGCAGACTCATCAGACCCAGTCCCACACCAGTCCCAGACCTGTTAGGCCCCAGCAACAAAGTAAGAAACACTCTAGATGCTAAGCTCCTGGCTAGCACAGGGCCATTTCTGACTACTCCTGTACCGACTAAAATGGACCAAGTCTGCAGAGAGCGGAGGCCTGGGAGACCTCTCAAGGGCGCAATGCTGTCCTTCACCTCAGACATCCACACAAGATGCCCACCTGGGCTAAGAGCAAAAATGGTCATGACCCACAGGTACCGGCCACACATGCGGAGGGCTACAAGGCACAAGCAACGACACACAGCGAACGACCGCAGGAACCACCGCACAATCCTGACAGAGAAGACCCTGGACCTCAGCGGAACCCAGGCTCGTGCACGTGGGTTCCAGCTCTCCCACAGCACCGGAGCTGGAGGGGTGTCTCACATCCACGATGCTGCACTAACCCCCCAAAAGGAAACACGAGAAGCAAGCCCTGCAGGGGTGTTGGATGACTGCTTAACCTGCCAACCCGAGGGGCCTAAATGGTAGCCAGCAGGGCCGCCATCAGAAATTGTGGGGCCCCTAACACAGCTCAAGGTCTGGGCCCGCGGGTGCCCACCTCCAAATCCCGCCCACAGGAATACACACACAAACAGACACAAAAGGACACCGACACAAAAGGACACAGACACACACAGAAAGATACAGACATACTAACAGACACAAATACTGAAACAGACATACACAAATATAGACACATACACATGCATAAGGAGATACAGATACACACACAAACACACTGACGTACATACATACTCACATACTGACACACACGTACATACAGACATACATACATAATGGCATACATACACATACATACTGATATACATTCATACATACATACACACGCACACACAGACATACTCACACACACACAGACATACATGCATGCTGACATACATACTGATAGATATATACATACATAAACACATACATACTGACACACAAACACAGACATATATACATACTGACATGCACACAGACATACATACTGACATATATACATACTGACATACACACACAGACGCATACATACACAGACATACATGCATACTGACATACATACATACATACTGATAGATATATACATACAAACATACACACACATGCATACTGACATACACACACACAGACATACATGCATACTGATAGATATATACATACTGACAAACAGACATACATACATCCAGACACATACATATACACACACACCTAATTTATGAGCCACCCTCCTCTTACCTTTAAGTTGCAGCAGGGTGGCTGGGGATGATGGGAGCGGATGCCTCTCCTCTCCTCTGCTCTCCCTCTCCTCCCGCGCGGAGTAAGCTGGGAGGAAGTGACCAGCCGTCACTTCCTCCCAGCAGCACTTGCGGTGTAGCCGCAATTTTTTTTAAAGGGGCCCAGTCGCGCAATTACACGGCCGCAGCGCTGACCGGGCCCCTGAAGATATAGGGCTCCTTGGGTTGCCCTAAATGCTTGGGCCACCTGATGGGCCCCGGTGCAGATGCACCTGCAGCAGTTTTGCCGCTCCACGTGGTGGCCCTGGTAGCCAGCAACCTGGGTCTACGAAGTAATGAAAAGGAATCCCTTAACTAACTGCGAGGAGACACACTTTAGTGTGTGTTATTTCATGCCTATTTTCTCCTGCCGTTACTTTCCTACTTATAGTAACATAGCTCCTAGATCAAGCATGTCAAACTCAAAGTCTGGCATGGGCCACATAAACAAGGTTTAAGTTTATGTGGGCTGCAAAAAAAAATACCTTAAATTTTCATAGAAACATAGGTTTATTTTAAAAAGTACAGTATACAAAAAAAACAGCACCCCCTCTACTAAACCACAGCAACCCCTCTACTAAATCCCAGCCCCCTCTACTAAACCACAGCACCCCCCTCTACCACACTCACACACTTACACATTCTTGCAAACACATACTTTTCTTTATTGATCCCTACCTTTTGGAGCAGATGTGGGGCATCTCCCTGGGGTCCTTCTATCTGCTCCTCACTGCGCGGTCTTTATTTTGCGTTTTCAAAAAACAGGAAATTACAGAAAGAAGAGCACAATAGCTTTGAGTTAGTGTCACGATTCCAGGGTACATTCAAGAACCACAGAAAAATCACATTGATAATACAGTGCTATCTATAAAACAACTGTGAAATACAGCCCATCTGACTTCTTTGTCTCCTACTATTCTGATTGTTTGTTTTTGACATTCTTCGGTTATCTGTTATTATCCAGGTTAGATGGGGATATAGGAGAGAATAGGAGAAGGGGAGTAGTCAGGGGTATGAGAGTCACCTTAGCTATAGCGAACATCGAGGGTCACAGGATCAGTACGTTAAATTCTGTCCCACTTTTATCTCCCTGCGATTATCTAGATTATAACGGCATGAATTAAGTCTGCTTGCTTATCGCCCCTTTTCAAGGTAGTGTTGGACGCACACGTCGTACTTAGTGGTTCTCGTCAATGTTGGAGAGGGTCGACCGCTATTGTTTGGTAACTACGCCTCTCAAGTGTGTTCTACCTGGTGAAGGGTTGTCAGTGTGTGGGTTAGACAGGTAGGAGTGCCTGTGTGGCTGGTCCTACTGCAATGTCCCGAATATGTGTAGGTATAAGTCTGTGGGCATCTAAGGTGACTTAGGCGCAAGCTGTATTTTAGTCTGATTATGTAGGTCTTAGTCTGTCGGCCTCCCCATAGGCTGCGTGGGCTGTGGCGTCTGTGCATTGATCTGTCATGGCATGCATGTCTTGGTCCATATCGAAGAGTGAGATAGTCTGGTGGCATTGGCGGATCCAGGGGGGGGGCAACGGGGCAATTGCCCCCCCCGAGAAAATATTGCTGCCTGAGGCTTTCCCCTGCCGGCCCACGTAGGGCTGGTGCTATCCAAGCACCAGCCCTGCTGATTGCCTGCACGGACCGGAGATCAGTGATCTCCCTCCCTGGCCCAAACAGGCAGATTGCTGGGCGGCCGCAGGGGAGGGAGTGAGAGAGAGAACCCGGGGGAGCTCTTACCAGCAGCTCCGCCGGGTTCTCCTCTCGCGAGCACGGAGCGTTGCCATGGCAACGCTCCGTTCTCGCGAGAGTTAACTCTAGCCTGAGCTGCAGGTTAGAGTTCACTCCCCCACTAGAACCACCAGGGAATGGAAGAGAAAGCAATGTCTCCCCCTCCCTCAGCAAAGGTAAGAATGGAGGGGGGACATTAGCTTTATTTATTTAATTATTATTTAATAATGAAAACAAAAAAATATATATTTTATCTGCCCCCTATCCCCTCACACACTGCACCACACAGCCCCCCTTACCTACACAGCCCCCCCTTACATACACAGTCCCCCCTTACATACACAGTCCCCCCTTACATACACAGTCCCCCCCTCTTACCTACACAGCCCCCCCTTACCTACACAGCCCCCCCTTACCTACACAGCCCCCCCTTACATACACAGTCCCCCCTTACCTACACAGCCCCCCTCTTACATACACAGTCCCCCCTTACCTACACAGCCCCCCTTACATACACAGCCCCCCCTTTACATACACAGCCCCCCTTACCTACACAGTCCCCCCTTACCTACACAGTCCCCCCTTACATACACAGCCCCCCCATACATACACAGCCCCCCCTACATACACAGTCCCCCCCTACATACACAGTCCCCCCCTTACATAAACAGTCCCCCCTTACATACACAGCCCCCTCTTACATACACAGCCCCCCTTACACACACAGCCCCCCCCTTACACACACAGCCCCCCCTTACACACACAGACCCCCTTACACACACAGCCCCCCTTACATACACAGCCCCCCCTCTTACACACACAGCCCCCCTTACACACACAGCTCCCCCTTACATACATAGCCCCCCTTACACACACACACAGCCCCCCCTTACACATAGCCCCCAATACACTCACTGCCCCCATACACACACACACACAGCACCCCTCACACAAAAACACACTGCGCCACTCACGCACAAACACACTGCTCCCAATACACACACTGCTCCCAATATACATATTGCTACCCCATACATACACTGCACCCCTCTCACACACGCACTACCCCTTCATACTCATACTGCGACCCTCACACACACTGCACCCCTCACACACATACACACTACAACCCCTATCCCGGCAGACATGGGTAAGTTATCAAACTTTTTTTAAACAGTTTGACTACTTACTCTGGGAGGGCGCCACAGCAACTCCTGGCACCAAAACCACTACAGAGAGCTGTAGTGGTTATTGTGCCTGGATTGTTTCTTAAAATAATCTGTCAGTGCCCCTCCTGAGATTAGCTTCTGGATCCGCCACTGTCTGGTGGGTGGGGAGCGGGCTGGGGGAGAGGGGAAGGGTGTAGGGAGGGCGAGAGAGAGGGAGGGTATGTGTGTATCCTAATAGGAAGAAGTGTGTGTGGAGGAGACGGGGGGGGGGGAGGGAAGAGGAGGGGTAAGTTTAGGATGCCCTTTTTTAGGGTACAGTTCTGTCCGCAGCAATGTACAGGAGCCAGGGGGTCCATGTCAGGTTACATTTTTCTGTGTGGCCCTGGAGGGATGCTGTCATGCTTTCCATGGTATGAATTTCTCCTACTCTATCCACCCACTGCTGGAAGGTGGGGGCCGCCGTCTGTTTCCACAGTGTGGGTATCAGGGATTTTGCAGCCGTCAACAGGTGTTTCGTCAATGATTTCTTATAGGTCTTTAGTGTCATGCTCGTGTGGTGTAGTAACATGGGGAGGGGCTGGAGCGGGAGTTCCGGGTCCGATATTTCGCGAATTTTGGCATGTACCATTTCCCAGAAGGGGGCGATGGATGAGCATGTCCACCAGACATGAAGCATAGTGCCTCTCTCTTCTCCGCACCGCCAACATGTATCCTCTACATCTGGGTTCATGCGGTGTAGCACGTCAGGTGTTCTATACCAGGTAGTTAACAGCTTGTAGCTCATTTCCTGAAATTTTGAGCTAATAGAGCTTTTGTGTGTGAGTAAAAATATATTTTCCCAGTCCTGGGTTGTCAGGGATTCCCCGGTTTCTCTTTCCCATCTGGCGATAAACTTCGGAGGTGGTTCATTTCCCCCACCTATAAGCATTGCGTACAGAGTCGAAATCCCCCGTTCCATGTGCCGCCTACTTGCGCAGAGTGCTTCAAAGTGCGTGAGATCGCGGTGGAATTGTTGCCGTGGTTGAGTAGAACGACCCGACCTGCATGTATCGGAACCGGTCAAGGACCGTGGGGATTGTGTCAGGGAGCAGATCTGTCAGGGTCTTGAGGGTGCCATTTTCACACCATTGGCGCATGTAGATCCAGTCTGATCTTGTGAAATTTTTTAGGTCGCCTGGCATCAATCCTCCTCCAACATCTGGGTTACAGGAGATGGGCGTTAGTGGGCTGGTGTGGGTAGTCAGCTGCTGCGGATAGCGAATAGCGCACCATAGCTTCACGGTTGCATCAATCGGGTGTGGTGTGCGGTGTGTGAGATTCCCGATCTCCATAGTTGCGCAGGGATTTTCCCCTCTGCCTGTGTAATCTCGGCTCGTACCCATAGTTTGTCTGTCGATTGGGTGTGCCAGTCCACAACCCGCAGCAGGTGCGTCGCTCTGTAATATCCTGTGATCCATGGGAGTCCGGCTCCTCCTCTGTGTTTGGGTTGCTCCAGTCGGTATTTACTGATTCGTGGTGTTCCCCCCTTCCACACCAATCTCCGAATCGCCGTGGATATAGCATGGAAGAAGTCTCGTGGTAGGGATATCGGGAGCGTCTGAAAGAGTTATAGAAGACGTGGTAGGATGTTCATCTTTATCGCGTTTATGCGTCCAAACCACGAGATGTAGAGGTCTGTCCATCGTTGCATATCGGCCTGGATGGTGGTCAGGATAGGGACAAAGTTTGCCTGGTAGAGGTGTACGAGCTTTTTAGTCAACCAGATACCGAGGTATTTCACTTTAGCCTCGCACCATTTGAACTTGAATTGGGATCGAAGGTGCATCGCAGATTCGGCAGGGACCGAGATGTTAATGGCCTCTGACTTCTCCGTGTTGAGTTTCAAGTTCGAGACCCTCCCAAACCTTCACGTTTCTATTGCCTGCCTATATCATAAAATTGTACATGTTTCTCATATACCCCACATGCATCGAGTGTTGAATGGTACCTCAGGCCTATCTGTAATATTAATATGCACACCAAAAAAAAAAAAAAAGTTGCAGATGAAAAGGGACTTCATTTGTCTTTAATGGATTTGTTTCTTTTTGTTTATAAGTTTAAAGGTTTTTTTTCTTGGAATGTCTTTAACCTTTTCAAGAACTATCTAAACTAGAGCAAGCATGTCAAACATGAGGCCCACAGTGAACATATTTGCGGCCCGCCTGCCCTGGGGCTGCTTTTAGCAGTGGCTGTGACCAGCAAGGCAGGAAAAATATTGCAGTGGGTTAAATTGGGGGGAGGGAGGGCAGTGTATTAAAGTAGAGTGCTGGGAGTGGGGCAGTCTGTTCAATTAGAGTGGAGGGAGAAAAGGAAGTGTATTAGATTATGGGGCAATGTATTAGATCGGGTAAAGGGGGCAGTGTATGGTGGAGTGGATAAGTGGAGGGAGGAGGGGCAGTGTGTTGGATTTGGGTGCAATGTACTGGATTTGTGGGCATTGTATTAGAGTGGGAGGAGGGGCAGTGTATTAGATTGGGTCTGCATGGCGGTGCTAAATGCTCTCCATGGAGATGCTATTTGGCCGCGCAGCTTTTTGCCACACATGCACAATAGCCTCCCAATGCTTTCCTATGGGAAAGCATTGGATTGGCTGAGATCCTCAAGTTTGATGACCTCAGCCAAAGTGAAGAAGACACTCATAGAACTTCAAAATCAACAAGATAACATAATTTGTATTTTACAGCTGTGCAACAGCCTACATTCACCATTTCAGTCCAATTACCAAACGTTTCTTAATATGTCAAGGTAGTGGGACTGAAACGTTGTTTATATGCAAATGCTTTTCTTAAAATAAATTTGCTCTATTGTTTATTTTGAAGCCCTACGAGCGCGAGGACGTCCAGTGTCAGTTAGCCAACCTATGATTTTATGGAAACTGAAGTTTTGTTTTTTTGCGGCCCACATAAATGTAAACCTTGTTTATTTGGCCTGTCTTAGCCTTTGATTTTAAACATGCTTGATCTAGAGTTTTTTCTCATCATAGTCCTTTTACTCCAAAAATTATCCTTTGACTCTAGTTGCCTGGATTATGTAATTTTGGTCATCTGAGCAGTGGCACCTAATCCTTAAAAACTGACCTCCGGGTGCATTGGTTAACCAGGGTTTGTGAGGACATCTTTTCTTATTAATGTAACCATTAGCATCCACGGCTTTAAAATAATTCATAGTTTTTATTTCAGAGTTTTGGATGTATATATGAAGGTCCAAGACATTAATTTTGAGAACGCTAAAAGTAGAGGTTAAAACTATTCCCTAATTATTGTTGTAAAAATATTATAAAATAATTTAGGTGGGCCTGTCCATATAAAAAATATATCATCTATGAACCAGCATTAGGCAACCAAACTCACATCCAGGGGTGTCTTTGGTAGACAAACTTCTCCTCCCAGTATGCCATAAACAAATTGGCCTAACTGGGTGCGAATTTTGAGCCCATCGCTGTTCCACAAATTTGTAAATAAAATGTGTTTGGAAAACAAAAATAATTATTGGTCAAGATAAGTAAGATCCCCTCTAAAATATACTCAATTTGATCTTTCTTATATTTTGCTTTGGATAGAAAATACCTGACTGCTTCCAACCCTATTTGATGGGGTATAATACTATATAAAGAAGTGACATCACATGTCATTGGAATATTATCGTCTTTCCATGTTATTTATTCCAAAAGTTGTAAGACATATATTGTGTCTTTTAAATAAGCTGGATATTTTACAACTATTGGTTGAAGCAGAATATCTAGATATTCTGAAACTCTAGACGAGATGGAGTCTATCCCTGCAATAATTGGCCTTCCTGGTTGGTTCTGGGTATACTTATGGACTTTGAGTACATGGTAGAAGACTGGGTCCCTTGGATATGAGGTAGATAGATATTTTGCTTTATTTTCATTTACGATTCCTTTTTCCAAACCTTTTTCAATATATTTATAGAATTTCTCTTTCACTTTCTCTGTGGGGTTCATATGTAACTTCTGATATGTTGCAAGGTCAGAAAATATTCTGCTTCTTGTATGTATTTATCTTTTGGGAGGACTACTACTCCTCCTCCTTTGTCCGTGGGTTTTATAATTTTGACTTCATTTTTCCTCATGTCTTTTACTGATGTCTTCTCACTAACTAACATATTTTGTTGATATTTGTTTAATGGCTTGACCGTACCAATTTCTCTCTTAACCATACTTTCTAACGTTTTAATTTTTATCCAAAATCATATTTCTGGAAAATAAATGTTACTTATTTTTAAGGTTTGTATGGATAAATTCCATGGTTATTTCTACTGGTATGGCTTTCTTCTAATTGTGGAAGAATTTCTCAAGGTTGATCTGTGACATTAAAAGTTCCATCTGGGTTTATTTCTTCCCTCTCTTCTCTTTGTTTCTAATTTCCTCTTCTTCTAACTCTCCTTCCTCAATCGACCGTTGCATGTTCCCAGTAATTGAGGTTTATGACTGTGACACTCTGATACTGACATTCAGATTACACATTACTCTGTGTTTTATAGCTGTGGAGATCGGTGATTAACTACTATGCACTGTAAGATTTTGTGTGTGTGTGCCCGACAAGAGGCATCTTAAATGGTGGAATTGGGAAGGGTCAGAGTGTTTTTTTTAGTTTAATTCCTTGGTATTTTTACACACCCAAGTTTAGGATACAAAATGTATTTAAACTTATACATAAACTGTCAAACCAACCACATGGTATGTTTGATTAAATGCCCTTGTGGCAAGTGCTATGTAAAACAAACGAGCAGAGCCCTGACTACCCGCATAGGGGAACCTAAAAGCGCCATTAGAACTGGTGTAGTGACTTCATCAGTAGTCCGTCATTTTGTGGAAGCTGGACACCGTGTGTCCCAACTTCAATTCCTGGGGATAGAGAAAAAATCCCCCTCAAGTGGGAACAAATTAAAACTTCTCAGACAGAAAGAAATGTCAAACCAAATGTACAAATTGGACCCATTATATCCAACGGGTATGAATGAAGACAGAGACTTTAGTTGTTTTAGACAACAGATTGGATTTATTTGCCTGTGTTTTGTTTTATAATTTGTTTTATATATTTTTTAGCTTTTTTTCCAAATATAAGGGCATTTGTATTTGGATGGGAGTGGGAATAGAAAAAGCACAGCTTGATGAAAAATTTATGATCACAGAAGAGGAGAATTATGAGCACTGCACAAGCAAAGAATTGATTAACAGTGTTCTCATACCCAGTCCTCATGAACCACCTATAAGCCAGGTTTTAGCAGTATTTCCATTGGAATAAAACAGGGAAATACATAAATCCTGGACTGTTGGTGGTCCTCGAGGACTGGGTTGGAGAACACTGGATTAGAATACCCTTTTGAGTGATATTATATTGCGTCAACACTTTCATTATATTTTTGTTTCTACTTAGATTAATGTGATTGCTTGCTTATCCAGGCGACCTGTGGGAACTATGGATACATGTCTTAAATAGACATGTTCAATTAGTTTCGTTCCGAATGGCAATTCGGAAGAATTTCGTGAAATGCGGATGGATTTCGTGAAATTCGGACGAATTTCGGATACATCCGAATTGCCGAAGTTTCGAAATTGCTGAATTACTGAAGTGTCGAAGTTGCCGAAGTTCCGAAGTACAGTATTGCCCAAGTACTAATATACCATGTATCAGTAAATGTCCTAAAAGGTTAAAACACAGTACATAGTATAGCCTGTATTAAATAAAGTAGATAATAAATGTGGAGAAAATTCCCACTCACGTGGTGCTGAGCCATTTAAAAGTGTCTTAGACTGTAAGCGCCTTTTAATGGCATGGAGGTCAGAATGCTGGAACCAGGATGTCCTCTGCCAAATCTCTACTTCCCTTCAAATAGCCCACAAAGACGCCAAATAGAGGGATGGATGTAGGAACAGATATCTTTAATGATTACATATAAAACAGCATAAACTTCGTCTCCAATCTAAAATGAGCTGCACTGACGCGTTTCGACCTATCGGTCTTTATCAAAGTGCTACATGTGGTTACAAACTAATGAGTTTAAATATCTTGAAAAAGGCGCGTTGTTGATCTTCATCATACGACTTCCGGTTCCGTCGTTTCGGAGTACTTCCGGGTCAGGGGTCAGCAGTCGCTTTCTGTCTCCGTTAAGTGACTTTTTTCCGGTTAGGTTGGTCACCCATAAATGGTAAAATATCCAAATCTTCCTTTAAAACATGCCAGTTTTTTAAAAAAACTTTACAAACAGATTTATTATTAGTGCTGAAATTTAAAATTATAGGGATACACTCGTTCTTTTTTTCTTCTTTATTTTGATATTTCAAAATGGGTTTTGCTTTTAATTTGGTTTGATTGTATGAAAACAAAAGTCTAAAAAGTTAATATTTTGATCACTAATATTGCAAGTGAGTTTTATGTTCCAGTCATTAAAATTTAGTTGATCTAAAAATTCTATCAGGGAGTCATTATTGCCCGTGGGAATTAGGGAGTTATCTACTAAGAGGCTGCAAGAGAAGTCCCGAAGTGCCGAAATTCCGAGGTTCCAAAATTCCTAACCAAAGTGCCGAAGTCCCAAATTTCGGACTGCCGAACCGAACCGAAAATAAGTCCCATGCACATCCCTACTCTTAATTATATCAATATTCTTGAGGGTGTATATTATAACATATTGATTATGGAATGATAGGATATACCATCTAATGACAATCTTGGAATCAGATAGAGAAATCTACCTGCATTATTTAACGGTTTAAGAATATTGGAAGTGTGGTGAATATAATATGTTGTAGATATTACAATTTTGATTATTGGATTAATTTTATTTGTTTGCAGATCCTAAGTGTTTAGCGCTATTTATGCTCATTTCCTCTCCTATCCATCTGTAGTATATTCACAGAGACAGGATGCTCTGCTTCCTAATATGAATGCATAACCCGTAGGTCAGTTGACAGAGGTACGGACACGTGCACTATGCAATGCGGAAATGCGCACGGGAGCGTGTCTGCATCTATACACCGAGAGACATTGAATCCCTGCACCCAAAGGGGAGAACGGAGGGAATTGTTAGTACCTGATTACACCTATGACTATAATTATATCCATGATTGGATTAAGGATGGCATCTGAACTGAATGTATTTGTGAGTGATGATGTCACACGCTATGACGTAATGATGTCAGGGTGCTGATTATGAGACCAAATAGACTTGAAGAAACACACCTGTTGTTTAACCGCTTGAGGACACATGACATGTGTGACATGTCATGATTCCCTTTTATTCCAGAAGTTTGGTCCTTAAGGGGTTAATTCTACCCCTATCAGAGCACTAGAATATGGAAAGGTGGGTGGGCACTTGAATTTTAGCATGGTACATAAGGTACCTGAGACCATAAGTGATTGAGATTCCCGTGACAAGTTTGGTCTCCAGCCTTAGGTTAGTGTAGATAGTTATTCACCTGAAGGTAACCTTGGTGCCCTTTATGTATATGGTATAAGGTATATATATACAGGGTATGTTTTGCACTTTATCTCTACTTTATGTTGTATAGTGATGATATGATATTGTATGTACTCAATAAATATTTTTGCATGAATTGGTGTGCTGTATATTTTGTCTATTTTAGTATATGTGATCTTGATATGGTAACAAGATTTCCCACCTTATAGCAGCACTCTGTCTTTAATGCATGTTTTTAACAAGGAGGGAAGAAGATAGATGCGCCAGTGAGGGAGTTTAAGCATGTGTGGGATAGGCATAAGGCTATCCTAGCTATAAGATAAGACCAGGGACTACTGAGAGTATTTAAAAAAATTGGACCGAATGGTTCTTATCTGCCGTCATATTCTATATTTCTAGGTTTAAACTCCAAATTATAGGGATTTCAAATCTGAATACCTTAAATAGTTGATATGGAAAAAAAAGTAAAACTATTGCAATAATTGCTATTCACATTTTAATCTGAAGGTATTAAGGAAGCGAGCATCTGTCATCTATAATTATAGAATGTTATTAAAAAATAGGTGGTAATTCAACTCTGCTACATAGGTGGTTAGGTTGGCGTTTTATTAACAGGAACAACGGTTTCAGGCTCAACTTACTTTCCTTTCCAATCATAGTTTCCACTACCTGTTTTCACCTGCCGTCTGACTACAGTCATTTTTTTTTTATTACCATTTTTCTTATGTTCAAATTTATCTGCATTAGCTCAGTGAAAATACAGAAAATCTAGGCAATTTCTGCAAAATTAATGTTAGACGTTGGTGTTAATTGCTTTAATACCTGATTGCATAATAATCTGATAAGTGGGATCGAAGCGTTAATGTCGTGCTCTCACTTAGCATCAATAATTGAACCTGCAAATATGTTAAGATCACACATAACATGTAAACTTTCTCTGCCATTTTGTTAGTAACCAGATAATGAAAGTAATGTACAATGAACAGCACTACAAATGTAGAAATGTTACTGATCTTCTTGTACTTTAAAGATTGCTACAAATAACAAGGTGTATAAGTAAAATTAGTAGGAAAACAAAATATTAGCAGAAGGAAATAGAAATGGTTATAAAAGGTTTGGCTATCTAGAACTTAATTTTGTGATTATAGAACAAACTGCCAACAAATATATCACAGGATCAACAACAACAACAACAAAAAAAATCAACGTTTCAACCCTCCTGAGTCTTTATTAAGATACATGATAAATCTTGATAAAGACCCAGGAGGGTCTTATCAATGCATGTTCCGGGTGTGCCTACAATTCCTCTTTTTGCAATTTTATCTTGGACACTGCCACCTACTGGTAAATGTAGTAATGTCTCATGCCCTAGAACAGAATAATGAATGTTTTAAAGCCATACATGTACATCTTCTGTTTAAATCAAGTAACTGTTTACCATAATGTTCCTTTGCTGCCCACTCCCAATATTAGGGTGTTATGGCCATTTTGTCTTCTCATTTTCCAGTCTGCCATCTACATCAGTTTCTTGTTTTTTTTGGCAGAAATGTTTCTGTCTTTGTAGGTCTTTCTCCTTAATATCCACATCAGAACATCTTTTCTATATAAGCCTCGCAAGCTCTGTGAGCCGAATCTTCTGTGTACTGTTTTATTGTCTCCCACTACTAGATCCCTCCAATTTGATTACCATTATCTCATTCTTCTAGTTTCTACAAACGTCCTTCCCAGTGGTGCATTGTTGGATGGAAGACTGCATGCCGCTGGGCTCCAGGTCGAAAACGACATCATTATTGCCATATGCAGATAAACAAATAAAGCAAAAAGTGGAATATGTCATTTGCAGGGAAGGCTGTGACAGAAAAGAACAGCTAAAAGGTTACACTTTCTGAATCTCAGCAAAATAAATTAAAATTGCAACACTGAAGCTAAAATAGGCCCATCATGACTGTTGGAACATCTCTTTGCTCTTCGTTGCATGTCTGTTAAAGGAACACTAGCATTAGGAATACAAAACTGTATAGCTAACACTCTAGTGTCCCTCTGCCTACCTGGTGATTAAAGGGTTGAAAACCCCTTTTTTTTCACTTACCTCTTTTCCAACGTCAAGATCTTTCGGTGCTGGATCGATCTTCTCCTCCTGTAACGACACACCGATGGAGGAACCTAATGTGCATGTGTGATGAGTGCCGCACGCATAATAAACCTTCTCCGTAAGAAGGCACTGAATCGGTGCTTTACTATGGGGGTTTTGGAGACGCTGGATGCCCTCAATCAAAGTGTGAGGACGTCCAACAACGCTTCACAGAGTTAAATTCCGTGAGAGAGCAGGAAGAGCCTCTAGTGCTTGGCTGGAAGACAGCTAGTAGAGGTTGTCTTAACCATGCAATGTAAACATTAAGGGAGCAGGGGCACTTCACCCAGACTACTTCATTGAGATTAAGTGGTTGGTGTGCCTAAGCGAGTGAACAAATTATGAAAAATATTTCAGATAATGCAAATTTACATTCCATATACTTTGCGTAATTTGTTAGCTATTTGAATGTGCTATTACCTCTGAAATGACGTTTTCTTTAAGTAATGTAGTTATACAGTCACATGACTCAGGAGCCTCAAAGCCAATGTCTGAATTCCTTATGTCTAGACAGTAACCCATTCAATATCACGTTGTTTGCAAAAAAGAAAAAAAAAGTGAATTTCCTCTAGTATTCATTTTCTTCTGGTCTTTTGGAATGTAATTACCGATTATGCCACAGTACCATAAGCTCACTCCATCTCAGCATAGTTTGGCTGCTTTGACCAGTGAATATTTCAGCCCTTATTTTGTTTGCTGTTTTTTTGTGCCACACATTCAAAACAAAACACAGGGAGCTCAGTGGATAAGGAAGAGACATCCACAGTATGTCAGAGTCGCAGGTATGATTCCCAGCATAGGTCAACTCAACTTTTCATCCTTCTGATGTGCAATAAGAACCAGATACACTCTGGGCCCCAGTATAATTTGAAAGCATTTTGGCCTCATTACGATGCTGCATTTATTGCATGCTCAAAAAAAAAAGGTTCTGCAGAATGCTGCACCATAAGCCTATCTCCTTACCCATGCCCCTCAGGCCGGAAGGATTTTATTATCAAATGTAGGCACACTCTTGAAAACAACAGCACTGAGTGAGCTGCTACTACTTTAGCTTTTTTAAAAGACCATAAAGTTTTAGCTATATGTTGTGCTAGCAAATGTATAGAAGAGGTTTTTCTCCCATCTGACTCAATTCCTTGGTAGACATTCAATGTTGAGAAACTAAAAAACAGTGAGCAGAAGAAGCTCCCACAGGAGGACCCTCTGCTCTCCACCCATAGCAACCACTACAGATGTTCTGTGGTTGCTATGAAAGTTCCCTAGCTGCTGCTGGCTAGGTAGTATAGGAATGGCATGACTAAATATCATCCCGTTCAGACGCCGGCATGCTGGAAACCAAGCCAGCGTGTCAGCATCATGGGGAGGCTTGCCCTGCTTGTGGAATTGTCCACAAGAAGGGCAAAATAAACAAAGAACACAGCAGCTCTGGCAGGCCTGAGGTGGGTGTTACAGAAGTTTAACATTCCCCTTCTTTAATGAGATCGCAGCAGGGAGCGAAGAGAAGGTAAGAAGTTAGTTTCACTTTAATTCATAAACTGGCTGCAGAGAGTCAGAGAAACTACAGACAGGATTCGTTTGACTAAGAAATCTTTGTGTGGCGAGTGTCTTGCAATGGTTTGCCCTCATACCTAGGTCCCCACTGGGCATCAAGGGTCCTTTGTGGCTGATGATGATGGTAACCTTGTTTGGGCAGGGCCCTATTTATTCTCATGTGTCAAAACTGTTTTGTTCAAATTATTTGTCATAGTTTATCTATTGTACAGCAATGCGATGTGTGTTGGCGCTATATAAGTCATTGTTATTGTGACATGCATCCACCTTCAATGCAATCTGTGCAGAGAAAAATGCAGAGAATTACATACGGCAGCCCGATATACTCATTATTTCAGGCCGGCTAATGACGCTCCAATGGCTTTGCTGGAGGTGAAATTACACCTCTGGCAGTAAATTCTGTACATACAGACTCCAGACACCATGACTACTTTGAACTGAAGTGGTCATGGTGCATGGATTAACTCTTTAAAAGTTTTATTGGTGCTAGGACTGTCCCTTTAAGCTGGGTAGTAGTAACATGTAGAGTGACACTAGAATATACATAAAAACTAGAAAAACTTAAATATGTCTTTCCGCATTAATACCTTTGATAACATTGTTTAACAGTCATTGGAATCATTTCACTTCATCTAAAATAATTTGTTTTTGGTAGAAAGACCTTACATGTACCCTGGCTGTATGTATGTTTATACAATGGGTTGGCATGTAAGAGGTTAACAGGAATGACAGGTCTGTGACTGGTACAAAATTCTTTATATTGTGTTAATTGCCCACAAAGGCCTGATTAACAGGGAACAGAGAATCCACAGCCCAATACGAACATGCATCATGTATAAACTCATTGCAGCAAAGCACACTCTTCACACCATCGCTCCCACTATTCAAGCTAGAAATCAATAGAGAGAATCTTGATAAGATGTTCCAATTGATTGTCTGTTTGGCTTATTGCAGATCTAATTCCCTCTCTGCACCCTGATCCTATAGCATGCATTGTATGGTGTTAACATTAAACATGCTTTGCTTCCCAATAGCCTTCAAATATGCAAGATCACTCCCAAATGACTCTCTTCATCCAATTGCCTGTAACCTCTTGGCATCCAGGTTCCTGACATGGCTCTTTAGTGGCAAGCAAACTTTATCTATTCCATCCTACATGAACCTCTCCAGTCTGGTTTCTGCTCTAAGGATTCTCTTGTATTAAATGTATTAAGCAAAGGAACCAGTGATTAATTGAAATTAAATCAGGTAAAGACAACATCAGACCTGTTTATTTAAAAGTATACACTAAAGCTTGTGATAGTGTGCATGCAATTTTGTTGTATATACACATTACGTTTTAATACTGATGTCCATACATAGGGCTCAATATTTCCTCTAGCCATTGGAAAGTTAAAAATTTAGCCCTGGTATTTATGCCATGGATTCTCCAGACTTACATGATGAGTAACTTTTAAGGCCTGGCTAGTAGTGTGGGAATTTAAATGCTATGCCATAGAGCTACCCAAGAGTGATGGAAGTTTGAGCTCAGGGACAATAAAAGTGTATTCATTGTCGAGTAACTCTTTATTTGGAACTTTGACTTCATATCCTGGCATACTCTTCTTAATATAGTTTTTGCAGCTTCATCTTTTTCCAACACAAGGTGGAACCAAAGTGCTCGATCATTGCTCAACCCACCTCACAAAAATACCCAGGCCTACAGTCAGTGCTTAAAGCTGCCATCAAATCTTTTTTAGCTCCTGATTTTTATTTTTCTTTTTCATATCCCGTCATTTGTGCTTATCTAAATTGGGATAGTTTAATTAAAATTATAAGTATTCATATTTTCGCTTTGCAATCCTATCATATTATGCAGGTCTTCTCCA
Organism: Pelobates fuscus; assembly: GCF_036172605.1. Classification (NCBI taxonomy): domain Eukaryota; kingdom Metazoa; phylum Chordata; class Amphibia; order Anura; family Pelobatidae; genus Pelobates; species Pelobates fuscus. The sequence continues at coordinate 61,819,782 of NC_086318.1, forward strand.
GTACAGCACCATTCATATTATATGTTCCATAAGTATTTTACGATTCATTTATCACAGATTTAGAATGCCAAATGCATTATTTACATGTTCAATGGACATATTTGTATCTTGTGTATCATATCGTATCACAGTTAAATTTGGTCTTTCCCACTAAAATACTGGTCCCGACTTTGTTCATTGGTATTTCATAATGGCATTAAGTGAACCAGTAATGACAACCCATTGATGTGGTGACCCTCTGCTTGGGGTAGACAAGAAGGCGCCTGCCCTGGTCCCCACTGGTTTCACAGACGCAGTCTAGCTGGACCACACTAGCATTCTAACTGTGCCGTCCATATCTTTTCCGAGTGGTGCAAGCAAAGCTCAAGTAAAGGATCGTCTGCACAGATTGATCACTGGTGCATCAGGGAAGCATGGTGGCCATTAGAAACACTCGGGTGCCACCCTAACCAAGTGCAATTATGTATAAATGTGAAAGAAAACAGACATGTAGTAATGGTTATTGACACTGTGTAGATTGAACGAAACATAGCATAGCTAATTTTTATTTAAACCTACAAATACCATTTACATTCCAAGCCGAAATATATACAGATTTTTTTTCAGTCTCTCTCACTGGAAGGGAAATTAGCAGTGAAAGAATTATACCAGCTTCAGACACTGAGTGTTAAAACTGTCACCTTCTTTGACAGCTACTGCCTCTAGCAGAGCTTGTTTCTTCTGCATACTCCGGGATGACTCCAGCTCATACATAGTTGTCAAATTGAAAAGAACGCTCTCGTGGAGATAGTGTTTGGGATCCTGCTGAACCAATCCTTCCAAATGCCTGAGGGAATCCTTTAATTTGCCCAAATAGAGTAGGCAAACCGCAGCATTGTTATTCGCCTACAAAATAACAGTTTCAGTGTCAGCTGGCACAATAAACAAATACACGCACACACAAAAAATCAATATCCTTTCATTAACGTGGTTAATGTAGCAAATCACTATGAAAAATACAACAGACTGGCTCTCGTATAATTTCCATTTTCTGGAGAACATTTTTGTGGCTCCCATTGGCTAGAAACAAATCTTCATAGAAGATACAGCAGGATAAGCGTTACAAGGTGATAATATATTAAAAGATCAGAAAAAAAAAAGTACATGGAAACTTTTGTTATAGCGTCATTTATGTCACCTTTTAATAAGATTCCCAGAGCTATAGGCTTTTTGTAGAAAAACACATTTATAAAACAATAAACCTTGTGAAGTAGAAACACATAGTTATAGTTTGGAGAATAACTGCATGTTGTGATATTCACTGAAATTCAGTTAGAACACTCTGCCCAACTTTAAGAGAAACCTTGACTGGGTCTTTCACTACACTACGTTCAACCCTTAAAGGAACACTCCAAGCACCAAAACAACATGTGATCCTTGCACAGGTTATGGTGCAAAAAGGTTTTCTGTCCATGGATTTCTGCACAGTTGCTTAGAACTGCCGCTTCTTCTGTATCTAACAGAGTAGGAAACTTGATTTCCTCCTTTGTCTGTTTCAAATAATTTCTCATTGTGCACAGATCATGCATAGTCTATGTGCTGCATGGGATTTCTGCTCAACGTGTAAGGCTGGGCAAGGGTTTATGGGACACGTTCAGGCTCACTTATATAGGATGAAAGTATCTGAATTGGCTGAGCCACCTTCTGGTCCAGAAAGTCAGCAAATGCAATTAACTGTAAAGGCATGAATAATTCGAATTTTGTTTAATCGTTGAATGAATTTAGAAATGGGGTAAATGAAACCTCGCTCATTAGTTAGGTGTGTGCATTCATGTTTGCAGACATATTTGCAAGAGAACTTCTGTAATTTCCCTGCAGCCATACTTCTGCACCAATACACAGTTCACCTCCCCCTCCCTCCCTCCAAAAAAAAAAAAAAAAAAACAACTTGAGAAAGCTACTTACTGTAGCAAAGGCACTAATCCCTTGACAGTGGAAAACAAATGAGATTCACAATCTTTGAAGGGGTTCATGGGACACTTATCTGGTGGAATTCATGGTGGCTTCTATTGAAGGAATCCCCTTCCTTTGCCATCCTTTTTTCCATCTTCCTCATAAATCACACCTTAGCTGGGGATGCTGTAGTCCTCCCCCTGGGATCAGTGCCTTACTGTAGGTACCCTTTCTACACCCCTCCTCTTCCCCTTCCATTCTAAAAAGATATTTCTTTAGGTTGCATAATTGCCTTGTTCTCATGATATATGTTGTCTGGACATGACTGTAATGATAACATACTCTACAGGTATTTGTAACTCTCCGATCATAGACACTCCTTTGTTTCCAATTGTCTGTAAATGATGTTAATACTAACTCTTGCTGCTATTGAACTATACCATAGTGAATGTCTATCCCATTGTTGGTCTATCTTACTACGTTCTCATGATGACATTGCCTTATATACTTGTATTTTCAAAACCAAGATTTTACAAGAGATAAAGAGTGTAGGATTGTTTGGCAGGCCTAGGGCAGCAAAATCATATATACATCACTGTCCGTTTTAAGATGATTTTTTTCTCATTCAGAGATATATAGGCATTCCATTTCCTAAGAGCCTTACCACAGCATTTGCAGGTTCTAATGTTAGAACTTCTGTGAAGAACTTGTGTGCTCCTGAAAAATTATTTTGACCAAGGTGAAGAAAGGCCCTAGGGAAGTGAAAAAGTTACATATCTTAGCACAAAATAAATAATAATGAACGCAGATGTTTAATTATCGTAACATGAGTTTAGTTGTCAAAAATAGAAATGTCAGTTTGCATAAAAAATACAAATTACGTCCTGTTTTTTTTTTTTACCTTACACAGTGTCAGTCTTCTAAATAAATACATGGCACAATATTTTCCAACAAGTAGCCAATACACCAAGAATTCGTAATGTATAAGGCTTTTCAATACGGACTTTAGTCACCCCCCCCCCTCCTCCCCAGGCATGCAATCACGTCCTCCACCCCAACGCTGACACACACATACACACACACACACAGACATGCTGACACACACCCCGATATACTGACACACACACACACCGATATACTGACACACACCCAGATATACTGACACACACCCCGATATACTGACACACGCACCCCCCCCGATATACTGACACACACACACCCACACCGATTTACTGACAGACATAGACATACAAATACACAAAATTTACACTTTAAAACCCACCCTCCAGTTTCCTACCTTTCCTGCTGGTGGCTGAAGGTTTTGGGAGTTGGGAGTCTGGCTCTCTTGGCCAGCCCCCCTCCACTCTGCCTACTCTTCTTTCCCACGCGCTCCTCTCTTTGTGGGAGGAAGTGATGCACGGCCGTCCCTTCCTCCCAGCCTGCTGCCGAAAATCAAGGGGTCCACTCGCGCTGTTAAAGTGCTTCATCGCGCGACCAGACCCCTGCTGACAGAAGCCCACCGGGTGTCCCCTTGTGCATGGGCCAGCCGGTGGGCCTCCTTAGTGTGCGGATTACCGGCCGGGGGTGAGAAATAGTTGAGGCCAGCGGAGCTCACGGTGCAGCTGCCCCATTTGCCCCGCGTTAAAGACGGCTCTGCGTATATGAGCTATTATATTGTATATGTTCATGAGTAGTTTATGGTATTGTGTATGATACATATGAATGTAAGTTGTGTATGGGGGCTGCTTGTGGAATTGTGTGTGTTGATGGATATGTCACATTGTGTGTTTGGTAGTGTGTGGGGGCTGTTTGGGGTATTGCATGTGAGAGGCTGCATGTGGGGTTGTGTGCATGTATGTGTATTGTTAGTGGTGTTGCGTTTGTTCGGATTGTGTGTATGTTTGTGTGTGGGCTGTCCGTATTATTTGTATGGTGGGAAGGGTTATTCTGCATTTCTGTGTATATCTAGCAGTGTGGGTGACTTCCCTGGGTTCCAGTGGGGACCAGGCCGGCCAGGTACATGTCAAAGACAGGAGCTGCAACTGCGTGCTGCTCTACTACTGTGTGGATTCCCATTCATAAGTGCTGGGAGGAAGTGATCTGAGATCACTTCCTCTACGTGCTGCAATGCATAAATTGAGGATTGTCCTTCACCACCTTTTCGGATTAGCAGATATCTGAAGTTTTACTGGGACTCCTGATAGGCCAGAGCCTGTTTGGCTCTAGCAGCCTTGAGTGCCGTGCATGGCACTAGTGCCGTAGGTTGCCTACCCCTGCACTAGAGGCTGGATTAACCCTGCAATGTAAACATAGCAGTTTCTCTGAAACGGCTATATTTACATCTGAAGGGTTTTAAACCTGGGGGACCTGGCAACCAGACCACTTCATTGAGCTGAAGTGGTCTGTGTGACTATAGTGTCCCTTTAATTATCAGTATGCTGACTGCTATAAACCATAGATTCCAGCTTACTATTACTATGGCAGCAAATGGGTGGCGAGTGAATGGTTTATATTACTACATGTGCTTCCAGAGTACCCCTGAAATCAAAATGATTGTTTTCCTACTGCAGGCAGAAATTGGAATTTACCATTCCTATAGAAGCTTCATAAACATCCTGCAATGACTTCATTTGGTCACTCACACACAATGATTCATCCACCATTGAAAATCAAGTTAATTGTGAGAATGTACAGACTTTCAGCTGTTTGCAATGAACAAATCAAACAAAAGCAATTGAAATAACTCAACACAACAAATGCTTCAAGTGGTTTCTCCAAATTCAACTGAAAATGCAACTTGCAACAGTCTCAAAATTATTCAACCCCTTCATGGCAAGCATCTTTAGTACTTTTGCTGTTATGACCTGCTGCAAATGACATGCATAACCAGACACTTCTGGCAGCTGGGGAATCTTAGCCCATTGCTCATGAGCAATGGTCTCCAGATCAGTAATATTCCTTGGTTTGCGTGCAGTAGAGATTTTCTATGGGATTCAAGTCAGGTGACTGTGATGACCACTGTAGAATTTTCCAGGACTTTTGCTGCAACCAAGCCTTGGTGGAATTTGAGGTATGTTTGAGGTATGTTTGGAATCATTGTCTTGTTGAACATGCATTTATTCTCAGAACTATAAATTCCTCACAAATGTGTTTTTCTACAAATAGCCTATTGCTTTGGAAAGGTTATTATAAGGTGACATAAATTACACTATGCCTTATTTATATGATATGATTTTGAGCATTTTGGAGCAGACTTTTCATGTGCTTTTAGGCCAATAGTGGTGTACATCTTGGAGTTCTGGCATGGAAAAACGCTCTTTTAAATACTGACTTTTGTCTCCAAACTAGAAATACCACACGTCTTACAGTGCTCACTGAAACCTCAGTGCCTGTTGCCACCAAGTCTTGCTGCAGGTCTTTTACAGTCACTCGAGGGTTTTTCACAACCTGCCTTCTCAGAAATCTGGTTGCAGCCATTGACAGTTTCCATATTTCTGCCCGTCAACGTTCCTACAACTTTGAACTTGCCAACTATGCTACCAACGGTGTCTCTCTAGGAACATTCAGTGCCTTCACTATTTTTTTGCATCCTGTTCTTTTCGATTAACTTTGTGGCCCATTCTTTTGACATAGACATATTATTAACATGCAGCCAAACAAGACACTCAACAAACCCATAGCCAGTTCAAGTATTTCAAGTTTTTCAGCTCAAGCACTTGATTAGTTACATCATGTGTGCTTGAGACAACACCTGTTTTGCATATTTGTGCTGTTGTGGAGGATTCTATTCAGGGGGTTGAATAATTTTGAGACTGAAGAAGTGATTATAATTTGCATTTTCAGTTGAATTTGGGGAAACCACCTCAATCATTTGTTGTTTTGAGCAATTGTTTTTGTTAAGTATGTTCATTACAAATCGTTGACATTCTGTAGATTATTACAATAAACCTGATATTCAAAGAGGGTTGAATAATTTTTATTACAACAGTATGTACACATGCACGCGCACTATACTATATACCTATGCATGTTTTAGTACACTGCCGTATATTGCTTATTATTACGCTTTACTACCGCTTACTATGAGGGCTCTAAGTCAAAATAATCCACTTAAATTTTAAACTTTGGATTTATGGAAGGATTTCATAATGACAAATGTACCCTTTTCAATACAATGTCATCATTTTCTGTTCTAAGCTACTCCTTTGTATTGCAAGTCTTAATACAAAAATTAGGGCACTGGGTAGTGGTTGTTTTGGGAATTTGGCCATAACCCTATTGGTTGGTCATATCTCTGGTTACCTCATCTGACCCTAGGTCAATTATCAACTAGCTTATTATCCACGGCTTTAATCTGCTGTCCAGCAGATGGAGCACTTGGTTCATTTAAACTTAAAACATTGCTAAATCAATGAAAATAATTTTAGTTCCACAGTCAACATACCTATTCATCAAAACCAACATTTTGTTTTGCGTTTCATCCTGTGTATCCAAGCTCTGTACAACTTTTTCTGCATTTTCAAAATATTCTTCTGCTGTCTTTATGTCTCCAATCTGTGAGGAATGAAGGAACAATCGGTTAAGGACCTTAACAGTGTTGTGTTATCAAAGGTAGTATTGGTCATACTATGATTGCACTTGAGAAAAAAATACTAAAGAAAAAAAAGAAAACAAAATCTACCACCAAGTGTCTCTTAATTGAGAAAGAATTTACAATTAATACCAAGGTTAAAACGTATCTCTTAATTGAGAAAGCAATTACAATAAGTGCCCAAGTAAAACGTAACTTTTAATGTGTTAAATTTAAAAGAGAAATTGATCAATAGAATAAAGCAAGGTGTTCAATCCTTTTGTATCTAAAAATAGATACTGTTGTAGCGAGGTTACAGTGAATCTATGAAAATTATCAATAAGCAAATAAGTATGCTATTATTTAGACACTGTAACACATAAGATAGAGTCAAGGCTGAGAAAGAGGGAGAAGGGAGGTGCAAATTGGCTAGCTCTTATTTCGGTAATGATCTAATGTGCCTTTGTGGGCATCCCTTAACCCCTTAAGGACCAAACTTCTGGAATAAAAGGGAATCATGACGTGTCAGACATGTCATGTGTCCTTAAGGGGTTAAACAAAGCCTGCTCTGATACTAAAGCCATCCGCCACTATTTCAAGTGAGGAAATCAAGGTAACGAAATGCTAACAAGGACTGAACGTCTACACACAGGATGCCGATACACGGAATGAAAGTTCCATTGTTGCGAGATTGCGGCGGTGAATATTAACACCTAGAATATGCCGAGAAGGTGTAAAGGCATCCTGTGTGCGGAGTTTACCAAGGCATAAAGGAAATTTGCTTAAAGAGCATATCCATAGTTTAAAAAAAAGTTGAGAAGTTATATGAGATAATCAAACCTTACCTGTAATTATTGCGAATATTAAAATATTTACTTTGTAAATGTTTTAGGAATATAATTATGACTTATTAAAGAGACACCAGAACAAATACTGCTTATTGCATTCGTTCTGGTGAGCATTATCATCCCCTTCAGGTAAAAAGGCAGTGTTTACATTACAGTCTAGGGCAGGCTTCCCCAAACTCCGGCCCTCCAGATGTTGCTGAACTAAAACTCACATGATTCTCAGTTATTTCTTTCATAGAATCATGGGAGTTGTAGTTCAGCAACATCTGGAGGGCTGGAGTTTGGGGAAGTCTGACCTAGGCCACTCCTCATATGGCTACTGGTGGCCACTCCTCAGATGGCTACTAAAAGGTGCTTCCTGGGATAGTGCTGCAAAGTGTGTGTGTGGAGTAAGGGGCTCGGTCGCAGTTGCGACCGTGGTAGGTACGCCAGTGGTCTCCACCCACTGCATGGAGACACTGAACTTTCCCCATATAGATGTATTGATTTAATGCATCCCTATGAGGATATACTGTCGAGTCAGGGCTGAGTTTGGCTTGTGCTGGCTCTGCCCAATAGGAAAGCATTGTGATTGACTGATTTTACCATTCTGATGATGTCAGCCAAGGAGCCAGATCAGGGGCAGAGCCAGCACCAGCAAATTGGAATCAAGGCTTTTTTTTTTAAACTATATTTAGACAGGCAAGGGGCTAGACCAGTGGTTCACAAACTTTTTAGGTTCAAGGCACCCTTAATATTTTAAATATTTTTCCAAGGCGCCCCAAGTCAAAACAATTTTCTAGGTTGTACATATGTACAGCGCTGCGGCATATACTAGGCCCCTGTTCGGCAAAAATGCTTGCCGTTCAGGCACAGATGCAGAACCTAACCTTGGGAGTGGCACTGGTGTATTATTTAAAGAAACAATCCATGCACAATAACCATTACATCACTATGTAGTGGTTATGGTGCCAGCCGTGCCCTCCCAGGGAAAGTTGTCAAACTTTTTAAGAACAGTTTGACAACTTACCTGGGATCTGCCGGGATAAGGGCTGTAGTGTGTGTGTGTGTGTGTGAGGGGTGCAGTGTGAGTGTGTGGGGTGCAGTGTATGTGGGGCAGTTTGTGCGTGACAGGTACAGTGTGTGTGGGGTGGGCAGGTTATGTTAGGGGTACAGTTTGTGTGTATCAATGGGTAGTGTGTGTGTATGGGGTGATAAGTGTGTGTAAAGGGGGAGGCATGGTGTGTATGAGGGAGTAATTCTGTGTATGGGGGGCGTTATTGTATGGTATGGTGTCTGTGGGGGTAGGAGGGCAAATTCATAAATATATAAATATATATATATATATATATATATATATATTTTTAACTAAAAATAATTTTCTCATTTCTCCCCTCCCTGCTTACCTTTGCCTGGGAGAGGGGACAGTACAAGGCAATCCCTGGTGGTCCGGTGGAGAAGCCCTGGTGGTCCAAGAGGTGAAAGTGAACTATAGCAGGAGTGTTGCTATGGTAACTGCGGCAAAGCTAGGAGTTCGCAAGAGGAGAACCCGGCGGAGCTGCAGGTTAGAGCTCCCCGCATCCTCTCTAACTCTCTTGCTGACTGCCAGCATTACAAGGCTAGCAGGCCGGTGAGGGAGATCTCTAAACTCCCCTCCGGTCCTGCAGGGGAAAGTGAGGCACGGACGGTTCCCGGTTCTATGATCATATGATTATAGCACCATGGAAATATTTTGCAGCGCTGGGAACTGCTGGGCTATATTGTGTTTTTAACACTATATGATCAGGAATACATGTTTGTGTTCCTGACCTTATAGTGTTCCTTTAAGATCATTTTTATATATGTTAAGCAACACACTAATTTAGGTAAGATCCACTGAGATCTGAATGGAATGTTTGTTTAGGATTATAATATACTAAAAACAAAAATTAGCTTCAATGTGTACATATTTTATAACACCAAATGAAAAATTTTAGGTTCCTTAAATGGTGACCCCTGTTCTCTATAAATACCCTTTGTGAAAATGTTAACTTCTGAAGCTATCTTATCAGCAGTATGCAAGGATCGTATCCACAAATTTCATGAAGCATTCACATTTTATTATCTCTCCAGGTCCCACTTGAGCCATAATTCTATGATTACAGAAGATGAGTTTGAAACTTGAACTTGCATACAGATTATCCGCTGGCAAATTTCCTCTATTCCTATAGCAAAATAATTGCAAGCATCCTGGGCCTATGATATAAATCATATCAAAAGGCAGACTGCAACACGGTGAACAGTCAACTGTAAGGAAAGTGTTAAATTGTTTTCACAGGGCACTAAATAAAATTGGCACCAATAAAATTATATTGCTATATTTTAAAGAAGAGCCATATTTTTTTGTTGTGATCAGGCAGTTCCTCTCTCTGACTTAAGTCAAATAAAGGCTACTGAAGCCGTTAATGGGGTGAGGTCAGGTACTAAGAACATGATCACCTCTGCTGTTGTAATACTCTATGTTCCTGGCATAATTTTTCCCTTTATTTCTCGTTCTCTGACATGTTGCATGTAAAGAATAACGAAACATTTGCAATGAACATCTGGCTGTGGAAGTACAGCCTTGAATTTGATGTACGTAAATAGAAAAAACAAAGAGCTAACTTCTAGAATGTGCAACCACCTCTATAGTTATGGGTTCTCTTTACAGAGGACACGTTAGATATATTAAGTAAGACTAAACATTTAACATGCCATTGTGATTAAACTTACTAAAAATAGAAAAGTATGAAATATGTACTAACCTGAAGCGTGTTCTCATTAAAAATTTATAAATACCGGTCAGTAAGCAGAACCTATAGATGGCATTTTACGTTAAGTAAAGCTATATCTATCAACTAGCATTTAGTTTCAGTTATTTCGAGAGGAAAGTGGCAGAGGTGGTTTGAACAGAACGCCAGAGATTAATGATGTAATAAGCAGCGTGCTAGGGGATCATTAGACTTATTAAATGAACGTGTCATTCTTTGGAAGACACTACACTAGAAATCCATTCTATATGCTATTGACAGATGTCCATCAAAGTCATCCTCTTGTTTGACGAGCTTACACTGACATGTAGCAGACATTTAAAGTGGCTCTGTCACTTCTCAGTATTTTGAAAAAGATATAATCTTTATTATCCAAAGATATCAACAGACAAAGTAGGGACTACTATGACTTACGAAAAAGCTTGAGGATGACAAAAGGTGAAGCTCCACCATTAGCTTTTGTCCAATCCCATCAGCCGTCACAAGTTATCCATGTGGGATTCAGGGATTGCTCCTTTTGAGACAGGATCTATAAAGGCTCTAATGGGATCCTTTATAGACCTCAGTGTTGTACTGAAGTGACGTGACTCCTGGCAGATGAAATGCCAGGAACCGAAGGTCTCCAGCAAGAATATGGTGGCAGCTGTGAGGTAAAACTTCACAAAGCAAACCTACCTTCCAGTGCACCCTACAGTCACTGGACCCTACAGTCCGAGATGAAACTTTTGAAGGTCATCACCACCCTGGCCAGTAACCATCTCCTCATCGAGATGCATTGAATCAATGCATCTCTATGAGGAAAGTCCAGTGTCTCCATGTAGAGGGTGGAGACACTGAATGTCAGTGCCCCAGGAAGCACCTCTAGTAGCCATCTAAAGAGTGGCCCCTGGAGGTATCCCTAGGCTGTAATGTAAACACTGCATTTTCTCTAAAAAGAGTGTTTACTGCAAAAAGCCTAGAGGGACTGACTATACTCATAAGAACAATTAGAATAAGTTGTAGTTGTTCTGGTGTCTAAAGTGTCCCTTTTAATAAAAAAAACCAAACCAAACCAGCCATCCAATTCTGTTTTACTATTTTACTGCACTCAGACAAGGAAAGCCAAAGGTCAGTTCTAAATGAGAAGACCCCAAAAAACTCAAAACTAAATGCCGTTAGCCTCATAGAGAATACATAAAGTCACCTATCAACTCTTGTACTTTTGATGGTATCAGTAACAGGATAGCATACAAAGTTTGCCTTTATTCAGTCACACATTTCAAGTATAGCATAATGGCAAGAAAATCAGAAATCGGCAAACTATCAAAGCACACGGTGTAAAACTAAAAATAATCAGCTGTAAACTGTGTGATATTTGGAGTAAAAACCAAGAGATGCCAGATATTGGTAATGTCTATTGTTCTTCTAGGAGGGTAGTTAATATCCCTTGAAATATATGTTAATAAAGATTGCAGTGAGTTTCCTCAGCAACTTTCAAAGCACTTTATTTATGAACTGTAAATTCCACCACCTTTGGACATTCACAGATAGTTTGTAACCCAACAGTAGGTGTCTAGGATTTGTATATGATAAAGATAACTTTGAAGGAGCACTCTATGCACCTTAACAACTAAAGTACATAATATGTATCAGGAGGACCGAAGAAACGTGTAGCACGATTACTTAAGTTGTTTTGAGGGTGGAAAGTCCCTTTACTACTACATGTAGGAAATTTAATGATTAAACTCTCTGATAAAAGAGACCTATTTCACTTGTCAGTGACACGAGTCACGGAACTGGAAAAGCCCCTCTTAGGTCCCACCCAGGTCTCTCCCATCACATCCAGTCTGCACCAACATCTACAAATTGTGTGATAGTAATTACGTTATCTGTGCACGATCTTTGTGCAAGTAAACATTTTTTTTAATCTATATCTTTGCTTGTGATTTAGTCAACACAACGTATGGACTAAATCTAATAATGTCTGAAAAGTAATTAACAAAATTTGTAGATGGCAAGCTCAAGTATAAAAAAAAAAAATAAATCTGTATATTTTTTTTAATATATGCGGTTTTCTCACATTTGTCCAGGTAACAAATTACCCTATTCAACAACATGCGTGATTGACCATTAAGTAACACATTACCTCCCTTATTAAGATTGGGAATAATAGAAAACAGACCGTGATATTTCTATTCTGAGTCTTACACATCCTGCGATACTCTGTTTCTGAAAGAGCTAAACCACAAAATATTTCACACCTCCCCTGGGATGCTTCATTCTCATATAAAGTGCACCTGTACAGATCTTGGCACTGAAGCATCATTTTTAGGCAAGCCTCCTTATCTAGTAATCATTACCTAATAATACTAATGTCCAATTTAAAGGACCGAGACCAGAACAAATGAGGTCCCTGGTGGGATTTTCCTTCTTCAATGTTTCATTTCCTTTAATGACCACATAACTAATCGAAGAAAACTTATTGGTTCGGGCGTCTGCTGTGCAATTACCTGAAGAAAAATTCGTCCGATGCCACTCAGCAATTGCGGCTCTTGCTCTGGGTAATACTTTATAACTGTGTGATAAGCATCTACAGCCAGCACGTAGTCCTGAAAAAAGAGAAGAAGGCACAAAAGAAGAGCAAATCAGGATTTGTTGTTTTACTTGTGATTTGTAACCCAGTGCAAGCAATCTAAGTCCCCGAGGCACTGGAGGAATTAAATGGTTTCAGCAGTGAAGGGGGTTTTAAGAAGCAGAGGTGTCTCGAAAAAAAATAGCTATGTTAAATAATGCAGACTCTACTTTTACATTCAGAATACAACGTGTACTTCCATTTGTTCAGGGTTTTATGTTGAGAATGTGAAAAGAACTACAGGAGATCAAATGTGCCAAAAATATGGAGATTTTTCCTTTATTACTGGTAGGTTTAATTGGAATATGCTAACAGAGGTCAAACTACAAGAAATACGTAGTCTTTTAAAGAAGATTATTACCTTCACTGTCAACCTATTTAAAAGGGGCACTCCCATTTTAAAAAAAATATATATATATATATATACACACACACACACATACAGTGGGACCTCTATTTACAAACGCCTTGGTTAAAATAATTTACGGTTTACAAATGAAAATCCATTGAAAATAATGCCTCGGATTACAAATTTGTTTCGCAATACAAAGCAAGTTTCCCCAGGATGCATTACAGCACCGCCCTTGCATGCTGGATAGCACGTGGTGTTGAGTGTGGAGGTGTTGGAGCGGCTTTTGCATCGAGTTTTGGAGCCATTCTGGGAATTGTTTGCAGTTGTTTTGTGACTTTTATATATATATATATATATATATATATATATATATATATATATATATATATATATATATATATATATATATATATATATATATATATATAGATCATGCGTCTGAAGTCAGGTCTCACTGCCAAGTCAACTCTCTGCCATTTAGTTAGATCACTTTTGTTTTTTTATTATGCAGCCCTAATCGCACCTCTCCTGACTGACACAGCCTGCATGAAGACATTTTTAAAATTTATAACTATATATGTAAGATAGCATATATTACTTTGTGCGCAGAAAAAAAGAAAAAACTGTTATTTACTGTGTCATCTAGTAAAACGGTGTTTAAATTACTAAACATTTAAAATAGTGCAGAAAATACAATACCAAATAAAAAATGTTTTGGATAAGACTTAAAATATTTCTACTACCAGTCAGCAAATTTCATAGGACTCTACTGAACTTATGATGCAGTTCTAGAAAAGTCACACTTTTATTGTAAAGTTAACAACAAAAAAAGGAACATAATGGAGGTATGATATGCAGGACCAGTGCAAATGACACTCTGGTAAACTGTTGTATAACAGGACTGTACAAATGACAAGAGGCCATCCATTCATACTTCTGGAATAGAAGTTTTACCTGCCGTAGGGGGAAACGATTAGTCGCAGGAAAAATAAAGATATGGAATTATCTGCGTATAGAGATTGTTTTATCAAAATCAGTAAACATTCTTGATGATATGTTACTTCTTCCTTCTTCTGGGTTATATAACTTTTGATTGTAGGAGAACTTCTATTGCCACGTTAAACTCACGACTCACGAGTATAGTTTCTTCCCATGGATTTGAATTTTTTCAACTATATTACTATGTTATATGGGACTGAGCATTTTTTTTTAGGATTTGCTTCTTTAGCTTGTCACAGTTTATTATATATTGCCCTTTAAAAAAAAGGGAGGGATGCTCTAAGCACCATAACCATTGTGCGTATAATCACAATCATAATTTTCTTTTCTTTGTTTAGTCGGTCGGATCAAAAACATTTACAAGTTTAAAAAAAAAAAAAAAAAAAAAAAAAAATGGATATTCTTTGGCTCCTTAAAGGGACAAATTAGGCACCCAGACCACTTCATCTCATTGAAGTGGTTTGGGTGCCGTGTCCTGGTTCTCTTAACCCTGCAACGTAAAACACTGCAGTTTAAGAGCAACTGCAGTATTTAAGGTAAAATGCCTCCTGGAGTTTAACATCGAAAAACTGCAATGTTTAAGGTAAAATGCCTCCTGGAGTTTAACAGCGTTTTACCTACTTTCTTTTTTTTATCCTCGCGCTCTGCACTAGGACATCCAGCATCAGAGAAAACCCCACAGGAATGTATTGAGGCAATGCTTTCCTACGGGGAAGGCCTAATGCGCACGCAGCACTCCTCAACATTTTGAGCTATTTGCTGCTGGAATAATAAGGAGCAGGTGTACTTCCTCACTACAACATATTTGGATGGTATGAGTGAGCATTGCAATGCTCACACTGTTCAATAAAAAGGCTCTTGGCACTGGGTTATAGCCAATTGGAATTGTTGCAGATATTCACAGCCACCATTGAATGAATGTTTTAATGGTGATTCAGCAGAGTAGGAAGGCCTTAAAAATTCTGCTCTAGCTCAGCAGTCTTATTTTTGTACAGTGTGAGCAAGAAACTGCATGCATGCCATTCATATAAATAGACAGATAACACGGAAGTGATATTCTTCATAATTAAATCAGTGGGTCACGGGTAAAAGCTTTATTCAACACTTGAAGACAGACAAAAAGTGGAAGCACTGCACCTGTAGCCTCTGTAATGGTGCTTAGAGTGTCCTTCCTATACGTCCACATGATATCTCTCATCACCCAAGTCTTTCCTTCTCGTAGAAAAACGTACTAGTTCACAGCATCTTTCAAAAACATGATCACTAACATTTGGTTCATTCATTTGGTTCTGTTATTATACATCTCTTATGTATGGCTCTCTACTTCTCCCATAACGGTATAGCACTCTAAAAAGCGGATTCTACATTGAAACTCTTTCTATGAATTCCTGTATTTATTGCATTAGTGCTATTACTAGTAAAATGTTTTCCTTTGATAATTTATTTTCTGAGAGGCATGATTCAGGAAGACCAATCAAATAAAACTTTCAAGTCCTACACATCATATATTTTCAAACAAATAAAATTAATGTAACTAATTGAAATGTGTAAAATATACATTCCAAAATAAAAAACAAAACACACACACTTAATAATTCCAAGAGAAATCAGCACTTTTATAAAGGTGCCGAGTTGTACCCTCCTTGTGCTGACAATCAGACAGCCAGGAGAGTGTTATTTCGGATTGCTTTGCGATGTGGCAGGAAGCAATGCTTCTCATGCTATGAGAAGCACTGCCGGCACGTTGTGGAAATTGCTGGCAATGTGCTTTCTGTTTCAATGCTTCTCTAAGAGAATGAGAAGCATAGGGTTGGCTGGGTAATAATGTGGAGCTGCAGTGTGGGACCCACTCGGCCCTCTGGGTACAAGATAAAAGAATGCTTTATTTAAAGGGAAAGATAGGCCAAATGGGGTCTCAGGAGATACAGCAACACTCCAGTGTTAATAATAAAATGTGCGTCTGTGAGTGTGTGTGCAATATTTAACACCCCCTCAACAAATAAAAGTTAAAAACTAAGACGTTTTCTGGTAATATGAGCAATTTAGTCTATAAAGACCTAAACACATATACCTCTCAAATTGCATATTTATAAGTTAAATAACTGGAGTTGTATTTGTAAATGGTGTTCATGGGTAGTGCGTATAACGCATGGTAAGTGAATTTATGTAAATCCTAGACAAACAAGGGTATTTACTAAAATGAGAATTGTCGGTAATTCAAAGTGAATTTTAAATATCAGGCCAAAATAGCAGATCTACTATGGTCTTAATTTTGAAATTCACTTTGGATCCTCAACAAATCGAATATTTCTGAATATGTTAAACGTGACGTAACAAACAAAACAAAAAACAAAACAAAAAACGGAATGTTCCTGAATACTCTAACTCAACATTTAGCCAAGCAGAATTGCTCTTTTATTGTGACCCCTAACAACATTGGCGGCCAAGGCCATAAATATGTGATGTTATGTTTAAAATGCATTACATTTTACAGTTAAAGAGTGAATTGGGAAACAATCCCATGCATGCCATAAATAAAAATAAAGCATCATTGAACGGTTGCAATATAAAATGTTATCCCTAGATGGCGTCATGACACACAGATTAAGTAAAGGGAGACCTATTTTTTGGTCTTGCAAAAACCATAAAAAGCGTGATCACCACAAAGCTTTATAAGACTGGCTGTTTGTAAACATTTATGATTAAAAACATCTTGACTATCTAACTTGTCTTGATCTCTTTTGTGTTGGAAAGGTTTACCGCACAATGCTAGAAATAATTACATAGAAAAATAAAAAAGAAATGAAGCTTAAAAGACACAACCAAAACACAGAGACAATTATACAAAGCATAGGGCTACAAGGCAAAAATGCTTAAAAGGGAAAATATTAAATAATACAAAAACATATTTGAACATAAAAATTATGCAGGTATACAATATAACATGAAAAACGCTAGGGTACATTGAGTGCTTTTTGTTTTTATACCTAATAAAAAAAAATAAAAAAATAGTGCTGTATGTATATATTTCAAAATTATGACATACTTGACCCAAGTGGCAAACCTGCCCAAAATAATGTTTTTTTGAAAAGAAACCCCCACAAATCTAATCTAATGATTCCATAATCCTTATTATTTTATTTATTTTTAGAAGCTATTTTTATGTTATTCATGGAAAACTTATGGAGAACGTGATCTTTGACATTTTTTTTTTTTTTTTATATTTTTTTGCAAAAATGCTTCGCTAAGCCCCCTGCCAATGTAGTAACTTTACATTTATCACTCTAACCAATTTTATTAAGGGTTCACATTCCTAGTTTTCCTGCCATTGTATCCCATCTTTGTTTTTTACATAATTTCCTGTGTAAAATAGAGTGCATGCGCTTTGATTTGTCTATTACTCCTTAATGGATCATCAATCTATTCTTATGGTAATTTCCTGCTTTGTCTGCTGTGTGGCTGCTCCTGCCCGTTTGCAAGGTGAGGTGGTGTTAGTTGCTGGGAGTGTAATGATCTAATAGTTGGAGAACCATGTCATCCATAGGCAGAGCTAAATACACATAGGGGCTATAGAATCTAAAGCTCTTTGTCTGCACATTGCAATAGGCACGAAGCTGCCAGATATTTTTCTTTAAATTTGCGCTTCTGTATTTTTGTGTTTTGATGATGCTTTGATGTGCATTGTGTCCCTTTAACAGTGTGTGGCCAAAGAGGCACAGATATTGTCCCTGGTTTGGCTGAGCAATATGAGAAACACCACCTGTAACACAAAATGCCCAAGGTAGCTTAGGCACTGAATATACAAATCGGTGTCTGACCTGAGAGGCCTATCTGGGCTCCATGACCATTGCAAACAATCCCTCTGCTCTCCAAAACTGGCTGCTTGAATTCCATGTACCCCAAGACAAATAGGCAGTGACTCATGTGTCAAGCTGAATGTGAATATGGATATTATATGCTTGAAATTTCCAGTTTATAAATGCATATGGTGACGGTTTCAATTTATGAGCTTTTAAAAACACAAAAGACCTAAATAACAAATTAAAGGGCTTCTCCATCCCAATATAATTAATTTCAATGATTTTGTTAGGGGATCTGGAGTCCCTGGGTGCTATCTTACCTCAGTATATTTGAACAGTTTAACCCTTTTTTTGACCTTGGTACACCGACAAACTGCCTCTTTCTGTCTTTCCCTTTGCTGCTCGGCTAATAAGGAACCCAATGGCTGCTGATCAATTCTGATGATCTCATACAAGGAGGCGGGGCCAAACGTTGCCCTGGCCAATAAGCATCTCCTTATAGAGATGGATTGATTCAATGCATCTGTGTGGGGAGCGTGGAGATGCTGAACGGCAGTGCTGCACACTAGGAAGCATCTCTAGTGGCTGTCAGAGGAGTGCCACTAGAGGTGTTCCTAGGCATTTATGTAAACAATGCTTTTTAGCTGAAAAAAGTGGTATAGACACCAGAACAACTACTTAAAGCTGTAGTTGTTCTGGTGACTATAGTGTCCCTTTAAGTTGTATTGGCCTGCAGAGTGTTCCTTTTATAACTCTGTCACTAGCCTGCAAAACAAGGAAGAATGTAATGCACATATTCACAGTAATGCATAATAGGAGCAGACTTTGAAAACAAAAGGCTTGAGGAAATAGTACAGCAAAAATATTGGATAAAGTGGATGCATATAAGAATTACGAAAACGTCATTTTATTTTGTCATCTTCTCAATCTGTTAACTACTTATACTTGTATCCATTTTAATGTTAAAGGACAGTTTCTCTTTAAAGAAGCACAGAGACGTCTCTATGTGGCTAGGGATATGTGCCAATTAACAATCAATTCAAAATATCCTGAGTACTACACGTTCCACAGCACATACTTAGCAAGCTGCATATGAGTTAACACAAAGAACATTGAGAAAAAGCATAGAATGTGATTACAAGGCCTCAGCAGCACAGTGTATAGCAGTAATAGAACGAATTCTTCACAGCTGGGACTCAAATCCATCAGCGACAGTGTTAAAGCCTTCCAAATGGCACATAACGTTTACTTCTATTAGTGCATCAACTCAACAAGTGGGGCCCAGTGTATCCTTAATGTCTTACATAGCCCACAAAATTACAGCCGCCTGTTATAGCTGGTGCAGTAATTACGAAGAGGCAAGGACCTAGTCTGAGAACACTTAAAATCTAAGGAGTTCTTTCCTACAGCTGTGACCAGAAGCAGCTTCAGTGTGTTCCTGAAACCAAACTTGCAAAGTTTCATTACACTATACATTTGTCTTGATTTTGTAAACCAATAACTGTGTACATGTGAGTTTGCAAACAAGAATTGGAGTAAATAGTGTAGTAAAAAAAAAATAGATAAAAGAGTAAATCAAAAGATCAATGGAGAGTGGGAAAAGTAGCCTCTGCTACCATATCATGCAGAGACAGCTCACTCCACCACTAAAAGCCAGGGACCGAACTGCTGAAATTCTATCTAGCCTCTCTCTTCACTGCCAATAAAGGCAAGTAGCAGAGAGAAAGATTAGACTGGCAAGGGTGGGGGTCTTTGTATGAGTTTGTGTATGTATGGCAATATCTGTGGCTGTGTATGAATATTTGTGTAGGTAGGTCAGTGGCTGGCTAGTTATGTATGGAAGTTTGTGTGTGCAATTTAAAAGTGTATGTAACTGGCTGTTGTGGTGTGAGTACAAGTGTGACAAAGATGGTGGCATATGGTATTTGTGATTAATGAAAATGTCTGAATGACTAAGAACATGAAGGGAAATTTATCACGGTCTGGCTTAACAACAAACGTATAAAGGAATAGCACACATGCTTAACGTGATTACAGTTCTTTAGAAATTTGCCACAGTTTCAGGTCCAGGATTCTTTGGGAACCTAGCAATATGCCTACAGTGTATTGTTAATCATATGCCAGGTATATTACGGCACATCTACACACGCCATGTAACTGGTACAAGTCGTATAGTCAAAGAGGATCCAGAAGACAGACTTAATTCTTATCGGTTTCTTATTAAATGTTAAATCACAGTTTAATGTACCTAATAAAGATTAACCCCTTAAGGACACATGACATGTGTGACATGTCATGATTCCCTTTTATTCCAGAAGTTTGGTCCTTAAGGGGTTAATCAGTAAGAGTTTTGTTTTTGTTGAAAACCACGCATCTAAAATTTAGCTAAGAAAATTAATATGGCGTCCAGTTATGTGGTGCAAGGCAATCAGTCATTCTTGTCAAAATTTAAATTGAATGTCAAATTTAAGGCTAAAGTAACTGAACTATAAGTTAATCGTGAATTCAAATAGGGTGGTAGAGAATACTGAGAGCAGACAACAGCTCAAGCAGCCTGCCCTTTTGGTGGGTCCCCGCTCAGATCTCAAGCTGGTTTTAACTCATCTTGTGCCATTACAAAAAGAACCAGGTCAATTTGCAAATCAGACTGATTCCACCCAAAAGGCCGGAACAAATCCAAAAAGCAGGCCAGCTCTCTCTACAGCAACCCAAGACTATTGTTTCAACCTTGTTAGACATCATCAGTGAGGTACAGCCAATATCTCTCAGGACTGCCCTTATGGGTGGGATCAGTCTGATATGCTTCAGATATGTTCTCTCTGTTGTGGCACGGGGATTTACCAAAAGGCAAGCTACTAAGCTTATCTAAGCTTTTGTCCTTTCTCAGAGTTCTCATATCCTTTGTTTTTGTTGTAATACTGAATTCAGTTCAGCTATTTTGACCTTAAATTTGAAATCCACTTTGAATTCTCACTTTAGTAAATAACCCTGACAGTGTATAAAAGATTAGCTGATTGATTTCAAAGAGACTTCCTTTATGGAATACAATTAACCATTCCATAGATTACAATTAACCACTAATTAATGGCCTTTAATACTTAAGGTGGCTCTTTTCGAGTGGTATTTGGTCACAATCTCACAAAAGGTATATTTATACCATCTCACAGAATTGTCTACAAACTGTCTTTATTTTACCATAGGCAATGTTAATAGTACCTTTCACAGGTGCACTTCATTTGTAAAGCACCAATTCTAGCGGGTTGCAGTTCATAAGAAAAGGCAAGCATCTTTAGTTATCCTGTTGTGGGCATACCTACACCTTTTCTTGGCGGGCTCACCCATTATGGGTGGTAGTGTCACTGGCGACGGCTACTCAGCGTACCCTCCACCCCATTGTGATTCTTCCCTCGAAACGTTTGGGATGTATTTTATGGGTGGTAGTGTCACTGGTGACGGCCACTCAGTGTACCCTCCACCCCATTGTGATTCTTCCCTCGAAACGTTTGGGAAGTATGCCATCAGGATTATTTAATAAGGTGCTAATTCAAAATGCATTTAAAAATCTAAGAAAAGCTAAACTAAAAAAAAAAAGTCAACGCACATTAAATCCTTACTTGTGAATAATTCTGTACGTCATAGTAAATTCATTCACATCTTATTACTGAAGCCTACAGTTTAAATGGACACTGCAGGATAGATGTTACCAATATTTTACTATGAGTTATATAGAGAACACATTAAAGGAAATACAATTTTTGTTTTATTTGCTTTTGTAGTGAGCTCTATCCAAACCAGACAATCGCAAAGCTATTCTTCTACACAACAAAGGCTGAAGATATCCTATAAAATCTTGTGTTGAAGCAGCAATTGCAATCACATAGCATCAATGGAACTTTTGGCTACGCTTATGGGAGTTTATAATACTCCCTGTGAAGGAGCCTATCAGAGAAGTTAGGGTTTTGTATAGCGTGGAAATGATGGACAAATATTTGGATGGACAAAGGAGACGACATTGCTTTCTGCTGGGAAGAGGTGATTTTTTGCAAATAGCCACAGTTATAAACAACTTTGTGTGAAAGCGATGGCCTCCTTACACCATAACCTATGCAAGACGCATACATTGTCATGGTGCTTCGAGCGTCCTTTTAGCCATGTGAAATAATAATGTGAAATAATCTTTTATGCCAGCCATGTTTTATAGGAAGACTCCAGCTATTTTTCATGTACAGATGTCAAAATAAAAGTTTATTTTGCTCAGTTCTACAAAATCTGCATTAAACTGTCTTTCTCTTAATGTATATGACAAACACGGAGAACACCCTTGTTTATTCCTGTCTATATTTTAATTTAAAGAAAATATTGAAAGGAAACATAGTGATTGTAACTAGAGACATGTTTTAGTGCCTTACTGTGTGTATACAAACATTACAAAATCGACAGGTACCCTCATAAGGTATCAATAATTTTAGAATAGTCAGTCCTTACTAATAACAGAATAATGGTATTTTTAAGCGGACTTTATCCCCTTAGTGACCAGACCACTTTTAAATTTTCTTACCGTTTGGGCAAGGGCTGTTTTTACAGTTCTGATGTGTTTGTGTTTTGCTGTAATTTTCCTCTTAATCATTTACTACACCCAAAAATATTATATACCACTTTTCTCACCATTAAATGATCTTTCTAAAGATACCATTATTTTCACCATATCATATAATTCACTATAAAAAAATATATATAAAATATGATGACAAAATGTAAAAAAAACTGAGCTTTTCTAGCTCTGACCCCCAAAATCTGTTACGCATCTACAACTGTCAAAAAACACACGTGCTAAATCGTTTCTAAATTTTGTCCTGAGTTTAGAAATACCCAATGTTAACATGTTCTTAGCTTTTTTTTTTTTTTTTGCAAGTTATAAGGCAATAAGTACAAGTAGCACTTTGCTATTTCCAAACTATTTTTTAAAAAATTAACACAAGTTACATTGTAACACTCATATCTGTCAGGACATCCTGAATAACCCTTTATATGTATATATTTTTAAAAAGAAGACAGCCTAATGTATTAAACTTGGGGTATTTTGACTCTTTTCATGATCTTTGCATGCAACCATTTTACCACCAATCTATGCCAAATAAAAAATAAATAAAAATAAAATTGGTGATTTTTTTGACACACATAGCAATTTAAGAATACATGTACTGAGAACTTTAATAGTTACTGCCAAAGAACACCTCAATATATGTTCAGCAACATCTCCTGAGTACAGTGATGCCACTCATGTATATGTGTGTTGGGTTCTCTGGGGTATAAAAGACCTTATTTGGAGGGTGCGCATTCCAGTTTTCCCAACATGGAATTTTCACAGCTGGTCATCACGCACCCATGTCCTATTTGGGACATTTTAGAAGCTGGGCAGTGTAATTTACCCCATGAAACCATAATTTTTATTTAAGTAGACAACCCACGGTATTCAAAATGGGGTATGTCCACTCTTTTTTAGTAGCCACTTAGTCAAAAACCCTGGCCAAAATTTGCGTTTATATTTGTTTTTTTTTGCATTTTTACACAAACTGCAATTTCACTGATGATATCATCAGTATAATACAGTTTACTCCTATTTGTGTAGAGTAATGTCTCACGAGTACAACAGTACCCATCAAGTATATGGTGATTTGGAAAGTTACAGGGTCAAACATAAGATTTGCCAATTTCTATTTCTGTGGCCAGATTGGCTATGTTGCCTTGGAGATGGTATGGCAGCCTAGGAATGAAAATGAACCCCACCATGACATACCATCTGAAAAAGTAGACAGCCCAGAGTGTTCAAAATGGGGTATGCCCAGTCCTTTGTAGTAGCCATTTCGTCACAAACACTGGCCAAAGTTAGCATTTATATTTGTTTGTGTGTTTAAAGTGCAAAAAATTAATATGAACGCTAGCTTTGGTCAGCGTTCGTGACTAAGGGGCTACTACAAAAGACTGGACATATCTCATTTTGAATACCCTGGGTTGTCTACATTTGCAAATGGTATGTTATGATGGGGCTAAGTCACATCCCTGGGCTACCATATGGTCTATAAAGGCAACAGCAAAGACCCAGCAAACCAATCTGGCAAGCCTATATTGACCCTGTAACTTTCCAAAACACCCTAAAACCTGTACAAGGGGGTTACCGTTTTACTCTGGAGACTTCGCTGAACACAAATATTAGTGTTTCAAAACCATAAAACATATCACAGCGATGATACTGTCAGTGAAAGTGAATTTTTTTAGCATTTTTTACACACAAACGGCACTTTCACTGACAATATCATTGTTGAGATACATTTTTCTGTATTGAAATGCTCATATTTGTGCTCAACGAAGTCTCCCGAGTATACCAGTACCCCCCATGTACTAGTTTTAAAGTGCTTTTGAAAGTAACATGGTCAAATATAAGGCTTGCCCATTTCATTTTTTTCCATTAAAATTTGCCAGGGTAACATTGTCAGAGGAAGATTAGGCTGCTTGGAGAACTTCAAAGAGAGAGTGCAGCTAATGCCATGAATACTAAACTCGAGGATGTCTCAAATTAGAAAGAATTTCTGAAAAAAAAATAAAGATTAAAATGTTTACATACATGATGCTGGAGTCCTCTTTTTTAAAGAAAAAAAAATCAAAATAAATATATAATAAAAACTAACTGAAATATAGGAAATGTTTTAAAACAATTTATGGGTCTATATCAAGTCATAATTATGAATAACTATTTATGAGGTTACAGCAGAGAGATCATATTTTCCATGAGACCAGTACTGGAGCAATCTAATTTATTAAAGGGACTCTATAGTCACCATATAAAAGCAAGAAAGACAGGTCCCCCAGCCTTCCTTCTTGCTTTTATATGAACTTTCATTAATTAAAAAAAAAAATTCGGTGGTTTTATATTAAAAACTTACCTCCGTTCCAGCGCCGAGCTCCCCGCTAGGCCGCGCCCCCTTTTTCGTCAAAATGACGAAATCGCGGGGCCCAATGGGACGGCTTCGCGCTGGACCAATCGCGTTCTTCATAGAGCGGCATTGAATGCCGCCCTATGAAGAACCTGAGCGCTTTACCGCGCATGTGCGCGGAATGCGCGTTCGCGAGCTGAGCTGTCTGACTGACAGCTCAGCTCGCTTTCTAAAATTATCAATAAGGGGGGGGACCTACTGTCCCCCCCCCCCGGCCCCCACCCCTGTGCGGCGGGTGGGGGCCCTAAAATTATCAATGAGGGGGGGGACCTACTGCCCCCCCCGGCCCCCACCCCTGAGCGGCGGGTGGGGGCCCTAAAATTATCAATAAGGGGGGGAACCTACTTTCCCCCCCCCGGCCCCCACCCCTGTGCGGCGGGTGGGGGCCCTAAAATTATCAATGAGGGGGGGACCTACTGTCCCCCCCCGGCCCCACCCCTGAGCGGCGGGTGGGGGCCCTACAATTATCAATAAGGGGGGGACCTACTGTCCCCCCCCCGGCCCCCACCCCTGTGCGGCGGGTGGGGGCCCTAAAATTATCAATAAGGGGGGGGACCTACTGTCCCCCCCCGGCCCCCACCCCTGAGCGGCGGGTGGGGGCCCTAAAATTATCAATGAGGGGGGGACCTACTGTCCCCCCCCGGCCCCACCCCTGAGCGGCGGGTGGGGGCCCTACAATTATCAATAAGGGGGGGACCTACTGTCCCCCCCCCCGGCCCCCACCCCTGTGCGGCGGGTGGGGGCCCTAAAATTATCAATAAGGGGGGGGACCTACTGTCCCCCCCCGGCCCCCACCCCTGAGCGGCGGGTGGGGGCCCTAAAATTATCAATGAGGGGGGGACCTACTGTCCCCCCCCGGCCCCACCCCTGAGCGGCGGGTGGGGGCCCTAAAATGATCAATAAGGGGGGGGACCTATTGTCCCCCCCCGGCCCCCACCCCTGAGCGGTGGGTGGGGGCCCTAAATACAAGGGGGGGGGGACCCTAGTTAACCCTCCCCCCCCCAAAAAAAATATCTCCCTACCTACCCCCCTCACCCTAAAAATAATGAGGGGGGACCATTAACTAAAAACCTGTAAAAAAGAAAAAATGAGATAAAATCAACTTACCATTCGATGTTTTCTTTCTTCTAAAATCTTCTTTCTTCAGCCCCAAAAAAGGCCAAATAAAAATCCATAATAACCGACGCAATTAAAAAAAAAAAAAAAAAAAACGAGCGCAAAAAAAAATAATCCATCTTCACCCATGGAGGGCTCCGCGCAGACTGAGCTCCGCAGGGTGGGGAAGGCTTATAAAGCCTTGCCCTGCCCTGCAATTAGGCTAAGAACACTCTGATTGGTGGGTTTGAGCCGATCAGAGTGCTCTTTGTCATTTTACAAGCGTGGGAAAGTTCTTTGGAATTTTCCCACGCTTGTAAAATGACACAGAGCACTGTGATTGGATGGCTTGAAATCCATCCAATCACAGTGCTCTGTGTCATTTTACAAGCGTGGGAAAATTCCAAAGAACTTTCCCACGCTTGTAAAATGACAAAGAGCACTCTGATTGGTTTAAACCCACCAATCAGAGTGTTCTTAGCCTAATTGCAGGGCGGGGCAAGGCTTTATAAGCCTTCCCCACCCTGCGGAGCTCAGTCTGCGCGGAGCCCTCCATGGGTGAAGATGGATTATTTTTTTTTGCGCTCGTTTTTTTTTTTTTTTTTTTTTTTTTTTTAATTGCGTCGGTTATTATGGATTTTTATTTGGCCTTTTTTGGGCTGAAGAAAGAAGATTTTAGAAGAAAGAAAACATCGAATGGTAAGTTTTTTTTTTATCTCTTTTTATTTATTTTTTTTTTACAGGTTTTTAGTTAATGTTCCCCCCCTCATTATTTTTAGGGTGAGGGGGGTAGGTAGGGAGATAATTTTTTTTGGGGGGGGGGAGGGTTAACTAGGGTCCCCCCCCTTTGTATTTAGGGCCCCCACCCACCGCTCAGGGGTGGGGGCCGGGGGGGACAGTAGGTCCCCCCCTTATTGATAATTTTAGGGCCCCCACCCGCCGCACAGCGGTGGGGGCCGGGGGGGGGGGAGGAGAGTAGGTCTCCCCCCCCCCCCCCTTCAACCACTATTGTGGACAGTAATCATCCCTGTGGGTTCGGGCTTCAGCTGTCAGCTGAAGCTGAAGCTGTCAGCTGAAGCCACGCCCACAGCAGTGCTGACAGGCTGTCAGCACACAAAGCGCGTTCACAGTGCTTTGTGTGCTGATAGCCCGTCTGATGCATTCACCCAGAATGCATCGGACGGGAGGCCTTTTTAGGGCCTCTGAACTCGGAAGTCCCTCTGGTGGCCGTCTGATTGACTGCAACAAGAGGTGTTCCAAGCTTCCAATGTAAACACTGCATTTTCTCAGAAAATACAGTGCTTACAAGAAAAAGGCTCCGGGTAGCTGTAGCACTCACCTGAACAACCTCATTAAGCTGAAGTTGTTCAGGTGACTATAGTGTCCCTTTAAGTTCTGGGCTGCCTGAGGCACATGTGCCAGGGGTGCAGCATTTCAAGATTAAACACTGTACTTACAGACTCCTACCACTATGATTACTTCAAATCACTGAAGTGGTAATTTTAGTTGAAGTATCCCAGTAACTCAGGATTTATCAATTTCAAAACGGTTAATTTTAGCAATAGATATTGACAGGAGTGACCATCCAGTGGCTTAAAAAAATGTCTTAAAATGCAGTAATAATGCCTATCCAATGCATTCAGCATAGGCCTTCAATATTAAAAATAGCGGCATTTCTATAGACCATTGGCCATGAATATTAAAATAGGGTATCCAATCCATCCACACACACATCTGGGTCCCTGCTGTCTTTAGGTTGTACGTTGATGTTAGTGGACAATTTTTTTGTGGGAGATATTGTAGCTTTCTATGATAGTGCTATATGCTTGAAGAATTGTGGAAATAAAATGTCTGCAAAGGCCTTATTGTATTGGACTGGGAAGTCATCTGTGCCAGAGGATTTGCCTTTCTCAGTCAATTTTACTGCAGACATCAATTTCTCTTCTGTTATTAGGCTCTCTACCTGGATGGCTACGATTTAGGGGAAATGTTTGTGCCAGTGTGTTCTAAAGTATTCCTGGATAGTTCTAGTCAAAGTGTTTTGGGAGATAGTGCTTGAAGAGGGCGGTAAGGTGTACCGGTTGTTGTAGAAAGCATGAACTACATGCATTATTTTATCTGGCAGGTATCACAAGTTATTAGCGCCATCATGCATCTTTGCGATGTGGGTGGCAGATTGTTTTTCTATTGATCATCATGACAAGTAATTTGCCACATATGTCGCAGTTAATAAAGAAAAAGGACTAAGTGCTTAAAAACGTTCTATGATAAGAGCTGTTAAGCATTCGTGAGATGTCAGGGTATACACTTTCTAATCACACACTTTTTGCACAGACTGTGGCTAGTTCCAGTAGAGAAGGGATTATTTACTAAATGCTGAAGTTCAGCTGATGCTCTCAGTTTATTACTATAGTGGAGGGATTAGTTTAGGCAGCAGACAGAAAACAGACGTCGCTAGGGGCACAAGCACCATAACCACTTCAATGAAAAAGTGGTGATAGTGCCTAGACATAGTGTCCCTTTAATACAGCAGGTGTAGAGTTTACAATTACATGTTTCTATAATATTGTTAATTAATACAAATATTTAGTGTTCTAATGCGATTTATAGAACATATAAGGGCTTAGGGAGGGACTTAAGTCAATATATGTGGCAAGATAAGAAATAGGAACACCTTTGGAAGCAGGGTGCAAAACTGGACGTGAGGCAGGCCAAACCTCAAACAATAATTGAAAGACAGAGATGGTCCAGGCACTCAGGGTTCAATAATATAACAGGTTTATTGGGAGAATGTACCGCAACGTTTCGACTCCAGAGGGTCTCTGTCAAGCTTGACAAACCCTCTGGGGTCGAAATGTTGCTGTACACTCTCGCAATAAACCTGCTATATTTCAGAAGCCTGAGTGCCTGGACCATATCTGTCTTTCAAATATATGTGGGAAGGACCATACATATATGTCTTGATAAAATAAATAAGTAGTGTTTTTCCATAAATGTATTGTACTACTTTTCTTCATATATGTAAACAAACAATTTTTTGAAACATTTGCTTTATAATAATAATAATAAAAAAAAAAAACAACAACAACAACAACAACAAAAATGTAATGTTGCCTAATCTCCCTGCAAAGTAATACATCCATATTTTTAGAATTAAATAGATGGATTTGAGAAGATCCTTGTTTTAGCCACGCAGCCAGGAGATGCTTCCTAACATATAACATTTTATTTAATTCTAAATATTACTGACGAAAACAATAAAATGCACCATATAAGAGATTGAAAATGGGTTACCTTTATAGTAAACCACAAGATGTGAAGCATTTTATTTTAGTTTAGGTCTACAGTGGCTCTTCTGGGATTAATGGTCAGCAGAACATGAACATTCCAAAGCTGGTACTGGAGTTCAAGGGTAGCCAATGGATGAATCACCATCTGTTGTGGAACTGCAGTTTCCATGATACACTGCCAGCTGGAGTCTGGAAAAGCATCTTGGGAACTAAACCGGCCTTTGCCAGGAAAGTAACTACGCAGCTACAGACTATTCCTGTATATTTATAAATTGCAGAACCACCTGTATAAAAACCACCTGATAACCAAATAAAATTAGATATTTGAGAATGTATGTGTTAATTTGGTAGGATATCAATTTGCCAATTTGTTCGCCTAGCTGGATCGCAGTTTATCCATGTGTGACTGACAGTATACTGTATGTGCTAGCTGTTTGTTTAGCAGTGCGTGTGCAAGCAAAGCTTTCTGTTTAGCAGTGCATGCACGTTTGGCATTGTATGTGCATGCCCGGCTGGCTGTAAGTTTGTGGGAGTAAGCATGCTTGGCGGGCAGACAGTTTATCGTTGTATGTGTGTCTGTCAGTGTGGCAGTGCCTGCGCATACCTGCTAGATGTCAGATTGGCAGTGACAGTGCATGCCTGTCTGGCTTCAGTTCGGCATTGAGGAGGCATATCTCGCTGGCTGCCCGCTTGCCCTCAGTTTGGCAATGTCTGTGAATGCCTGTTGGATGTCAGATTGGCAGTGAGAGTGCATGTCTGTCTGTCTGTCTGACAGACAGCCATACACACTCACTGCCGTTCTGTCAGTGCGGGTGCATGTCCAGCTGGCTGTCATTTTTGCAATGAGTGTAAATCTTGGCGGCTGTTATATTGGCAGTGCATGTGCATGCTTGGCTGGCTGCCGATTCTATCCAGTCTTTGTCTGACAGCTTCTGTTGAACATTTGCCAAGTTACAGCTACGGTTTCACCTTTATGTTTCAAATTAACTAAATACAGCCACTTTTAACTTCATAAATCAAGCGTATGAGAAGAGCACCCCATCTAGAAATCATACTTTTACTTTTTACATAAATATCTTACTCTACATTTTTTCATACATCCATATGTAAACAGACATGTTGGGGCATTTGATGATAAAAATAAAATTAATACATGCAATTCAAAAATGTAAATGTTGCCAAATCCCCCTGCATAGTAATATATCCGTATTCTTTCTGCAGAACACATTTTCGGAATTAAATAGATAGATTGAAGAAAATCCTGGTGTTAATCACGCAGCCAGGAGAGCTTTCTTTGTCTGCATTCCAAATGTGTACTGTCAGACAGAATTCTAGAACATCCCAGGTTTCTATGCCCACTTGGCATTCTACTCCTGTATATACGGTAACTGCAGCTTGCTGCCGCCCACGTACCTTCATCATTAGCAGACAGTTTGCCATGGAGTACATCACCCGGCCCAGACGTGACCTCCACAGCTGAACAGAGGCTGCAAAATAAGATCAGCTCGTGAATGTGCACAAATAAATTAGAGGTTCTTTCTAGCCATCAATCATTGGTCCTATGAATTCTGATTTAAAAGATCCCCCTTGTTAACACTGCTGGGTTTCAGGCTAGAATTTTTAATACTCTGTAGGCTGCGAGTCAAGACAAAAGGAAGGAAAAAAATATGCTATTTCTTCACTAAGGGACTAGCTCAAATAGTTCACGGATTAGGAAGTTTGCATAAATGATGCAGCCGTGCAAAACCGTCAGCAACCTTTTCAGGTCCCCGGCTGGAATACTAATTACAATGACAAATGCAGTTTTTTTTTTTTTTATATATATAATAAATAATTAAATGACATACCTCCTCCCCCAAACACATTGACTTATATCAACAGAAGCAATGCATCAGAAGACATTATATTCTTATGAAAGATGCTTGAATGCTAGAGGTAGCCTGAATTATTGTAATGTCAGTGCAGACAGAGATGGGGGCGTCTGTGCCATATAGTTGTCAGTTTATGCCAGAATGAAACAGAAGAGAAGCCTCAAAGCTCAACTGCATTTCCCCTTCCCCCCCATTGTTGTCTATAAGGCGGCCTACATAAACCTGAGCATCTGTCAGTGAGCAAGATCAAAGAGGCTGACTAATCTGCTCCGTGCTGGGGGGACCCACAATGCACTCTCCTATAATGCTGGCAACCTGACTGGGCTCATGGAAAGACTTGGGGCAAACACAATCAAGGTGCAATGGACTATTACTAGGATTATCTGCGGAGCAATAACATAAGCTGTAGCACTGTACAAATGAATTTTTTGAAGGAAAGTAAAAAAACCAAAAACACCAACAAATAAATTGTGACATGCATGTTAACGTAAAGAGAAAAAAAAAAGAAAGAAAAAAAAGAACAACCCCAGGGCAGGCAATCTTCGGCACTCCAGATATTGTGGACTACATCTCCCATAATGCTCTTACCGACATAATGCTGGTAAAGCATCAGGGGAGATGTAGTCTACAACTTCTTGAGCGCCGAAGGATGCCTACCCACGACCTAAGGTAACAGTGCAGAGAAGTGGGGTGTAATTATAAAACCAATTTATTCAGAAGAGAAGAGATTGCTAAGTAAGTGGCCCATGTCCAGCTGGACAAATGTATAAATATAAAATGTAAAGTATGCACAATAGCTGGTAAGACATAAACTAAAGTGCAAAGTTGTTTGCGGTGTGATTGGAATAGACTGATTTCTTATAGGTCTGAAGAAGGGTACTCAGTCCTCAGTGTGGTTTAAGCCCGTTACAGGTATTTTTAAGTGGTTATGGTGCAGAGTCTTTAGGTTCTGTTTTCGAATGTTTTGACAAAGACCAGGGCACAAGCTGGACTAGTCATTTAACTTTGGATGGCAATGACAGATTTTTTATTAACCAAGTGCTTATTGCCACATTAGACAAGCTGCAGTAGAGGGGCTGTGCTTTAGGATATCGGTCATGCCAGGTACAACTTATGCTAATTTTAAAGAGCATACAATGCCATCTACACATTGTGCTAAAAGATTTGCTCGCAAATATATAGATTGGGAGAAAAAAAACGATTTAAAAACAGGTCTTTCTCCCATCTGCTAGTCAATATTTTGGCCAAAGAACTGACTGACATGGGAGAGGAGAAAAGACTTTGCACGGGTGGTCCGTCTGTCCTGTATGAATGGCAACCACAGCACATGCGCACTGGCCAAACGTAGCTAAACTTGTAAAACTCCCCAAATCAGCTATGTTTCCAGTCTGGATAATTTATTCTTAAATATAAAATCCACTTTGAATTCCTGACAGTTATCACTTTAGTAAATAACTTTGTGTGAGTGTACATAGAAAATGTATGAATGCAGCACTTTCAGGGTCCTTCACATACCTGTAGGTGGCAGACAGAACAAATGCTGCAAACACAGAGACATGTCTAATAAATTATCAAGAAATGGTTGCATTCTAGAAAGGGCTATATGAACCCAGCTGTGGTAGCACAGGGAGTAATTACCCTTGCAAGCGTTGACCACAAAGAGCAACACCAAGTTTAATTACACCCTGGAGTAGTGGTGTGGTATATAACTGGCTTAATGTTAAAATAGTCCTCAGATAGTTCTAGCTAACCTTTGGTACTCCCGTGGTTGTAGGTACATTCCCCATAATGCAAGGGCAGCCTTCTGGCTGACCAACATGGAAATGTAGTCAACAGCAGCTAAGATTCCCAAGACAAGCAACCACAGACCATGACCCTTTTTGTTTTCAGAATATGTATAC
This sequence comes from Pelobates fuscus, assembly GCF_036172605.1. NCBI lineage: Eukaryota > Metazoa > Chordata > Amphibia > Anura > Pelobatidae > Pelobates > Pelobates fuscus. The sequence goes on from NC_086318.1 coordinate 61,852,811, forward strand.
GTATGTAATCTCTCTGATAGCAATCCATTTTATGTAAAGAACTATAACAACATTTTTGAAATATTTGGTTTCTTCAAATCGTGGTTTAGAGTAAAGACAAACAGGAAATTAACACACACACATAATTTACATTAACACATTCAGATCACTGCTATAGGTCAGTGATGGCTACCCCTGGATGTTCCTGAACACAAAGGCTGTCTGAGCATCATGGAGAATGTAGTGCTGGAACATTTCGGTTGTTCTACAGATCCTGTAACTCTTGGGTATTATTTCTAAATATGAGCCGTGCATATGAGAGGTTCCTAAAGAGGAGCCTGATGTAACTTATTGCATGTGTGGAGCAAATTATTAAAATACATTTAGTTTACACTTCTTATAAAAGCCGACTGTTTGTTTTACTGGCTACCCATTTGGCGTGGAAGAGGAATCCATGACAATGTATACAGGCAGAAACATGATTTGTATCTGATTATAGTGCTAGAATGTATATTTATGTTGCTGTACTCATCAAAAGCAATGTTTTATCAGCCATAACAGACAGAGTATACAGTATATGAACACTGCAGAGTTTAAGAGAGAAATGTCTGCACTAAATGCTAGAAGTCTGATAGAATGAAACACAGAACTCTGCATTCCATTGTAGCACAGGTTGCTGTAGATCTAATTAAGAGCATCTTTCAAGTGTGGAGTGTCTTTGGTTGAGGCAGAGACATTTTGTGGGGAAACGCTGTGATAGGAAGGTCATTGAAAAGGAGGGGGCAGCTGAGGGCAGAGGCTTTCAGACACATCAGTGCATAGTTGGCTAGCACTGAGCTGACAACTGTGAAAGCATTTCTGCTGCATACGTGGACTTGGCAGGTTTTAAATAAAATTGATGCAGGGAGAAGTCTCCTTTGCCTTTTGACAGACGCATTCTTAGGGTTTCAATTAATTTTCGTGAATCGCAGTTAATGATGTCATATTGTTATTAAAGGTTATGAAAGAATCCCTCATCTAGTTGTCTCTCATTTCCACTCCCTCTACTAACCATGTATTATTTAGTATGCCTGCGGTGCTGCACATAGTTTTACACCCACGTTAATTGACCTGTATCAAAGGGCTACGCGCCGTGCTACAGCAGGAGGGCTATGGTCATACCGCACCACTGATGACAAAAAATGGTTTTCTCCCATTTCTCCCAGCAGTCATGAGATGAAAATCCTTAATGAATTTTAATCAGATAGGTTGAAGAAAATTTAATGTATAAAACTAAAAATCTTTAGAACGTAGCAAAACGTGCCACAATTACACTGGTATATTTTGGCACTGTTGGGCAGAGTTTCTACTGAAAAAAGAGGAGTGGACTGGTGCTGATCACTGTATGTTTAACTATTTTTTAGTGCTAGAAGATGCCCTCAGTTTTGTAAGTCATGCATTGCAAATAATTAGTAGAACACTTTTTTGGTACCTTTTCCTTACAAAGGTACATTCAATGCTGAATAAGACTCATTCTAATTTAATATATAATAAAAACATATCAGCTACCAAACATTTGAAGTTCCTGTAAAACTCCAGGCTGTGAAGGATCTGCAGTGCAAATATAGACTATTCCTTACTACAATTTCTGTATAACCGGCAAGCTTTTCCCATGAGCAGTGGTTCATGGACACAGCAAGGGTTCTGGGAGTTGCAATCTGCTTGTCAGTTGTAGTTAAAAGCAAACATCTCAACTACTACTCCTGGAATATATCTCATTAGATCTACACAGCACTAATTCCTGGTAACACTGCTTTATGGAAGGGATGGATTTGTGTAGAAATAGTTATTAGCACTAATCTGTGTAAAACAAAACAAACCAAAAAAAACCTAAAGATTTAAAAAAACAACAACAAAAAACCAACTCTTTCCAGTATGGCAACTATAACATAACCTACACACTTGAGTACGTGGTGTACACTACAAGGGTGGACTGTTCATTGAAAAAATGGTAAGCATGACAAGTGCTACTTCTGATAAGAGGTGAATCCACTTATTGTGCTGGCAGGCATTGGAAAATTGACTTTTCTTCCAACATGGCAAGGGGAAATGGTGGTACATTGCCATGTCACTTGTGGATAGTGGACTGTGTACAGCTGACCATAGACACCATATTTGTAGTCATAACCACAAAAGTAATGGGGAAAAAATGGATTAATGTTTCTCAATGGTTGTGTTAGCAATCTGACTAAGCTTTGAACACGTCAATGGAACACTATCATCTCAGGACATTTGATGCACCATAAGATATCGCTGCCAGAGACAAGATACCACAACCAGTGAAACATTTCTGTCGGGGTATTGGTAGGTAAACTGAGATATCTTTATTGTTGGCTCTGAAATAGTTATCCTAGATTTTAATGAATCATGAAGATTTGTGTATTTCAGGGACTAGATGAATACTACACCAATATTAGCACCTGGGATTGCATGGTACCGAATTCTAATTAAAGTAAGCAGACAACCCAGCAGACAGACTGATCCCAGTGATGGAAAGGACTATGTGTTATGAACAGAAGAGCTCAAACATGTACACCAAACGCTGTCTAGTTTATGCCACACTACTAACGCGTTCATTCATTTAGTGACGGCGTATGTGCAAGAACTGCATGTGTGAGTGAAACTACAGTAACATCTTTAATTATATACGAGTATAAGAGGGAAGAGGTTTCAAAGAAAAAGGGCATGTAATGTTGGGAGTGTAGGGTCATCCATAATACCAAGACAATCTATAAAAAAAAAAAAAAAAAAATGCTACAAAATTTTTATACTGTCCTAGACATATCCAGCACAAATGAGGAAGAGCTGGTGACATTCCCTGAGGAAGAGGTCTGTAGACCTACTAAGCACATTTCTCTGGTTATGGAAAACTGGGAGAAACTACAGAAAGACCACGTGAAGACCTCCTTATTAATCTTGTGTTTTTTTTCTCAATTGCAAAGAAAACAATGTGGAAAAACCTGAGGATTAGTGCTTTATGACTGGACGTTTAAATGCCTTTTTCACGGTTAAGGAGAAAAACGCGAAGTCATTGTCATTTAAAGTGGAAGTCCTGAGAGTTAGCTTGGAGAAAAAGATCTCCTTACCTTCAAAAGGCATCTCTGGTTTAAAAGACTATGAGCAAAAAGAAGATGCATCTTTGGAATTTTCAGGTATCGGAAAAGCCAGGGGGTGTGTGTCACTGGCCAGAGTCACTTGACACCTCAACAGAGGCTTCAACTCTCAGCATGACTGAGATAGTGTTCATTAGTTGAACAAAGAGCAATTGATTGAGATCCCAGTTAGTAGGTGCTGATTCAAAATATTAAAAAAATGAAATGGTTCAATACAATCCACCTAAAAAAAATGGCAGAAGAAATCCAAAAAAAAAAAAGAGATGGAACAAATCATTTTTACGAGGGCAGTGGTGTATCAAATGCCACCTGTTAAGGCTAACACAGAATTTTTAAAGTCCAAAGATCGCCTCCAAAGAAATCTTTAGATGTATCTTGCAAAATGCTTTTAATCGGTTTGCAATAAAAAGTCCTAAAGCTAGAAGACATGCCAGTGGTAAGGAAAGTCCCTGTATCAGAACAAGGTATTGGTACTTACTGTATTTTTCTGGTTTGAAAAATCTACAGATCGTTTATACTCATTTTGGAACAAATAAAAAAAAACATAAAACAGTTTCACAATAAGAAACAATTTTCCAATGGAAGCTAAAAGCTCATTGTTCCAGGATCTACAAGATAGAGACATGGATTCTATGGATCTAAAGTATGTAGATCTACATACACTGACATTGCCCCAGCTAGCAGGAAGTTATGTTTTTTTTTTTCTGGCAATCCTGTCAAACGGAGAAGATCTTTTCCAACAGGTCAAGACTCTTCCTTCTTTTCTTGTCGGCACTAATATTAATTAAATAAAATATATAACAATAGTATTTGATGGACAAACCCTAGTAACAGAATCAAAAGAAACTCTGAACTAGTGTTTGTAGGGTAATTAGGGCATAACCTAACTAGAATACAATTTGAAAGGGCCAAAGGGCTACACTCAAAAGAAATTACCCTAGAGTACAAACATTCAAAAAGGTAACTTTTTTGAATGTTTGAAATCTAGAGTAATTTCGTTGGCGTTTAGCCCGTTGGCCCTTTCTACGTTTGGTTTTTACATTTGTTGGCTTCTCTACATTTGTTTTTTAAATTATATAACAATAGTGTTGTAGGAGGCACTTACATAGTTATTAGGATCAATGCCTGGTATAAGTGGATTGAGAAGTAAAGTTAAAACATCTTCAATGTGTTATAAATATTTTCTAAGACTATGTATGGCTAAAACATACGGGAGAGGGAATCTAATTTGCAAACAATAATTTGTTTTCCTTCAGGTTCTTCTGTACATCGTTTGCTGCTTTGTTTTTAAAACCAGACAAAAAGACAAAAAGACAAAAAGTTGTATTACAAAAAAAACAAAAAAAAACAACTAAATCTCCCTTACATCTTGGTGTGTATCTTGGGTTTCCTTACAGAAGCTACTCCAAAGGATTCAATGGGCAAAAGTACAATAGAGACGACACCAATCAAACATTGCGAGAGAATGGAATCGATCATCTGCAGTGAGGGACTTGTCTTTTTTCTGTTTAGAAGGACCTTTTTTCAGCCCTAACAGATAGATGATGTTTACAATAAATCCCTTGCGATCAGGCTGGGGCGCTCATCTGCATTCTCGTTGTTGGAAAATGTGACTGATTCAAATGATAAGAAGTGAAAATAGGTCAGACATGCTTTCTAGATATATATGGTTTACCTGCAACAAAAGAAAATATGACAATGCCATCAATGTGGCCTATGCAATCTGCCACAGGGGACAAAAGATCCTGAGTGCAAAATTATATGAAGCTATTTTGTCAGTTTGTATCGGGGAAAGGGAAATCATCTAGCAAACAATCCCTGCAGAGTCCATGGAGACCAGCAGATTGGTAACTCTCTAGTAGCATTTTCCAGATAACGGTAGACCAGTTTTGGACACCTGCTGTGGATTTAATGGCCCCTAGATCCAACACGATGATTCCTCTATTTGCTTCCGCGATATAAAATAAATCATGAAAGACACTCAATTCAGAAACCACAAACGACCAACAAACAGCACACATTACAAAAAAAAAAAAAAAACAGTAAAAGGAAACTAAAAATGTGAAATACTAAAACTTAACTGAATATGGAAAATAGAAAAAAAAATTCTGGTCTGAACCAATAAAGATCAAACAAAATAAAGACTATATCAAATCATACAATACTCATACCTTTTGTATAGGGTAACGGAAAATAACAAGAACATTTTACAAATATCAATATTAGCATACAATTACCCCATATGGGTAAACTGATTTTCAAATTCTTGGCACAAAAAACAATGCAATATATTATAAAATGTGCTATAAAAGCAGAAGGCTGCCCAGTATGATCATATAGAATAGGCCTCCCAACATTTTGGCTAAAAGCATTTATCAAGGAAGGAGAGAGATCATTTATTATTGCAATGAGGTTCTTTACTCACTATTTTGTAATTGTCTTTATTTTGAATTAAGCTATGGGTAATATTTTACATCCACACATCTGAAACAAAAACACACTTCTTTGCTATATTTCATTGGTATGCACAAAGCTCTACGCTTCTGTATGATTTAAAATCCAGCCCAGTCTCCAGCGCTCATGTTCCATTCAATAAATCAAATTAAAATATCTTTTAGGCAGCCATCCAGCCATCAAATGTTCACTAAAATGCACAGCCAATTTTACCAATTAGATAGTGGAGATATTTGGAAGCTAAAAATACTGGCATTTAGCTTTGCTATGCTCTTAAGGGATGAGTTTTGTGAAATGATTTAAATGATGGCTGGCCAAACCGGACCTCAAATGACAGGATGTTTTATAATTTATAACCAAACAGGAGAGATATATGCACCACCGGTTTCAATTTTGAAACTACTCTGAGCCTTCGGTTTACAAGGGGAATACTTGCCTAGAGAATTTATTGACCTTGAATACTTGGCTGACCCAGAACTCATTTTCTTAATCCACAAGTCTTCCAAAATGACTTCCAATCTATTTTGTGGCTCTCTATGGGTGAAATAGTTATTGTAGTTGTCTCTCAGATCCATCATCTTGTGCCTCTATCAGGGACTCAGCAGTCCATCCGTGTTGTGCACTTACAAGGATGTATTTAATGGATATATAAATAGGTTATAAATGGTTAATTTTTACCATCTTGTAATCTAATAAACTACCTGAGAGTAAATGTATTAAAACCTCAGATGGGATTTGGAGTTTTGGAATGGATAATAAACTTAAATCACAGAAACTGCAGCTCATGCTGCCGGCAATAATTTGTGGTTCGAAATCCTTGCAAGAAATTTAAGCAGAATGAAATGTATTTAATGAGGTCTAATTTCTATTCAATGCAATCCTGTAAAATTATATGTTACAATGATGACACTCCAAATATTTCTGGACTACATTCCCCACGATGCTCAGGTAGCTTTGATGATCTTACAATCTTGAGAAAGTCAAATTATAACCTTACAATACATAAAGCACAATGTGTTTGGAGGAAGTTGTCTGAATCTAACAAAAGAACTACCGTATATAAAATTCTTTGATTTTAAATGTAGCTGCAAATTAAGAATGTGAAATAGGGTAAAACAAAGTGGGCTATAGAAGCTGCACAAGGTGAGGCAGAGGACAATACTGCATAGAATGCATTTACTAGTAAATGTTTAAATGTTTTATTAATATGATTTAAAGGACTGGAGACTAGGGTAAAGTCTAACACAGCAACAGAGGTCATTCCATACTAACAGGGAAGCTCTAGAGAAGTCATGTTAAAAGGTTCAGGCACAAACAAAGGTGACAAGTGACGGTAATTAACAAAAGGGTGTCTCTCTGCACCTTGTTCCACCGCTGAGGACAACCATAATTCATCTACAGAACCAAGAATTAGTGGGCAGGCCCTGTGCTAGGAGAGTTCATAAAGGGTAAGACCATACTAATTGCTGTAGAGTTTACTTATAATTCTTTTTTTTTTTTTTTTTTAAGGAGAACTTCATGCCTATTTTGCTCTAGAACCACCATTATTTCTTAAAGTGAGAATATGATTTAATGTTAACAGTGCTGTCTAAATTTGAAAGGTTAGCATTCTATTGTAAAAATGTATACCTACAAAAGATAGCTTCCTAGTCTACATCATTAATGGACAGAAAAGGTCTCTATTGTTTACACTTACCATTCCGGTTACTCTGGGTCATTGTAATCATACTCCCATCCTCTGCTAGTCCTTTCTCCAAATTGTCTAGTATCTGTGAACAGTGAAAAATTAGCTTTAAAAGGAATATGAGGTCAGTAAAGCATGTGATGAAAACAAGGGTTCTCCCGACAGCCTCATACACCGCTACATGTACCATGCTTAAATTACACTTCCATGCTGGCAAAAGTAGGCAGGAAATTCAAAAGGGGGCATCAGGAAAAAAATCCTTGCAATGGCCCTGGTTAAATGACAGAAACATATTCATATATGAACATTGAACGGTGAACCATGCGCATAGTAAAATTCTACATTAGTTGTCAGCTCATTAACATTCTAAAGAACACATTTAAAATTCTTACATGAATCGAAGCGTGATGATGACAGATATACTTTAATTTGAAATCAAAGTATAAACCACACCTCAACTCAAATAACTAACCATTGCAACAAGTGAAAATGGCACAAGACGAAAACATGTCTTAGTTTGTATATGTGAAACCTTTGAGATTACTTTAATTTGAATCTACTATTAGTAAATACCTGTTGGCAAATCATCTTCATATGGTGCAATCGATCTAAAGACTCCTGAGGGTTAGAGAGGTACTGGTGTAGCTCTGCATGTAAAATCCTCATTGAAAATGGGACCATGGACCCTGAAACGAATGAGGACATTGTAGAAATCTACTGGTCACTGGTTGCCAAAGGATTCTACTGCATTAGACGAAAACTGGGGTAAAGATAATTTTATGGAATTTTATACACATCACCAGCCCAGGAAAAATTCACTAGACGATCTAGTTGTAAGAGCATCACCCACAATGTTTAGCACAAGTCTCTAATGATATACATGTTCATGTATCCTTTAAAGAGAAAAAAATGGATCCTACGAATTCAAGTCTGGCTGTTAAACAACATAAAATGTGTCCAGTTCTAATCACACTTACAAAACAGGAACAAATATCAGTATGAGAGAGTTAACATACTTTCACTTCAAAAGTTATTTCCAAGGTACTGGTGAACACACATTAATATAGAGACAATAAAAGAATATTCTTACCCATGCAAAATAGACTTATATTAGCATAAAGCGCTTATCCATGAAGTTCGTGGGGTTTTGCAAACCGAGTGTAGCAATTATAAGTGAATTAATAATAAAGTGAATCATGTAGTCTAGATCCCCATTTATTTTTGCTGAGTCCAAATATAGCGCTATCATTTCATATCTTAAGGTCATCTTGGTAGTAAATGAAATAAATCCAAGGGCAGTTTTTCAGAATATGTATAAACATAAAGGCGAGCTATTAGTATAACTTCCTCCTCCCATATAAATAGAAGGTACAGTCTCAGAGCGGAAAGGACAAGGAATGATTAGGGCACAGAAGATAGCACTTTAGGTATGTTTAATGATAACACTATGAAAGATAAAAGGATTCATTACAAAACGGAAAGCTAGGCAGACCTGACCTAAGGCGGCCTGCGGTCCCACCATAACCTAGGACGGACGCAATTTAATTAGAGCCTGGAGTAACAAAGCTACCGAACAGTAGAATGAGAGATGTAGAATGACAGCTTTATCAGAATTGCTCATTAGGGACGTAGGTCCGTTTTACATGTCTACACTGGAAAAATGAAGACAGCAGGAATGGAATCAAATCCATGTTAGAAAAAGGAAAAAAAAATAATATGTGAAGTGAAAAGATCTCTATGGAAAAGTTTATGAATTGCTCGAGGTGAGAAACTTACAGACTCCTTGTAAAAATTAAATAAATATATATTATAGAAAAATAAGAATAAAAAATTGTGTTTACACAGTTGATGTTGCACTATAGATAACAGAACTTGTCTGACTAGCCGGATAATGTTATCTGTAATTGCATTGACTAGACATGTGCAGATTATGCAGTTAAGTTGAAAACCACTGGACTAAGCTTCAGTTTTAAATGGCTGCACCTAGCTTTACGTGATGAAAAACAAACAAATAACAGACTAACTAATAACATATTTCAGGCTCTGCAAACCCGACATCAGTATGCTGGACTTATTCCATGGTACCCCCAGATAGTCATGAGGGTAGTTGCCCATCTGGCCAGCGTGTTGGGTGCCCTTTCAGAGAGTCACTGGGAGGCATAAGCGTGAGTCTTTTCATCCGACTACCACTCCTACTTTCCTGGTATTGGGTATATATTTCGGCACATCATATTTGCGGAGAGAGTAAGGTGAGTCAGATTGATTTGATATCAGAATGAGGAAAGAACTTGAGAAGGAAGGTAGGCATTAGGGCAGTCCATTAGGGAAGTCCCATTACCATCTATCTGTGGGCTTGGGGTACACAGGCTCGAGTCAGCCGATGCCCTTGCTAGGTGGTAGGTGAGGGGGGTTGAGCTGCAGGACCCCCTCACCGCCCCAGGCTGTCACAGAGGCCTGCATCCAGTATCCACGAACCTGGGAGCTCTCACTGGAGACAGAGTTCTTCCCTGTAGGGGGACGGCAGTGTATCTTGAAAATCTGTCACCGTCTGCAGCGATGGATCCTCCGCGTGTGTGTGATGGGTGATGCACTGGGATCGTTTCCCTGTTGGCCTTCACCCTGGGTGGGCCCCACGGGGGTAAATGTGCAAGGCAAGGCGCGCCATGGAGGGGCCTGCTATTCTCTTGTCTCCGCTCTCTTCCTTCCACCGTAGCGGTCTTGATGTGTGTTAGGAGCTTGGCCAAGAATCTCTCAAAGATTTCGCTCAGGTGCTGCTGTGCATGCTCCACTGTGTCTCGTGTGGTAGTTCCTAGCACACGTGATGGCAGCGTGTCCACCATATTGGGGTGGTCTACTCCATTTGAGGTCTGCTTCAGGGTAGCTGTTGGATGTCTGCAGATGGTAGTGGTGTCCGCCAGTGGTGACCGGGATAACCCTCGCCGGTCCAAAGGGGGGAAGGGGATTAGCTGGTTGCCGGTCAGAGAACCGGGAGAGCGTCCGTCTAACCAGCTTCGTACAAGCTTGTGTGAGGTATTTCCGGGTTCACCGGCTTTATGAACACCGAGGTTTGTTTTTGGGCTCAAGCACCTGGTATTTTTGGAACCTAGTAATGATGGTTCCAAATAAACAATGCAGCTTCAGAGAATCACAAAGGCCACAGATGCGGAAGAGCCAAAGATGACAATGCTAAACTGGATTTTTGGGATACAGTATATCATGAATAATACAACAATATAACACCTGTATTCCTGAACTATTTGGATTTTTTCCCCATAATCTACCATTTCTACACTTCATCTCTATATACAGATCATCTACAAAAATTATCCATAAAAATGACTCAGTATCTGTTAGCCATGTTCCTATCTATCAAAGTCTGATAACCATAAATAATAGTATGAAATTACATTAAAAAAAAAAAAAAATTAAAAAATTATTACTACAGCTTAAAGTTAAGCTAGTTTTTGTGCAAAAATAAAAGCTCATTTGGTCCTGGTTCCTAGATTCTTAGAAAATTAGCATGATCATCAGCTTAAAAAAAAACAAAAAAACAACCTGTACCTCTCAAACTTAACATATTTATATTAATTTAACTTTCCTGCAATAAATTATGTAGATGAAAAGTTATTAATGTTTGACCTTCTTGGTCTTTACTGCTATGCCGTTATCCAGCTCAATGCCAATGCTGTGTGTGGAGAAAGTGAGCAGGATACAAACTTCATATAATTTAAACATTTTGTTATTTTGCCAGCGCAGTGTATAGATTATATCCAGGGCCGGTGCTACCATTAGGCGAATAAGGCATTCGCCTATGACGCCAGCCTGTTGGGGGTGCCCCCGGGAGGATTCCTGGTGGGCTGCCCCAATGCTTTCTGGGCTAGTGTACTGGAAGAGTGGCTCCTTGGCCACCCCCCCCCAGTGCAGCCATCCAGCTGCTGGGCTCCCTCTGCAGCCAGTTACCTGCTCAGGGAGTGGGGTTTACTGTAACCCCAGCACCCGAGCAAAGCACTGTGCTTCCTGCAGGCAGTGGAAGCCGGGGCATGACTTGGTATCCCGGCTGCCCCCTGCCTGAGAACACCAGAAGCACTCTGAGGGGAACAGGAAGCAGCCTGTGCTCACAGTGCACGGCTCTCCTGCTCCCCCTCCACCAGGAACAAAAAGGCTTCCTGCAGGCTGAAGGGTGCTGCTTTTCTTTCCGTCCATTCACATCACTTAGGTGTGGCCCATCTGCAGGTAAGGGGAACGGATTATTTGGTAGTATCAAAGAAGAGAAACACAGGCAGCACTCCAGGATATAGAAGGTAAATTTATTCGTGGGTTCACCACCTGCACCTCTGAGGAGCCTAAACGTCGCACTTATTCTGGTGAGGTTACACACTCACTAACACACTTGCTGTATGTGTGTATGGATATATGTATTGGGTAGTACGTGTGTATGAATGTATGAATTGGGAAGTGTGTGTATGTATAGCAGTATGTGTATGTAATGGCAGTGTGTGTATGTATTGGGTATGTAAGTGTGTGTGGATTTATGTATTGGACTGTGTGCGCATGGTTGATTGTATAATAGGCAGTATGTATGCATGGATGTATAAGGCAACGTGTGTTTATGGATGCATATACTGGATGATTGTGTTTATATGGGGCAATGTGCCTCTTTCCCTAAATGTCTGCTCACTGTGTCTCTCTCCTAAAAAGTCTCCCAGTCTCTGTTCCCTAAATGTCTCCTGAAGCCTTTTCTGTTTTCTAAATTTCTCACTTAAATGGATACTGTAGTGCCAGGAATGCAAAGCTGTGTTCCTGGCACTATAGCTCCCTTTGCATCCCCCCTCGCGCCTTCTCCCTAACATACAGCCTCTGGAGGCAGACTTAGTGCTGCAATGTAAACATTGCAGTTTCTCTAAAACTGCAATGTTTTACATTGCAGCACTAAGTGCAATAGGGACACAACACAAAGACCACTTCAATGAGCTGAAGTGGTCTGGATGCCTATAGTGTCCCTTTAATGGCTAATGTGTCTCCTTCCCTAAATATCACTTCTTTGCAATTCAGCATTTAGTGAATAAGCCTCTGAAAGAATGTAGTTGCATTCATGAGGGGGTGGCAAAATGGAGTGTTGCCTAGGGCAAGAATCCTTCCACCGGCCCTGATTATATCCATTGCTATCATGTGCACGACAAATTCAGGATATACAATATAGGCTTTTACTGTTGAATGTTATTGCCACAGTGAGTTTAAAAAAAAAAAAAATAGACATAAGTACTTACAGAAATTTTGAACAGGTACTTTCACATTGCAATCTAGATTTAGAATTAATCTCCCTTTACAAAAATACTAAACTCTAGAATTCTGCAAAGTGAAACAGATTTGGCATTTCCCGCAAAGAGGGTGTTAAAGCCAAAAAAAAAAAAAAGTAAGAAGTTTAAATTAGAGTCCCCATCAAAAGTACAGAACTAATACATTGGAGGTGCAGACAGACAGTAGCAACAATTCAATACTGATTTTTGTATCAGCGGACATGGATTATGTACGCTAGAATTCTTAGGAAGAAAAATGTCAAAAGGTTTGACATAAAAGCAAAGTGCTTTTCCTTTTGCAGCATGGAGAAGGCAGTTAGGAAAAAGGCTGGGGAAGCAATAATTATAAGGAAGGGACATGGAAATGAAAAACAAATGAAAAGGTAATTGCTCCCACATGGGCATTTGTGGGAAAGGAGATGTTTCTTAGCTGGCACCATCAGTGTGGATGGACGATTTATTACACAATTACTAATGCATTCTATTAATAAAGGTCTTTGCTGTAGCTATACACGGTATGAGTTAATCTGCGTTACAAAAAGGTACCAGACAATACTGTACAAACAATTCTATATATTCTTATAGTTTATTGTGCGATTAACAGGCTATAATGTTTAGACAAGGAAAGACTAATAAAAGAAAAAACATGAATTAAAAACAGCAAATAATGTAAGGATTCTACTAAATAGCTTAAAGGACCACTATAGTGCCAGGAAAACATACTCTTTTCCTGGCACTATAGGATCTCTAGGTCCATCCCACCCTTAGGGCCCCCCTCCCGCCGGGCTCTAGGGGGTGAAAGGGGTTAAATCTTACCTGTTTTCCCCCGCCGGGCTCCCTCGGCGCGGGGAACTCTCCTCCTCCTTTTCGCCGTCATCAGCTGAATGCGCGGCAAGAGCCGCGCGCGCATTCAGCAAGTCCATAGGAAAGCATTCTCAATGCTTTCCTATGGACGCAAGCGTCTTCGGAAGCGCCTCTAGCGGCTGTCAATGAGACAGCCACTAGAGACTGGATTAATCCATTTGTAAACATAGCAGTGTTTACATCAGAAAGGGTTAATCCTAGATGGACCTGGCACCCAGACCACTTCATTAAGCTGAAGTGGTCTGGGTGCCTATAGTGGTCCTTTAAAAGGGCACTTTTACGTTAGGAATACAAACATGTATTCCTAACTCTATAGCGTTCTACTCACAATTTAGATTCAGGGAGCCCCTAACTCAAATATAAAAAAATAAAAAAATTACATGCAATGGGGTGTAGGGAAGCAAGGGAGTGGGGACTAGAGGGCACTATAGTGTTAGAAATACAACTTTGCATTCCTAACACTATAGAATCTCTTTAACTGAGATGTAGTGGTGAGAATGCCTATAATGAAGCAGTTTTGGTGCATAGACTATGTACCCTTTTTCTGGCAATGTGCAACATTGCAGTTTCAGATATGGACAATGTTAACATTTGTGCAAAATGAAGACTCGCAGCCACTAGAAGCACTTTCAAAAAAGCTAAGAATTCACATTTGACTTCATAATTCACAGCATGACAACAGCAAATTCCACTAATTGTATTCACTGCTTCTCTGTGTGAAGTATCTGACTAGTGGAGTGTGGTGATTGCCTTGCTGTCATGATTATCTCAGAAGTATAGGTGAGTTTTAAGACAATTTTTACCTTTATTGATATTCAGTAGTAGTTTTATTATTGATTTTATCTTCCTCTTTTAACCAAATCCATCTGGTTGTAGAGTCATGTTCTACCAATGATTTCACCACAGCGGTGCTGACTAAAAGCCCATTTTTAAAATGTCTCCTTGCATTTCCTAATTTCGTACATGTCAATGGTGCACTGGTTCAGGCAGGTCGTGGCCGAGTAAGAGGTCTCATATTTTAGACTGCAACACTTAAAACAACTGTAATTAAATAATTTTAAATATGATAATGTCAAGGGCTTGCCAGATTAGGCCTCCACAATGAAGCAGTCAACAGCAAAAATCTAAACATCTCGAGCTAGATAGGTTAGAAGTAAAACGTATGGAACCAGTAGTGCAGTTATTTCACAACACTGCTATATGGAATACCAAAAGCTCATGAGTTACGATTTCCCTCTTCTGAGCAAATGTTCATATTGCTAAAATCTTGGATGTCTTAGTCCAGAACCAGTGCTGTAGTATAATATCCTTGTGTACTAGAAAACAGGAATCTTAATGCTAATATTTAATTATGACATTTGGAGAAATATATAATAATGTCATCTTTGCTGGTGAGGTAAATACACGCTCAGCTAACAGTTTACAACAAAGCCAATTAGGTGAGATTCAAGGTGGGCAGAGGGTTCTTACCTCTGCGTCCAGGATAAACATGTGGGTAGTACTCATAGTAAAGATCAGCTTGATCAAGTTTTTTGAATGGCTCAAACTCCATCTCAGCATTCTGAAAAAGGCCTAGCTTCACCAGGAGTGCCAGTCTTACAAACCACAGCTGGAAAATAAAATAAGAATATAACAAGGTAAGCTATAAAGAATAATAGTAGACAAGTAGGGTCTCCTTCTTTGCTTGGTGTAAAAAGATACAGGACTTTACCAAGACATCATGATGAAAAAGAGATGACATTAACAAGAAGTCAATGATCAAAAAATGCTACTGTATATACCAGGCAAGAAGGAGTCCAAGGTGAAGGTTGTATATTTAAAAAAAATAAAAAAAATTAAATTAAAAAAAAAAAAAAAAAAAAAAGAGAAAGAAGGGTTCTCATTTTATTAGTACCAGGCTGGCCAAGCAATGCAATGCAATACACTAATTTGAATACACTGTTTAACAAATCTTGTCCTGTCTCTCTGTCCTATAATTTACTTTTTCTTCATCATACATCTGGGCTGGTGCATCTTTATGGCAAACCAAGGACAGATAACTATATCCCCTTTAGGTTAGCTGCTCCGACAGCAAGCCACTTGAACCAGCGGCTAAAATTACAGAGGCAAGACAACAAGACCACTTCAATAAAATTAAGTGGTTTGGTTGCCCATAGTGTCCCTTTAATGTAATAATAAGCATAATAAAATCACTAAATTATGTATTTTTTTAATATACTTCTCATTTTGATTAATTACAGGTAATGTTCCTCTAGTGGTCAGAATCTACACGCACTTTACCGGAAACCGTTTTAAGCACCTTAAATAAGTTTCTTGCAACTACATTCCCCAGTGTGCAAGTGCATGCTACGAGAACAGGGAATTTACAGCTTTGTCTTGGTGAGGTACATCTGCAGCCACCCATGGACATATTTCTGATCTTCTAAAATCAAACAAACAAGGTAATGAAAACAAATAAGGGGATATTTTTTAACAACATGTTAGCTAGTTCTGCACAAAGGAAACTAGTGCAAGTTTGAGCTCAGGGCTTAATTTTTTGCATTGACTGCAGTTTTAAAAAGCTATGTTACATTGCTGACGCCCATCCCATGTGTACCCTATTAAAGGGCTAATAAATGTGCAGGTTTCATGAGAATATCCCCTGTCTCATTAGAGATCTTGCCTGTTAGGTGAAAGCAGCAAAGTGAATTATTAGTGTAGGACTCACCTAAGAGTTTTTTCTCGACAGGACAGGTGAACTTGCAAGTGTGCATAGAGAATTGGGATAGTGCACAGGTAACTTTATTTTGGTTTTGCACAGAAGTAACGAACTAGCATTAAATAAAAACATTGATGAAGCTGTAAACAAATCCAACATAGGGATATCTAAAGTCTATGCAGAAAATCTATATTTAGTTTAAATCAATATCTTAAAACACAATAATTCAGAATCCACAGGCCTACCTGTAAAGAATCTGTAGTGTGGTTCGTAGGTTGACCACTCTTGCCATATCCTTGTCCATGGGCAGTTAAAAGCCTTCCGCTAAGGTCCACTGCTGCTCTCCAGTTCTTGCTATTCTATTTGAAGAAAAACAAGAAGGCAAAAAATCCAATATGAATTTCATTTTTTATTTTTAAACAAAAGAAAATAACACACTGCTGGTTAATTCGTTCAATCGAGCTATCAGTAATGGTGACAAGGTCAGAAAAAAAAATGCCCAGAAAAGTCAGGCATGTCATTTGTCAAAGCCTTACGTATAATTAGGCAGTAAGTGAAGCCAGGCATGAGGGTTTGTTTATGCCTATCTGTAGAAGACACCAGCAATATTACACATGCAAACATGAGTACATTCCCAAGTATGCTAATAGCTCATATTTTATTCAGGAGCTAATGGACACATGCTGTATATTTTATTGAGGTCCAAGTGCTGCTGTGTTTAAATGTTTTACAAAAACATGTTAACTATTTAATACTTCTTTATGCAGTTAAGGAATAGAAGGAAATTTGAACATAATCATACAATCCAACATCTTACTATGGGGGTACTGAGTTCTTCCCACCTAATAAGGAAACCACATACACCAAACCACGTATTCTATTGCTTTCATAATGTAGCTCACATCTTCCCCTGATTCAACATGTAGCTTCGATCACACAAGAAGTAAAGAAAAACAAAAAGCAGAAAGTGGATTGCAAGTTATTTTATTTTTATAAACATGTCACTTTTTAAATTGGGTCTGTCACAGTCCCTGGTCTTGGCATAATTTGCAAAGGGCCCTCACAGTAACATAGCCTTTCCTGTGTCAGGCCGCAGGGGGTGGAGGGAGGAGGAGGAAACCGGCAAAGGTGAGATGTAAGATAGAAAGAGCCCATTACCCTGCTTCGATGGCGGTAGCTCTGCCTAGTATCAAACTTTGCCAGGTGGAGGAAAATGACGGTATATCTTTTTCAGTGAAATTCCAAAAAAAACAGTTAACCCCTTAAGGACATATGTGACATGTCAGGATTCCCTTTTATTCCAGAAGTTTGGTCCTTAAGGGGTTATTCTGAGTATTTCATAAAGATTCTATCATTTAGTGAACGTTCCTAGTCTCAGGTTGCATCAATCATATTACAGTCACAATGTGCTTACCTCCTACACTGTCCGTGTGGTTGCCAATAGCTCCAAAGAATCTATGCCATGATGTAAGCAAGACACTACAATCTACTCCTGCGTGTTTATACTACAATACGTGTGAGTGGGCTCAACATCCTGGGAGACTGGAGATATAAAACTGGATAGAGAATTCATGACAAACACGGAGCACTGAAGGAATAATTCTCTGGAGATCAATATTAAGACATGTACACCAGCTATTTGGTAAAGACATTGTACAAGACCTAGAACTGAATGGACTAGTGACACCAACTGTCCTCTTCCAAAGGACCCAGATTTGATAAGAACCCAGAGACTGTGATTGTCAGACAGCTGTTTATTAGTGTATGGTGGCACCTGAATTGTATATAAAAAAAAACAAAAAAAACTTTCTTTAGAAAAACAAGTATATCTTTCATAGGAAATAAAATCAACACATAAAATAACGGGAATCTACTGTAATCCTTACTCCTGTAAAAAACAAACACTCAGTCTCTATATAGAGACAATTCTCATATGCAAGTGAATCCTAATAGTTATAGATAGGCAGATGTTGAATACCACAATCACAGCAAACTGTGGCAGCAAGCTGTGCTAAATAATCAGAATAAAAGGCTTAATTTATGGGACAAACAGGAGAATTATGGTATTTAAATATAACAAAATACGAGATAGCAAAGTCTCAGGTACTCTTTATCTATCAGACAGTCACACTTGTGACTGTCTAAGGCAGTGTTTCCCAACCCAGTCCTCAAGGTACACCTACCAGTCCAGGATTTAAGGATTACCCAGTTTTGTCTAAGGTGTTTTTAGAAAAAAAGAGAAAAAACACCTTAAACACAACTGGGTCACCCCTAAATCCTGGACTGGTAGGTGTGCCTTGAGGACTGGGTTGGGAAACACTGGTCTAAGGAGCATATCTCTGTGTGTAAAGTATCGGTTTCTATACCACTGTCTTTGCAAAATTGTTATGAATGGATGGACACAACATTTAGGCGTTTCATATTTGTTACATATTGACACTTCAACGCTGAGTTGCAACACACTGCTTCATTTTTGGAAACTGTTGCAATATTCCCATCTTGAATTGTTCTCGTGGTACAATTATTCATTTTTATTTATGTATTTGTTGTTTTCCCTAAACTCTTTTGACATCTTACAGGATTGTTGTCCTTAGAGTATATACCTCTCCCGTTTTGTGGTCTCTAGAGTATATATATCGCCCCGATTTTTTTGGAGGAGGTTTATCTTTAACAGATTTGTTCTGTTTAAAGTGACATCGGTAAACAAAAAAAGGATGATCGAGGGTTCACACAAGTAGACCCAAGATCATTGTATGGATATCTTGGTAAATGGTCTAAATAGAATTAAATAAAAAACATACTTTATTGATGACAAAAATACAAAATGAACAATACCTAATCACTCAAAAGAAAAAATATGTGAATCCTAGAGAGGAGCTAAAGAAGCTCAAAGATTGTCAGAAAAGCATATGGAGCAGTCCAGCGTCAAAAATTAGAGGTAAGGTAAAAATAATGCCGGTGGCTAATCCTATCTGAGGGATGGATACAATAACCACCTTGAAATTAAACAAATTCTATTATACTCCTAAAAAATGTATCAAGCTGGCTGTGGCTACAGAGTAACTACACAGTTTCAAATAGTGAAGAGATGTCCCAATAGTAGAGCTTAAGTATAATCCCGTCTAGTGTCTGGCAGGGATAGCACTAGCATCAGTAATGCAACTATTATCACGGGACGCTAAAATGTACACTTGACCAGGTGCTAGTCCACTTAAAGTACAGGGCTACTCGAGGTATAGAAGGAGAAGTAAAACCCTAGCTTGTACTGAATAGAGTGAGTAGCACCTGAGGTAGTCTATCTCTCCATCTTACAGTTTAACGGTGAAAAGAACACACGCCATCATTAAGTCAGACAATGTTCCAATATGACTCGAATTCTGATAAAGCTACTTAGTCTAAAGACTCGCTCCCTGGTAGTTACATAGCTGCCAAAAACTCCTAATAAAGACTGACAAGTAAACCCCCAAAAGAAATAAACCGTGCTAAACTAAACGTGCAGAGTGAAAATAATCAACTCGCCTAATGCGTTTCGGCGCTGCTAAAGCGCCTTTATCAAAGCCTAAGCATGGCAAAACTTAGGCTAAGATATCTTCCAGAAGCATGGCAAAATACAAAATCACTGTGTCCCTATATAGAGACTGAGCGTTTTTGAGAGGAGTAAGGATTAGAGTAGAATCTCGTTATTTTATGTGTTGATTTTACTTCCTAGTATTATACTTGTTTTTCTATAGAAACAGTTTTTTCTGTTTTGTATACAATTTAGGTTCGCACATACTACATACTTTATATTTAGAGTTTCTTCTTTTTAAGTAGCTTGTTTCTGTATGTAGCTGCCCACATAATTTTATTGTTATAGTCACCAGTGGTTTATCCTTTTGTTATGGTGGCACCTGATGTAACATAGGAGTAAATGGAGGTAGATTGGATGAATAATACCACTGAATAATGAATAATACCACTCATCCACTTAATGAGATGTTAAAGATAGCAGTACAATGAGGACAGGATTGGCGCTCCTTTAACAATGGTTTTTGGCAACAGCCTAAAAGGTCAGGTAAGCCTTAATCAGCAAAGCAGGCAAAGGATAATTAAGAGGAACATTTTACAGCCAGCGACATACGCAAGTAAGTCTGTATGACATACTGAGGACCACCCTGGAAATAAGAAAAACTTTATTTAAAGGAACACTATAGGATTAGGAACAAAAACATGCATTCCTGACCTTGTAGGGTTAAAACCACCATTTATTTGGCTTGCTCTATCTTAGCCCCCTTAGATAGGGAAAGCATTGGGTTGTCTAAGATAGCCAAGGAGGCAGGTGGAGCCAAACGCTGGCCTGGCCAATCAGCATTTCCTCACAGAGATGCATCTATGAGGAAAGTTCAGCGTCTCCATTCAGAGCGCGGAGATGCTTAATGTCAGTGCTGCACCACAGGAAGCAGCTCCAGTGGCCA
This sequence comes from Pelobates fuscus, assembly GCF_036172605.1. NCBI lineage: Eukaryota > Metazoa > Chordata > Amphibia > Anura > Pelobatidae > Pelobates > Pelobates fuscus. Next base: position 61,873,393 of record NC_086318.1, read on the forward strand.
CATGAGGAGTGGCCACTAGAGGTGTCCCTAGGCTTTAATGAACACAATGCCTTTTCTCTGAAAATACAGTGTCTACATGAAAATCCCTGCAGGGACTAAGTATACTCACCAGAACAAGTACAATGGGCTGTAGTTGTTTTGGTGGTTATAGTGTCCCTTTAAATCTGATGAAGACAACCCAAAGTATTGTCAAACAATTATGGCATGATATGTATCAAGTAGGTGGAGCACAAAGAGGATTGGAGAACTCGCCGGTCCTCTTCTGCCGGATATGGAAGCATGTATCTATGTATATCATGGGTCTGCACTAGTTGCAGTATTGGACAATCCTCAATCTGGATCAGAATTAGTCCTCTGTACACTTTTTGATTTCTGAGGAATGTGAAATGGAACCCTTCAGGGAGGAAACAATTTACTAGGAAGGTTAAAGAGTCCAAGGGGAAATTGTGTTTTGCTACTTAAGAAAACAAGTCACTGAATTCTGCATTGAAACCTCCAATAATGCACAACATGCCATGGAAGGACTTGCATGGGTTAAGACCAGGTAATGGATTAAATCCTTCAGCGTATACACTTGTTACTATTCTATAGTGGGCAATTCACTAATATATGTCCCTTTAAAATGTATTTGTACAGGGGAGCTATCAATGCTAGATTTATACACAAAAAGTATAGATGGACTAACACCTTCAATTTGTTTATTGCTCATATTTTTTACAAAGCTCTACATACACAAAGACACAGTGATTGCATATCATTTAAATTGCTTTCCTTTATTGTCTACCAGCAGACATCTTCTGGGACCACTTTAAAAAGAAAGTCACTTCAGAGGAAAATTCACATTGTAATAGCAAACTGAAAGCTAGCCATCAGCTTTGCTTTTTAAATATAAAATATATATTTAATTAGCATGTGTTTGAAATGGAAGTCCATTTGGGCATACCCTGCCATCTAGTACAATCAAAATATTTCTTGCACATTTGCCCTCCACTGCAATTAAATAACTCTCTCCTCGTGTGTGTAGCTAATTCCTACCAAACACTAATGCCTCTCAGCTTCCAAAAAGAGCATGTCACCTAAAGGTAGAATGATAAGAATCCTTTTTCTCACTCTCTGTTAAAGGGATACTGTAGTGCCAGGAATACAAAGCTGTATTCCTGGCACTATCGCTCCCCTGCCTTGCCCTCCCTTGTGACCCCCCCCCCCCCCGCCCAGTAAATAACAGGTTAAAAACCCTTAAAGATGTACTTACCTTTTCCCAGCGCCAATGTCCCTTGGCACTGGACTGACGCTCCGCCCCCTCCGATGGCCACAGATGAACAGGTGCTAATGCGCATGCATTAGACCGTCTCATAGGAAAAAGCATTGAATCAACGCTTTCCTATGGGGAAAAAAAAAAATCAGACGCTGGAGGTCCTCATGAAGAGAGTGAGGACGTCCAGCATCAGATACCGGACCAAAGGTCCGTTTCAATTCAGGAGGCCCTCTAGTGGCTAATAGATAGACACTGAGGACAAAACAAACACTTAAAGAGTTAGAAGGTGTATAGGCGCTTCAGGTGACATGTAGGGTGTATGTATATACAGGTGTTGTATAATGATATTGTGAAAAGAAATATGAGGTGTCAACTCACAAGTGTAGAGCCGTACCAGGCTCTATATGATCAGCGTCAAGGTGCCAATAACTGGCCTCAAAAGTACTCCAAAGGCAGGATCTCAATAGTAGTAGTAAATTTTTTTATTTATATTAAAACATGAATAAGAAAATAAAGTAAAATAGAAAAGGACATATATGAGCAGTGTGCACAAATATAATGTGATGCACGACTGCAAATAGTATTCTCAGTCCCACTGAGGGCAGACTTAGAGCTGCAATCTAAACATTACAGTTTCTATGGAACTGCAATATTTTAAATTGCAGCACTAAGTGCAAAATGGACAATGCACCCAGACCACTTCAACGAGCTGAAGTGGTCTGGGTGCCTACAGTGTCCCTTTAAGCATATGTAATTTCGATATGACAGGTTTTCTACATTCCCAGTCTGAGATATAAAACATTTGTTGCAACATTTCCTGCTAGTGGAACAATTTTCCACAAATAAAAGTTAGTCACGGAGGACAAAAATTGTCTGTTTTCACTGCAACATGCTTAGTCATGGAGCAACATACATTTAACTGTAGGTACACTGCATCATTCAGATATGACGCAGGGATTCCGAATACATTTTTCCTGTAGAATCCTTAGACATATTGTACCAACAGCATGATACCCCTTCCAAAAATTTGAACGCAGCACAAACCTTTTAATTAACAGAGAGTAAGGTTTTCTTTTTTGTCAAATTTCTACAGATGGTAAACAGATTGTAGTACTTCATTACAGGTGTGCTTCTGTGTGTAGAGTTGGTGTTTGTATATAATTTTAGCATTTTCATACAGGGGTGTATTTGTATGTTATGCTTGCATTTGAATGCAATGGTGTGTTTGGATGTAAATGCAGATGTACATTTGTGTGTATTATTGGTGTTTGAGTGAAGGGTGTGTGAGTGTTCGTAAATAATTTGAAGTACAGGGGTGTCTATATGTCATGCTTGTGTTTACATGTTGTGTTGGTGTTTGATTGCTGGGATGTCTGCACATGCACAACATATATATATATATATATATATAAACACATACAGTCATATACACACTGACACAGATACACACACTGGAACAAAGATACACACACACACTTTGGAACAAATATATACACACACACACATGCACACACTGGCCCATACACTAATCTAATAATGGAACAACTAATTTGTGATGTCTGGGTCATTATTTACCCCAGGTACAAAACATGTTTTTTACAAAACTGGGATCAATGCACCCTGTCACTTTGCGCCCCTCCTTGTACATTTGTGCCTTAAACTCTATCCAATTATTGTGAATTTATCAAGTAGAAGAAGAAGAAAAAAATATATATATATCGACTTGGCTTTTTTTCCCACTCAAAAATGCAATAGCATAGGAATATTGCATATTTGTCAGGATAACAAACTGTGTGTATTTTTTAATATACGCAAATTATTTTATTTCTTTCAGTAACCCTGTATTGATACTTTAACACTGCACTAAAATGATTCATGGACGAGAAATAAAAGGTGTATAATAAGAATGAATAACAACTGGAGTTATTCAGTCACTGCATTCTAATGTAATAAGAGAATATGAAAGAATAACATGCTCAGAATAAGTATGGTTTATTGTAAAGGATTACTGACCCAGAAGGAGACATTGTACATGATGAAATTGCAGAATCCCCTGCGTTATCAGATGTCTGAGCTAGACTTCGGAGTATCTAGACTGGGTTCAGCCGTATATTATTTTACATGCTTTGCGCGCACACCTCTGTGCTTTTCTGTTGTCCCAGCAATATGAGAAGGACTTGGCACAGCTACAGCATGTGAATCAAAATTGCTCATCAGCTCAGCTCTCAATGGTCCAAGAATGGTGGGATTGGAAATTAGAAGATTAAAAATGGATAGGACAGAACCATTAAAATCTTCATTACGCACAGCATTCAAAATAATATTGCAAACCAAAGACCTGAAACCACTTTAGATTCAAGGAATTGCACCCTCTACATTTATCTACAATGGAAGGACGTCTTTAAGGTTTGTTTGCATGACAATGAATCCTCTAGTTAGTACTAAGAGGTCATCCATATTTCTGCACTACAATTAAAAAGTCAGTGGTGGCTAATCAGTTACACTGAAACTCTTAGTTTGTGTGTGTATGTAGGAGCGACTAGTAGTTTATGTATATGTGTGCAATTAGCTTGATAAGAGTATGTGTGCAGTGGCGGAACTACCGCGGTCGCAGCTGCAAACGGAATGTCACTCCAGGGGGCCCGGCCGCCCTGTGGCTATGTAATGCGGCCCCCGGCACATGCGGTATTACGTTGGGGCCGCATTGAAGAGGCCCATGCTGTTAAGGCCACCCAATGACAATGTATTTCCAGCGGGCCCGGTCAGTGCTTTAACAGCGTGCCCGGGCCCCAATGTGATGACATCAGCACTGTGAGGAAGTGACTGTACCGGTCAGTCCTCCCAGCAATCACCGGGAGCCGCGCGGGAGGAGGAAGGAGAAGAGGGAGTCAGAGTGGGATCTCTGAATCCCATCAGGCCGAGCCACTGGACACCAGGGAAAGTCACCATCCTACCTAAAAGGTAGGAAACAGGAGGGTGACCAAAACATTTTGTATATGTGTCTGTTTGCATGTGTCTGTATATGTGTATGTCTGTATGTGTGAGTGTGTGTGTGTGTGTATGTATGCATTGTGTGTGCCTGCAGGTGTTTGTCTGCATGTGTGCGTGTGGGGGGGAACGTATGGGAAGAAGAGGGTAGACGTATGGAGGAGTGGCGGGGTAGAAGTATGGGGGGGGGGGGGGCAGGGCAATTTTTGCACCGGTGCCCCGTGGTTTCTAGTTACGCCTATGTATGTGTGTATGTGTCTGATTATGTGTTTGAGTGGATCGTTCTGTATGTGCCTGTCTCTATATATGAATTTATATGCTACATAATGTGTTAATGTTTACAGCTCACCTTAATAATTTAGCTGATGTGTGCTTTCCTACTGGGGACAAAAAAAACCTTAAAAACATAAGGCAAAATAAAATAGCTACAAGTACAGGGAGTGCAGAATTATTAGGCAAGTTGTATTTTTGAGGATTAATTTTATTATTGAACAACAACCATGTTCTCAATGAACCCAAAAAACTCATTAATATCAAAGCTGAATATTTTTGGAAGTAGTTTTTAGTTTGTTTTTAGTTTTAGCTATTTTAGGGGGATATCTGTGTGTGCAGGTGACTATTACTGTGCATAATTATTAGGCAACTTAACAAAAAACAAATATATACCCATTTCAATTATTTATTTTTACCAGTGAAACCAATATAACATCTCAACATTCACAAATATACATTTCTGACATTCAAAAGAAAAACAAAAACAAATCAGTGACCAATATAGCCACCTTTCTTTGCAAGGACACTCAAAAGCCTGCCATCCATGGATTCTGTCAGTGTTTTGATCTGTTCACCATCAACATTGTGTGCAGAAGCAACCACAGCCTCCCAGACACTGTTCAGAGAGGTGTACTGTTTTCCCTCCTTGTAAATCTCACATTTGATGATGGACCACAGGTTCTCAATGGGGTTCAGATCAGGTGAACAAGGAGGCCATGTCATTAGATTTTCTTCTTTTATACCCTTTCTTGCCAGCCACGCTGTGGAGTACTTGGACGCGTGTGATGGAGCATTGTCCTGCATGAAAATCATGTTTTTCTTGAAGGATGCAGACTTCTTCCTGTACCACTGCTTGAAGAAGGTGTCTTCCAGAAACTGGCAGTAGGACTGGGAGTTGAGCTTGACTCCATCCTCAACCCGAAAAGACCCCACAAGCTCATCTTTGATGATACCAGCCCAAACCAGTACTCCACCTCCACCTTGCTGGCGTCTGAGTCGGACTGGAGCTCTCTGCCCTTTACCAATCCATCCATCTGGCCCATCAAGACTCACTCTCATTTCATCAGTCCATAAAACCTTAGAAAAATCAGTCTTGAGGGCGGGGCCAAGCCAGCATGGCGGCAGGACGCATCTCGGAGGAGCTCCTCCACCAATATGCCAAAAAAGGCAGTTTACAACCAACTATTAATCGCTCTGAACTACTCTACCTGATACCCAAGTTACCTGCCTTAGCCACAAAGCGAGAAGGGGGCTGGCGACCCGAGGTACCTGTCCTGCCACACCCGTGGGAAAAGCGGCCCGGTGGGCGCCGGGCGGGGGAAACGGCCGATCCCCCGCCTTCGAAGAAACCGAGCTGCAGATAAGCAAAGACCTATGCCCCGTAACCCCCCCCCCTGGACCGGAGGGGGTGATCCCGGTCCCCCCCCGGAGGGCAGCGCAACCCCAGCAATCAAGCTCCCGACTACGGGTGCACCCAGCAGCAGCCATGCCAAAATGGCGGATACCTCATGGCTCCCAGCACCTAACTCAGTGCTCGATGACATACTCGTCCGGCTAGACAAGAGGTTCCTGGAATTCTGGCGGAGACTAGAAAGCTTGATGAGTGGGCCTACTGCTATACAGACAGCCGCTCCCTCACACCAAGGCCCGCGAAAGCCTGCAACGCCACCTAGAAGGGAACACCCCACACGACGTCTGCACAAACGGCGGGCACAGCTCAAGCGACGGACATCCAGAAGGCTCCACACGAGGAGGCTGACACAGAGATCAGCAGTATCTCAAACCCGGCGGACAACTGCAATCCAGCACTATCACCAGACACCCACTGGACTTACCCTGCAAAGCCCCCCTGGGCGAGGGCCCCAGAAAAAGCGAGACAGACCACAGGAATCTAGAGGAATGGAAACACCGCTGAGGGCGGTCAGCCGTGGCGTACATCGCAATGCCCTCAAAACACAGCGTCAAGCAATTGGAGCCCGGCGGGGCCTTTCATCCCAAAGAGCTGCGGACGGACTTAAGCATCTACCTGCTGACAGCCTCCCGTCCCTGGGCATCGGCTGACGAAAATCTTTTATTTTACCAGCCCCCATCCTGGCAGATGGAGCGGGACTTAATCTGTGTATATGCCAATATAACTGGATGGACACATAACGGTATTCATGTCATACCTCCCGGAGGTTTCTGCCCTGGCATTGTTACACATGTTGTTTGCATTATTGTTTGTATTGTTTGCCTTATCTATTATTATATGAAGCATTAACCTGGAGGCAGGCTCTGAGGGAACACCTCTGGCTCAGAAATACAACAAATGCTCAGCTTAATATCCCCTGAGCAGTTAGCTCGACCCAAGGGTCCTCATAATACCCCCTGTCTGCTTAGCATGTACCCGAACAACTAATATTTAAATTAAAACAAAACCCCCCACAACTACCTTGGCTGGAATGATAAACCATTTAACATGCTACCACTCCCGACAACTCATGTCATAGCCTCTGATTGTCACACTGATCCCGACGATGTCCTGTGTTAACACGTATAATGCAGCTTTGTTTAAGAGTGTAAAGCCTTGAGGGTCAAATCTACTAGCCATTAGGGGCGGCCAGATTTCTCATCTACCTACCTAATATTTTTAACAAGAAATTCTCATGTCTGCTATATCCTACGACTGAATCATCAGCCTTGTTTTCCATGCAGACTTGTATGTCCCAGCATTCATTACACTGCAATCGTGTGCAGCTAAGCAACCTTAACCCTTTCACATGCTACACTACAAGGCAGTAAATATTCATCAATGTTAAGCCTGTTATATTGTTTGTATTTTAAAAATGTGCACGCACTCATGCCACTGCTCAATCTATATGAATATATATGTACGCTGTTGTGGCGTTTAAAATGTCATGTACCTACCTGCACAACAAAAATAAAGAATTAAAAAAAAAAAAAAATCAGTCTTGAGATATTTCTTGGCCCAGTCTTGACGTTTCAGCTTGTGTGTCTTGTTCAGTGGTGGTCGTCTTTCAGCCTTTCTTACCTTGGCCATGTCTCTGAGTATTGCACACCTTGTGCTTTTGGGCACTCCAGTGATGTTGCAGCTCTGAAATATGGCCAAACTGGTGGCAAGTGGCATCTTGGCAGCTGCACGCTTGACTTTTCTCAGTTCATGGGCAGTTATTTTGCGCCTTGGTTTTTCCACACGCTTCTTGCGACCCTGTTGACTATTTTGAACGAAACGCTTGATTGTTCGATGATCACGCTTCAGAAGCTTTGCAATTTTAAGAGTGCTGCATCCCTCTGCAAGATATCTCACTATTTTTGACTTTTCTGAGCCTGTCAAGTCCTTCTTTTGACCCATTTTGCCAAAGGAAAGGAAGTTGCCTAATAATTATGCATACCTGATATAGGGTGTTGATGTCATTAGACCACACCCCTTCTCATTACAGAGATGCACATCACCTAATATGCTTAATTGGTAGTAGGCTTTCAAGCCTATACAGCTTGGAGTAAGACAACATGCATAAAGAGGATGATGTGGTCAAAATAATATTTGCCTAATAATTCTGCACTCCCTGTATAGTTAAAAGGATCTTCTAAACACACGCTTTCTGAATCAACATCAAAATCATATGCCTAATCATATGTCAACAAAGGCAGTGACTGCATTGTAATAAAGACTTAAAGGAACGCTCCTATACTATCAGTGCAGTCCACTCCGGGGTTGCTATCACTTCCTCCCCAGCTGGATGCTCCATGCACTGAGCTAACTGGCTGTTTAGGGTTAGCTCATTGGCAGACACTCATTCAATGAGTCGGTCAAATACGGCAAGGCGTAGCTTAGGTTTGATTAATTACCCTGAAAGGCCGGAAGGGCACTGCTGGCACTATAACCTATATGGTTATGGTGCTTGGAGTGTGTTTAAAACAAAAAACAAAGTTCTCTTATTTGTGAAATACCATTTCACTAATCTATCATTATGACTTCACGAATATTAGATGGCATACCAGGTCTGACTAGATATACTGAAGATTATTAAGAGATCACAGACTTCTCCGCATTGAAGAAAATAGTGGTAGAGATTAAAATGTAAGATCGGGTGTAGACAGGATTTCTTTCATCCTATATAAGTCAAAAGAAGAGGGGGTGCAATATCTCAGAAGACTAGCACTTCTTTACCCTAAAAAAAGAATACAAAGTGTGGAGTGACTTTAAAAGACACCTTTATCTGCTTGTGCGTAGCAGTGTCTGTGCTAAATGTTCAATTTCTAAAAGTATTTACATGCCTTTTCCTCCTCTGAAACAAAGATTCAAAGGGGCCCATTAACTCTACATGTGACACTATTAAGGTGATTAAGACGTCCTCCTCCACTAAACTATGACATTCTTTCCCATCATAAATTACACTGCTGTAACACACTGGCACAGGTTTATAAAATGCATTTATTAACTCTTGCGGAGGTCTACCTTCACTGTGGAAATTAGAGCGTAGAGCGGTTACATTTTACCAGTAAAAGCTTTTTAGTAGTCTGCCGATGCCATTTATTCCCTGCTTGGCTCTAACACATTAATTGACCCTTCTATCCTTGGCAGACACTTTTTGTGGGTGATTAACACGTGATCTGGGAGGCATTAGGCATTTCAAAGCTCTCAAGTTCTCCCTCAGTTTAATAGGAAAACATGAATATCTGAGTCTGAGACAGAGAGACACACACACACGTCTAATTCAAAGTCACTTAAAAGGGAGAACAATGAGTCTGAGAGAGAGAATCCTGCCAACCTGGACTAATGTTTTCGTCGTACAGTTAAGCAGCAAAACATAATCATGTCAGTGGCAGAGGGTTGACTTGTGAATGCTATGGAGTTTTTTCAAAACAGTTGAAATTGCTTTGACAAAGATAGAGGAAATGAACCTACAGCATCCTTGCACAATATAGTGAATTATGCTTAGACTAAAGCATGGATGGAAGGGAGAATATACAACCTATAATGCAAGAATGTTACAATGTACAATATGCCACCTGTGTCATCTTAAAGGCTGCTTTACCTTTTTTTATATATATATATATATATTTTTTTTATATTCTTTATTTTATCGTGCTCATATAAAACATGGCGGTAGGCAACGCCACAACAGCTTTGCCAGCGATAAATATAACATTTGAAAAACAGTAATGGGCATATATAAACATTGCATATTTTTGAATAAGGTTGCATTATTATAAACCTACTTGATGCTCGTCTGTGTAAGCCTATGTGAATGTGCGGTCAGGGTTGGGTGTCATATGTGTGTCTTTCACATTTGGAACCACCCCTTATGCTTTTTGAAAGGGCTTGTCTAGGAATCGGCAGGTGGAGGGGGGGGGGGGGAGAGAAGGGTTGGTGTGGTTACTCGAGTGTGGCTGGGCTACAGCAATAAGAGCCCGGCTTCGGTCGTTTCATTAAGGGCTACTGCATGTGGGGGCTCGTCGTCTATTTGGTTGTCCGCCTATGTGTCCCGAGTCCCATTATCTGTACTTGGGTGTAGCAAAAAGCGAGATGGAGCAATTTTATGTCAGTGTAGGGAGGGATTTGCTGGGGCAATATTAACACTATCTTCAGGTGAGTGTCAGGAGCGATCTGCAAACACATCTTAATAAAACACAACAGTAGTTTGCAGACGTCTTAAACTGTGTAAAACATGGTTATCGTTGGTGGTGGGTTAGAGGTGTCCCCTTGAAGTATATAGTCCAGAGTGTCTCAAGTTGGCGGGCTGGTCGGTGTCGGTCCCAGAGATACTCTCGGGGTGAACTCCCGTATGGTAGCTGGGTTGATCCTGGACAGTCCCGATCTTTTTGTGAGTGCAGCTTGGAGTATACCCGCAGATGTCAGGAGTGATTCCAATTCTTGGTAGCTCTGTGCTTTATGTGAGGTCCCGTTAAAAGTGAATAATACTGCTCGCGGGGTCCCCCATCGGTAGGGCAGCTCTCTGGTGCGGAGGTGTTGTAACAGCGGTTGTAGTGATTTCCGCCAGGTAAGCGTACTCTTGGTGATATCCTGGAAAAATGTTAGTTTGTTGCCCTCGAACGACAAGGGAGTTTTGCCCCTCAGTGTAGTTAGGAGTGCCGCTTTGTCCGATATGCTCTGGAAACGTAAGATGAGGTCCGCGGATGCGGTTACTGGAGTCCGGGTCGGCTTCGGTAGTCGGAACATCCCGTCGAGCCTCAGGGACTTCGCCTGTTTTGGCGGGAGTAGGGCACCCAGGAGGCGCCTGATGTAGTGGGGTAGCTCAGTGAGGCTCACCGAGTCAGGTTGTGGCGCCTCCTTTGGTCCTCCAGTGCATCCAGGCGGTCTACTGTGGCATGTTGCTGCTTTGCTAGGTCAGCTACTTGTTGCTCTACCGTTGTTAATCTGGAGTCCTGGGTGCTTGTAGAGGCCTCAAGCTAGGTGATTTTCGACTTGGTCCCTTCTATGGCTGCTTTAAAGTAGGCCATGTCTGCAGATAGGTCTTTGCGTAATTCGGCCAGCATTTCTTTAAGTTGGCTTGCAGTGACCGGGTCTCCGGGTGTGTTTGGCACCGTGTTGTGTTTTGGTGTCGGCCCGAAGGACGCTCCCTCCATCAGGTCTGTGTCAAAGTCCTCTGAGGAGTACGAGGCGATATCGTCCTCCAGCGCCATCTTGGACCATGCGGCCTGTTGCTTGTTCCGCAGCATTTCGCCGATATCCCGTTCGGGAGGGCTTTTGTCAGCCTTTGTTTTCTTGGACTTTCTGCCCATGTTCTACCTTTCCTCCGTGGTCGGATTTACAGGTAGGTTCACGTGTAGATTTCACCACTTAAGGTTCTTTTTAGTTGAGTAGGAGTCGGAGCTCACTGAGATGCGACCGCTCCGTTGCGCTGCTGGCTCCGCCCCCTACCTTTTTATAGCTAAAATATAAACAATACTATACATTATAATTATTAATGTTATTAATGTCAAATTGTTTAACCCTTGTGACAGACTGCCTACAAGTTAAAATAAATAATAACCCTTTTTACTTTTCAGGTGAGTGGTGGACCACTACAGACTGCATAGTGAATGTGTATCCCGTTCACTGTCTAAAATTACATGTCCCAAGTAATGGATTCATCTCAACAGATGAATAGAGTAGGACAGACATAGGCAGCCTTCTGATCGTGTTGCGCCAAAGTTATACTCTTAAGTCTCTTGGGATGTTAGCCCTATTTTCTTTTTCCTTCAATCAACAAGGAACACATGGTTAAGAAAATGAATATTTTATTATTAATTTATCAATAACAATAGAAAAAGTAATGTAGATTTCAAAGGAAGATCAGTTACAAAGTGGCTCTAAAAACTGATATACATATAATCGTTATGAAATACTATTGCTGATTACATTAGCACAGTTCAAAGTTACCCTAAGTAGGGACTAGTTTGTTATGTGGTAAAGCCTGGAGGTGACAAAATCACAATATACCAACTACGCACTCAATCCACATAAGCTAAGCGTGCTAAACTGGACCATGGGCCAGCACAATCCCAACAAACAGAAATATTGATAAATAGAGAAGAGGTCCACGCACTCCAATAGATTCAGGCACATTTAATAGAACAAAAGGAACACAGCAACGTTTCGACACAAAAATGATGTCTTTGTCAAGCTACGGTATTGATATTGGGGTTGACATAAGGCTGAGTGACAGCTGTGAGATAATTGTGATTGTATTTTTTTTTTTTTTTTCGGAAACTGCTTTTACGAGATTTAGCACACGTAACGTCAATCTAGTGTCCAAGCCTATAAAGTCTTGCTGCATGATTTCTTTCATTGCGAGATGTAGTTTATGAAGTCTCCTCCTTAAACGTCAGCGTTGCATTCTCGCTCATGAGCAAAAGTAAAGCACAAACGTGGCAAACGAAGTACCAGAACCAAAAGAAAATCTCCAGAAAGAAGATGGGAGCAACCGCAAGAAAAATATACAGGTAAGTAAACTTACCTTCCAGTGCATCCTGCAGTCACTGAACTCTAACCAGAAAGGTCACCTTGGGGGTATTTGCAAAATATGCAGACACCCAAATGCGACAAATTCACTTTAAAGTCAATTAGTATGACAAATAAGTTATATTGATTTGTCTTTACATTTTTTAATGCTGATATTCCAATTATATTTAAACTTTATATATTTTAAATAATAAGAATTAAAATACACTTTAACAGGAAAAAAAAAAATACTTGTGAGATGTTTGACTTTGTTTATATGAAGGACAGATCTTGTACATTTTATTTCACATATGAGATATATAGGAGCAAAAAAGAGAGAGCCAGAGGGGTAATAGTGGCAGGTTTATGCAAAATATAATCATATACTGTAAATATATAAAATAATTTTTACTTAAAGCGGGTGTTTTTAAAGAAAGACTTTATAGGCTTGAACACTAGATTGACATTACCTGTGCTAAATCCCGTAAAAGCAGTTTCCCAAAACAAAAAATAAAATACAATCACAATTATTTCACAGTCCTTATTTTGCAGATGATAACTGCTTAGCTCTGGAAGTTAAGAATAATACTTGCATTGTAGAATAGGACAATCAATACAACAAAAAAGTAGCAAGAATCATGGTATTTCAAAACATGCTCAGCGAAACACGGGAAGCTGTTTCCAGATTATGAATGATTGCATAAAAAGCAGCAGGGTTCTGGGCACACAAGACAAAAGAGAAAAAATAGGGCACAGAACAAATAAACGGATGATGCTTCTTCACAGCAGTGTGCCTCGCAGTGATACAGTAATCATCAGAACCAGGTCACGGTATACCCAGTTGCACTCACGACTCGAAGCAGGGGTGTTCAGATTGTACAGCGCTCCGTGGCGTGGGGGCGCATGGAACATGTAATGCTCTTTTCCAGAGGCCCCCTGCCAAACAGCATCTATAAACATATGGTGCTCCATCTTTAAAAATCATGTCTCAAAAATCCCCATTTTTTTTTTTTTTAAAAGAACAATTATGTTGAATATAAACAGGCACCGTCAGCTTCTAGTAGGCATTAAAGTTTAATGTACATATTGCAAGCAAATTTATAAATTACAAGATATTATATGAAGCTCAATTCTGTCTGTAGCAAAATTATCACTTTGGCGGATGCCAGAGCATATGCCCGCTTCCATATGTGCTCAACACACGAATTTTAGAAAGAAAGAAAGAAAAAAAAATGTAATTGACACCCACTGAATGTCCTTTTACTAAACATGAGAGGAATCATTATATAAATCCTCTTACTAGTTTAGATGGCTACTCTCCCTAAAATATTTAGAATTATCAGTCCCATGGTGAACGCTACAGTAATGCAATAAGTTTTCTTCTTCAGTGTATACACTAAGATGGGCGTTCCAGTTTTGCATCTAACATCAACTGCACCTTCCTTAATGGGGACTGGTCATGCCCCTAACAATCTATGCTTATTGAGCATAAAATTCTATTTATATATTGTGCTAACAGTTTTGCTAGCAAATGTATACATTAGTAGAAAACCCTATTTAAAAAAAAAAAAAAAAAACTTTTCTCCCAGCTGTCAGTCAATGCCTCAAACAATAGGTACCTCTGGGCTCCATCCATAGCAACCATAGCACATGTACTGTGGTTGCTATAGAAACTCTCTAGCTTTTGCTTCTAGCGCTGGCTATGGAGTACAGGAGCGGAGCAACAGGACTTCACTCCGTTCTGACGCTGGCAACAAAGCCAGCATGCCAACGTCATTAAGATTTGCCCTACATGGGGATGTGTTCCAAGCAGGGCAAATCAAATAAGACAGCAGGCCGAGCAGAGGACGGCCAGGAGGTGGGTGTTACACAAACAGTAACACTCATAAAACGGAGCTTGAACGGAGGAAATGTGAGTAAATCAATGTTTTACATTGAATAAGCATGTGTCTTTGTGATATATGGCATATTCAATGTTGTTGTTTTTATTTATTGGGGGGGTGGAGGGGGGTAAGTGACATTTTTTTTTATTAATGGCTCACTTTAACTCAACCTCATGTGTCAATGAAACAAGCATTCATATTACTTACGTACATATTACACCAGATCCGTGATTTTATTGCACAAATGACAACACAAATTACGTAAAGGGACATTCTAGTGGCTACATAAATATTTTTCAAAAAAACAACAAAAAAAAAAAACAGTTACGTAAGTAGATATACCTCAAATGAAAACATGCATTTACAGGGTTATTCACTAAAATAAGAATTCAGAGTGAATTTCAAATTCAAATGATAAATAACTAGACTGGAAATATTCTGTAAGACAGCTACACTTACAGTTTGGCTACTTTAAATTCACTTTGAACTCTTACTGAATAACCCTGTAAATGATGCATTTTTTCATTAGGAGTATATCTGAACAAAGATTAAAAACTGCAGATCTCTTGTCTGCAGCTTTTGCAAGCACTCCCCCCAGACTTTCTAGTTCTCCAATCACAGAGCTCAATGAGAAGTCTCAATGAGAAGTCTAGATGAGGCAGGGGCTCTGAGCAATTGTCGGCCTCTTGAGTTTAGCACCACAGAGCTAACCAAACCAGGAAGTAATATGCCCTGCTGTCTGCATGAAATCAGCACTATTTGTAAAATGAAAAAGAGGACCTACACTTTACACATAAAGCATGGTCCGGAGTGTGCCTTTAAAATAAAAAAAACATATTACATAAGCAGAATGCATCTATTTATGTAATAAAACAATTATTGCTCCATTTATCCACCACATTCTCTTTTAAATTTTCGCTTCCAGAGACTGTCTTTCCTAAACCAATGTACGGATGTTAAGTCTGACTATTAATATTGGCATTTATCTAGCGCCAACTTATTTCACAGGGTTTTACAATATTACAAAGGGGAAAATTCAACAATAAATGAGACAACTGCAAAATGTTACAGGAGTGAGGAGTGAGTGAGGAGTTATAGCTTGGTGAGGACCCTGCTCAAACAAACTTACAATCTAGAGGAGATGGGGTATAAAAACCCAATAGAAAGGGCATCGAGGGGGACAGCAATCGAAACACAAGGTGGGAAAGTAGGAGAACTGAAAGGGGTGAGTGGAGTATGACTCTACAAGAGAGAGCAAAAGACAGGTTTGTGAAATAGAAGTTACTCTGGAAGGCCATAAGCTTTTGTGAAGAGATGGCTTTGACAGACTTCTTAAATGATTTAAGACTATAGAGAGTCTGATGTGGGTAGACAGGCTATTCCAAAGGAATGGAGCCGCCTGCAAGAAGTCCTGCAAGCGAGAGTTAGCAGTAAGGGTAAGTAGGCAACAGGAGAAGGACACCAGCAAAGAGGAGAGACTGAAAAAGGTGCGTACCTACAAATTAGTGAATAAATGTGACAAGGGCTAGAGTTATTTAGAGATTTATAGGTAAAGGTTAGTATTTTGAATTGACTCCTATATGATATGGGAAGCCTGTGTAAGGAATGATAAAGGGCGAGGTGTGAGAGGAGCTACACGAGAGGAAAAGCAGCCTGGCAGCAGCACAGCATTCATTAGACTGTAGTGAGGTAGCACAGTTTGTGGGGAGACCAGTTAGGAGAATATTACAAATATTATCAAATGAGATAAATTACTAGAGCTTAAACACGCTCCTAAGCAGCATCTTGTGTAAGAAAATGTCAGACACAGACAATGTTTTTAAGGTGGAAAACGGACAGGACGTCAGGTGTAAAGGTGAGCCCAAAATCAAAGTCTCCTCCTGTTCAGTAGCTGGGGAATAGACCTGCAGGGTAGGAAAGGTATGGTCCAAGTGCGGTTGAGAGAGAGGAGTGAAGTGGGGATATTTTTTGTTAACTGGTTAATCTTCTCAGAAAAATAGCATGCAAAGCTATCGGCTGAAAGATTAGTTTGGGAGGTTGTCACAGCAGGGCGAAGAAGAGAGTTGAAAGTTTGTTGTGGGAGGTTGTAGGAGTATGAACTAATAAGAGAAAAATATGTTGTTTAGCAAGGATGCGGGCTACCCTGTACGAGCGCAAGATGAATTTGTAATGGAGAAAGTCTGAAGGTAGGTATGGATGAGAGCTGAACAAACATCAGCTGTTGGAGGTCAATAGAATTCAGGTTCCTCCTGAGTTGAAGAGAGGTTAGGCTGGGAATGTTGGGTGAGGGTGCTCTCAAGAACAAAAGATAAGGGGTGGTGATCTGAAATGGAGCATTACAGATATTAGAGAGTATACATGCATTGGAAAAAAAAAAAGATCAAGGGTCTTGCCAGATACATGTGTGGGAGAATTAGACCCCTGCGATAGCCCAAGGCAGGAAGTAATTGAAACGTGTTTTGAGGCTACTGAGGTCTATGATGGGTTCATTGGTTTGTTGACATCCCCAAGTATTAGAGAAGGAATATTACTTGAAAGGAAGTAGAAAAGCCAGACAGTAAAATGGTCAAAGAAGAGACGAGGGGAACCAGAGGACGGTAAATAACAGCAATGTTTGCACACATAGGATTGAACAGGCAAATTGAGTGAACTTCAAATAAGGATAAAGAGAGGGATGTATGGTAGTAAGAACCTTGAAGGAGAAGTTGGGTGAAAGCAGAACCCCCTTACCCCCCACCCTTACTGTCAGATTGTCTTAGGGAGTGAGTTAAATGAAGCCCACCAAAGGATAATGAGGCCTGTGTAGCAGTGTCAGAGAGCCATGTTTCAGTTAATGCCAGTAAGTTTATGGAATATGAGAAATATGAGATGAATAAGTCATCAACATCAGTTGATTTAGTGATGTTGCACACAGAGCATACATTCTAGAGGGCAGTGCAAAAGGAGAACTTCAAGGGAGACTAACATGGGATGGGTAGAAGAATGGTGTGATTTCTATTGTTAGCACAAGGTAGGTTAATGGAGGAGGGACCCGAATTTGGAGAGACATCTGAACCTGCCAAGACCAGAAAGACAGAAAGAAGGCTAAAGGGGGAGTAAGATATAAATGTTTGGGATGAGAGCTTGCTTTTTTAGGCTTTAGAATGAGATGGTGGAGAAAGGGTGATTATAAATATGAGAAAATTGCATGTGATGAATGGAGAGGGAAGGGAGGTAAATAAAATAAAAATAAAAATAAAAATTGTGTCAGCGGATGGAGGTTGGCAGAGAGATTTTAGCAACGAAAGAAGCAAAGATAAAGGTGAAAAACAGAAGTGAGAACAAGGAGTTTGTATTATAGAAAAGGAGATTAGATGGAAAAATTAAAACCAGAGGATAGTGAAGGGTAGAAGGGTTAAAAGGCATGTAGTCAGGGAATTGAGCGGGTGAGGAGAGGTTGTTAGAAATAGCTGGTGTGTTTGCAAGAACAGGTAATTGGTACTATCTATAAAGGTAGTGAGTACCCTTGGGAGGGTAGGTGTGAAAAGATCTTTCAGAAGTGCTACCTGTGCATATGTCTTTGGCTGCAAGACTTGTTAGCTCTGAGTGAAAATGTATAAATGCTGTTGTTTGGGGTACAGGCTGCAAGAGAAAGTCTGGGGTTAGATAAAAGTAATTTTGGGCAGAGAAGCGTGCAGATATTGAGATGAGAATAATCAGTCTTTTTTTTTTTATCTCAAATGTACTGTGCTGACCAGAACTAGCTCAAGCACATATCTTTGTAGGTGATATGGAGAAGAGAAAGGGGTGACTGATATGGAGAGGGGTAGAGGTTTTGAGTGACATGGAGATGAATAAAAAAAAATGAGTGTATATGAACTCCTGCAGTCACACATACTAATCACTTAATTTAAACCATGCCTTGCATACACACATACTAACCTCCCCCCCAATCTATATCATGAGTAAATATGTTTTCAATGTTAGATGAACACTATAGTGTTAGGAACACAAAGCTGTGTCATTCTGCTCTTGAAGCGCCAGCAACAATCAAAAACATACCTGATTCGAGAGCTGAGGTTTCTCTGTCTTGTATTCCTAACGCTATATTCCTTTAAAGATACAATGCCACTTTTACGTTTTTCCATAGAGCGAGAATTCCATCACTTAAATGATAATAACTAGGAATTCAAAGTGAATTCCAAAATTTGGTTACAGAAATTTCTATCAAACTTTAGCCAATAAAGAATCGTGACAAGAGATAGGTGACAAAACGATCTTAAGAAAAATAAGTAATTCACCAACGGATAGGTGCTTAGAGGAGTTCTTTGTCAAGCTGAGGATTTACTGATAAGTAACTTGCAATGTTGAGTTGGACAAAGCTGTGACCCCCCCCCCCTTTTACTTACCTTATCCAAGCGCCTATGTCTCTCAGCGTTGGGTCAAAGCTCCACTCCCACAGACGAGCGGGTGCTAATATGCAGCAAATTCTGAGCGTGCATTATCCCTTCCCATAGGAAAGCACTGAATCAATGCTCTCTTATGGGGAAAATCTGATTCTGGATGTCCTCATGCAGAGAGTGAGGATGTCCAGTATCAGATACTGGACTAAAGGTTTGTTAGGATTCAGGAAGCCCTCTAGTGGCTGTCTGGTAGACAGCCATTAGAGGCAGACTTAGAGCTGCAATGTAAATATTTCAGTTTCTCTGGAGCAAAATAGACAATGCACCCAGACCACTTCAATTAGCTGAAGTGGTCTGGGTGCCTATGGTGTCTTTTTAATCAATTGGAGTGATGGAAAGCCATTGGATTTATTAGAAGTCCTTGGGACATTTACAACAATCAAAGATGTACTTCCAGCAGTCTTATAAAATCAGTAGTAACTATACTTACAATGAGTTGCTTCAATCCCACAAATGTTTGCTCTACAGATCCAGCTGTAAGAACCTGTCTTTTCATGGCAGCTTGTTCCCCTAAGAAACGGAGCATGAGATCCCGAACAGCATCCCCCTAGATATAAGCAAATAAAAAAAAAAAAAAAACTTTATTAAATTTCTCATACAATGGGCGGTTATTGCAGACAGAGCGCCGCGAACAAAGTTAGACATTTCACATTAAATGGACTTCCTTACCATCTACTACAACATAGAGAATTGCGCCTAAGTAGGGGATTGTAAATAACTTCATTACCATCACAATGTTATCCCTTTTGAACCAAGAGCTGATTCAAGCTAAATAAAGGCAATCATTTTAAAATAGATATTGTATTTACAACTTTCATGCTACCCATTTTCTGGGAGCTCAACAGCCAAACTCTGTGCTTTACCTAGACTCTGAACGCTATAATAAAATCATTCTGAAAACTGGCTGCTGTGTGCCAGTATCTATTTATGACACCTCTGTTCACGTCCATTCACTCCACACCTTCTGTGTTGTCAGAATCAGACATGACCATTCATACCTTTTGCAACTAGAAACATGTTCAGTTCAGAGACCAACAATATACACAAATGAAGAAAAATAATCAATATGGCCATTCACAAGAGTCTTGCCAGGTGGTTTCTCTGTCCACTGAAAACGGAATACAACTGCAAAAATGCCAGGTCCTGACTGAGGGATTAACACCTCAATCATGTGGTTTGTCTCCCAGTCAAGAACCACCATTTATGTAATTGTATTATACTCATTTTTAGGGATGCACTGAAATTTCGGCCAAAAATGGGCCTATCCCATTTTGGCCGTAAAAAGGTAAAATCTGTGGAAAATTACACCCTTCCTTCCCCCGCGTGCGGTACTGTGAATCGTGGTACCGCACGCGGGGGAAGGGGGTGCAATTAGCCCAAGGCAAGCTAGCTATTTGCCTTGGGCGGTACTAACTACGGGGCAGCAAAAAAAATGCCGACCCAAATGCCCACTCGGGCTTACCTGGTTTTCTCCCTCTATCTGGGGTCCAGTGGGACTGCTGGGAGGCGTACGGCTGTGTTTCAATCAGAGGCGGCAAGGAAGCTGGGATCTCTCTGCTCTGCTGCCTCGCAGTTTGCTGATGCCGCGGGAGCCGGAATATGACGTCATATTCTGGCTCCCGGAATCATTAGACAGATCCACGCTAGCTCTCCAGGTAGTGAGGCTAGGTGGAAAATGTTAATTTAACTTGTGAGTGTATGTATGTATGTATGTATGTATGTATGTATGTATGTGCATATGAGTGTCTGTGTGTTTATGTGAGTGTTTGTCAAATCAGTGAGAGTGTTTGTCATTGAGTGTGTGTGTGTGTGTGACTATCCATGTGTGTCAGTGTGTGTCTGTTAATGAGTGAGTGTGTCTCAAATCAGTGAGTTTGTGTCTGTCAGTGACATTTGTGTGTGTGACTGCCAGTGGGTCAGTCAGTGAATGTCTGTGTGCCAAATAGGTGCGTCTGTGTGTTTGTCATTGAGACTGTCAGTGAATGTATGCTTAAAGGGATACTGTAGTGCCAGGGATACAAAGCTGTTTTCCTGGCACTGCCGATCCCTCTGCCTCCCCTCTTGCTGGTAAATAAAGGGTTAAAAACACTTTACTTACTTATCTTATCCGCCAATGTTCCTTGGCGCTGGGTCGAAGCTCTGCCCCTCCTACATCGCGGGACATGCCGTGCGCGCATTAGACCTTAGATGCTTTCCAATGGGGGAAAATCTGACGCGGGAGGTCCTCATGAAGAGTGTGAGGACGTCCAGCATCAGATAACTGACCAAAAGTCCGTTACGATTCCGAAAGCACCCCCTCCCCTAAATGCTAAATCCCCATAGGGAAGAATTGAAACAAAGTCCAATATTAATAAAATTAGAGAAAAACCTATTTTAAAATTATTTTGGGGAAAAAAGTCATTTTCGGTTTTCGGCCAACGGCATCCTGAATTTGGTTAAGGCCCACAATTTCCATTTCGGTGCATCCCTACTCATATTTTAGGCTTGTAAGATGTCGACTTTATATACACCAGTGCCACCACTAACATGGCATGCTATCTTCACTGTGACTGTCTTTTATAGTCCATTCCCCGGTGTTAATTATAGGTCAATATTTATAAAGTGCCAACATTTTCCACAGTGCTGGCCTATGGGTTTATGAGACCCAAGATGAAGTTCCGTTTGGACGTTATTCCTACAGTAACAAGAGGTAGTGACCTGATAATTTTCTTGTATATAAGGGCCTCTAGAATTCTTAAAGAAACATACCAAACTCTTAAAGCACTTCAGTTTCATAGAATGACTTTACAGTTAACAGATTATTATCCCCTCTTTCAATTTCAATTGGCACTTTTATAAAGCATCTGTTTTGCACCCTCTGGACTGTCAGACATGGAGGATAAGGCTTCTCGTTGAAAAGCATGAGAAGTATAGCAGGAACAATGCTTCTTTATAAAAAGCTTTGGATTGGCTGAGAGATCATCAGTACTGATAAACTTCTAGAGGCGGAGTGCAGCTGGAACAGGGGGAACCTGAAATTACTTCAAACCATTCAGAGTTATTAATAAAGGGTTTTAATTGTAACTCGGCATTGTTCCTTTAACCTAGCTTGCTTAATGCACTTTTCTGGAACCATGGCCTTGGTTAGTAGTGGTTTAAATTAGTCAGTCACCCTATCTAAAAGGAACACTATAGTGACCAGAACAACTGCAGCTTATTGTATTTGTCCTGGTGAGTATAATTATTTCCTTCAGTCTTTTTTGCAGTAAACACTATATTCTCAGAGAAAATACAGTGTTTACATTACAGCCTAGGACAGGCATAGGCAACCTTCGGCACTCCAGCTGTTTTGGACTACACCTCCCATGATGCTTTGCCAACATTATGGGTGTAAGAGCATTATGGAGGATGTAGTTTACAACATCTGCAGTGCCGAAGTTGCCTATGCCTGGCCTAGGAATAACTCCACTGGCCACTCCTCAAATGGCTGCTAGAGGTGCTTCCTGGGACAGTGCTACACAGTGAGCAGCACTGCCATTCAGTGTCTCCACCCTCTGCATGCAGACACTGACCTTTCCTCATTGAGATGCATTGATTCAATTAATCTCTATGAGGAGATGCGGATTGGCCAGAGCTATGTTTGGCTTGTGCTGGCTCTGCTTCTGATTTGTTTCCTTAACAGGCTCAGCCAATACTATGGAAAGCATTGTGATTGGTTCAAAGAATCACTTCTGATGATGTCAGCCAAGCAGGCAGATCGGGGTAGAGCCAGCAGTTGCAGACTTGAATAAAAGTAAGATTTTACTATACTTAGGGAAGCGGGGGAGGCTAGATGATGTTTTTAATCGCATACTTTCTCGCATCCAAAATGCCCAGGTGCAACAAGATTTCAAATCCAAACAATGCATAACAATTAACAAACACCTGAGCCTTATTTTGCCTGAACTGTAATGATTTGACACAAAACAGACAAGTTATACCTGGACGGGTAAAACTAACTTGAAGAAGCTAAACCAGAAAGATGGGATGTAAATTGCACCTGTATATCAATGAACAAACTCCTGTTTACTCAGAGTCAAATTCGTTACTGAAGCAACGTTTCTGTACTGCTAAGGAGCCTTTATCAAGCATTGATTTGCTTGATAAAGCCTCAATTCCATAGCTGAACTGTTGTTCAATAAAGTCTGCTCATGAATTAGACTTGGCGTAACAATGCTTCTTTAAAAAAAAAGCTTTGGATTGGCTGAGAGATCATCAGTACGGATAAACTTCTAGAGGTGGAGTGCAGCTGGAAAAGGGGGAACCTAAAATTACTTCAAACCATTCAGAGTTATTAATAAAGGGTTTTAATTGTAACTCGGCATTGTTCCTTTAACCTAGCTTGCTTAATGCACTTTTCTGGAACCATGGCCTTGGTTAGTAGTGGTTTAAATTAGTCAGTCACAGGCACCCTATCTAAAAGGAACACTACAGTGACCAGAACAACTGCAGCTTATTGTATTTGTCCTGGTGAGTAGGGATCGACCGATATTGATTTTTTAGAACCGATACCGATATTCAGGCCGATAGCCGATATAATTTGCCGATATTCTGTACATTTACCATTTTGGAAAATAAAAACTATTTCTAAAAGGTAAATGCACAAAAATATACATGCCACGTGTAGTGGATGCAGTGTGTTTAGACAGGGGAGCTGTGTGTGTTTGTGTAGTGTGTGTGTAGTGGATGCAGTGTGTGTTTGTGTAGTGTGTGTGTTTGTGTAGTGTGTGTCGTGGATGCAGTGTGTGTTGTGGATGCAGTGTGTATTAGTGTTGTGTGTGTATATAGTGAAAGCAGAGTGTGGGTAGTGTGCGTGAAGTGAATGCTGTATATACTAAATGCAAAGTGTGTGTGTTTGTGTAGTGTGTGTATATAATGCAGCATGTTTGTGTAGTGTGCATTATATAAACACACTACACAAACACACTGCATTATATACACACGCTACACACACTGCATTATATAAACACACTACACAAACACTATGCAAACACTGCATTATATAAACACACTACACAAACACACACTGCATTATATAAACACTACACAAACACACTGCATTATATACACAGTGTGTTTGTGTAGTGTATGTGTATATAATGCAGTGTGCTTGTAGAGTGTGTGAATATAATGCAGTGTGTTTGTATAGTGTGTATATATAATGCATTGCGTTTGTATAGTGTGTGTATATAATGCAGTGTTTGTATAGTGTGTGTGTGTATATAATGCAGTGTGTTTGTATAGTGTGTGTGTGTATATAATGCAGTGTGTTTGTATAGAGTGTGTGTGTATATAATCCAGTGTGTTTGTATAGTGTGTGTATATAAGGCAGTGTGTTTGTATAGTGTGTGTGTATATAATGCAGTGTGTTTGTATAGTGTGTGTATATAATGCAGTGTGTTTGTATAGTGTGTGTATATAATGCAGTGTGTTTGTATAGTGTGTGTATATAATGCAGCGTGCATTATATAAAAACACACTATACAAACACACTGCATTATATACACAGTGTGTTTGTGTAGTGTATGTATATATAATGGAGTGTGTGTGTGAGTGGGGCATTTTTTATAAAAAAAGTTTTTTATTAAATTATTATTTTTTTATATTTAACTATTATTTATTTTTGTTGTCCCCCCTCCCTGTTTCATACTTGGCCAGGGAGGGGGGATATAGCAGTCCCTGGTGGTCCAGTGGCAATGGCTGAGCTGTGGGGGGGCTGGCAGCAAGCATTTACTCACCTCCCAGCAGCTCCTCCAGCTCCCCACTGTAAGTCTCGCGGCCAGCGTTGCCATGGTAACCCATGGCAACGCTCTGCCGGCCGCAGGTCTCGCGAGACTTACACTGGGGAGCTGGAGGAACTGCTGGGAGATGAGTAAATGCTTGCTGCCCGCCCCCCCCAGGACCGCCGGGCTTCTAATGAGCCTGGCGGTCCTAGGAGGTATTATCGGCAATGTCGGTATCTGAATTGGCCGATACCGATATTGCCGAAAATACCGAATATCGGCCGATTATATCGGTAAAACCGATAATCGGTCGATCCCTACTGGTGAGTATAATTATTTCCTTCAGTCTTTTTGCAGTAAACACTATATTCTCAGAGAAAATACAGTGTTTACATTACAGCCTAGGACAGGCATAGGCAACTTTCGGCACTCCAGCTGTTTTGGACTACACCTCCCATGATGCTTTGCCAACATTATGGGTGTAAGAGCATTATGGGGGATGTAGTTCACAACATCTGGAGTGCCGAAGTTGCCTATGCCTGGCCTAGGAATAACTCCACTGGCCACTCCTCAAATGGCTGCTAGAGGTGCTTCCTGGGACAGTGCTACACAGTGGAAAGCATTGTGATTGGTTCAAAGAAGCTCTTCTGATGATGTCAGCCAAGCAGGCAGATCGGGGTAGAGCCAGCAGTTGCAGACTTGAATAAAAGTAAGATTTTACTATACTTAGGGAAGCGGGGGAGAATAGATGATGTTTTTAATCGCATACTTTCTCGCATCCAAAATGCCCAGGTGCAACAAGATTTCAAATCCAAACAATGCATAACAATTAACAAACACCTGAGTCCTTTTTTTTGCCTGAACTGTAATGATTTGACACAAAACAGACGAGTTATACCTGGACGGGTAAAACTAACTTGAAGAAGCTAAACCGGAAAGATGGGATGTAAATTGCACCTGTATATCAATGAACAAACTCCTGTTTACTCAGAGTCAAATTCGTTACTGAAGCAACGTTTCTGCACTGCTAAGGAGCCTTTATCAAGCATTGATTTGCTTGATAAAGCATCAATTACAGAGCTGAACTGTTGTTCAATAAAGTCTGCTCATGATTCGTTACTGTATAATGCACACTGGAAAATTAATTTAATCTTATTCTCATATTATAGGTACTATTCATTGATGTCTTTAAGTAAAGATAAATTCAAACAAACCTTTCTGTTAAAAGAAGAATAAAAACAGGGAATCTTGAATATAAAAGGTTTCAACAGAAAAGGTAGATATAATTCACTGCATCATGTTCTACCCTTCCTGCTGATCATTTTATTCCCATCAGACTTATGAACAGTAACTATGGCTATTTCATGAAATGTTCTCAATCATTGTCCTTATACAGTGTATCAGTAGGAAGAAACAGAGTTCTTAAATATAGTTGAAGAGACACTGTTACCTTTGAGGTTTTTCATGATGTAAAAACCTTTGTAAAAACTGCTTTCATCGAAGGAACACATAAGAAAGAAATTAGACTGGCAGATGAATGGGTCGGTGGAGGGGGGTTCAGCTATGAATGATGACACGTGAGCCAGAAGCAGAATGAACAAGAGCGAACCATGAAATACATAATAAAAATAGAACCATGGTAATGTTAATGGATTACTCCTAGCACCGTGACCGCTTCAGTGATTTGAAGTGGTCATGGTGCTTGGAGTCTGTGTAAGCAGTGTTTCAGAAGAAACGCTGCAAGTTCAGATATACAGAACTTTACAACCAAGAGGCAGTAATTGCCCAGAGCACTTGCTTTGAAAGGACTTTTCATTGAGCTGATGGAACAGTCACATAAAGTCTTGATGCCTGGATATTCAGTTTCGGGTGCTGGGCAGGCAGTTTCTTCTGGTCTATAGCCCTGTTGAGGGTAAGTGGAAGGGATGCTATAGGGATACAGGTCCAGAGCTGGGACTTTTGAGTCCGGTGCACTCTAGTAAATCAGAGCGCAGCCACCGGGATTCCCAGTGTGCATTCTGACTCACTGAATGCAGGACCACAAGGACATCCCCAGGGTATGACTAAGAGGGAGACTTGGAGTATACACACAGGTAGTGTTCGTGTTACTAGTATATTCTCATACACAATAGCTACAATTGCCAAGGCAAGCAAACAGTGCAATTTCTTCTTATTCCTTGAATTCAAACCAAATCTGAGCACAGCAGCTAAAGTGCCAGGGTTGTCTTCAAAATCATTTTTGAATTGTTTGATCCAAATTACAACTCTGCATATATCATGTAAGTGGTGTACTATTGAATTGAATTAATAATGTCCTGGTTCATAGCTGTAGACACTCCACCCACTAGCTAACCAAGCATCCAGGACACAGCTGAACCGCCAGGGAATATGACCACCAGAGATCTGGAAATCTAAGCAGTGGAGAACATAGACGGAGCACCGGTGTCACTAAGTCACCACATACTACATATAGCTAGTGCACACATAGCCAACACACACCAGACACACATTGTATTCAGCCCGCATACACCACACACACACACACATTACACCTAGCCACAACATCCCCCATGGAGGATAGCGGAAATTAAATCAAAATGTCAAAACAGACAAAAATAATCAGTTGTGAGTATAGCTGAGATGGAGAATTTTTCGAGAATCAGCTTTTTTGCCATTGTGAGAAACAATGTAAAGCTTCGTAAATAACCCTGCCAATGTCTGAGCAGTGTCCCCAAACTTTCTAAATTAAAATAATTGTGTTAGGACAAGTAGATTTATACATAATACAGTTAAAGGAACAGTGTACTCATAAAATAGATTTCTAAAGTCCTATAATTAGAAATCTATTTTATGAATGCACCGTTCCTTAATCTGTATTATGTAGAAATGTTGGCAAGATGCATGTTCTGCGTCACTGCGTGTGCCCCTAATTTCCTTTTATTTTTACTGGGACAAGTAGATTGACATGATGGACAAATAAACTGAGCTACCACTTTAGTCCCTTGGAAAGTAGTTTTTAGTTTTAATTAAATTTTATTTTAATTTCAACACCTCTGAGGTGTATTTAAAATGAACCAAGTTCCATGTCAATGAGGTCCTTCCTGTATAGTTATAATTATCCATCATGATTCACCATGTTTTTGAATATGGAGATATCACTAATTTAGTTGATTATTACACGTGCAATTACATTAAAACAATCAAATAATATTGCACATTAATCACATAATGAAAATATAACAATTTACATAGCTTGTACATTGAAACATAAAATGCCACCATCTGATTCTCCCTCTTTACTCTGCATATTTTTAAATCTTTAGACGAAATGTCGCTAAGCTCAGTCCTCAGTGGCATCGAAAAGGTCTGAGATGTGGAATTTTAATAATTAGCAGATAATTAACTTTGTTCTCCAGATCCTAGCTGTCCTACTGTTTAATGAGTTGGCTATATATCATTCAGAGGTGCAGGCTGTGGGGCCAAACCCTATTAATGCATGTTAGAAGCGGACAGGCTTCAAAGCTAAATCTTGCGTCCCATTAGACAGTTATGCTCTGTACCAAAGGCTTCCAACCCAGGGTTCAACACAATCCAACAGCTTGGATTTAGAAAAATAACTATTCTGTTTAATGGGGATAAGAATGAAATCTGTACCATGGCAGATCTTGTCTAACTGTAACCAATGCCAAACAAATTAACAAGAGATTTAAAGTCCCACAAAAATCCCACCTATACGAATGTTTGCTGAATGACAAATGTTACAAGTGTCAATTATTTTACATTTTGAAAGATATTTTACAGTTGCCTCATCCCACTATTCTGCTTACCAACAGTGGAAGAAATGGGAGAAGCATTTATCTATCCGCTGTATCCCAACTCATCCATGAACTGTTCGTTAGTGCATAACATCCTACCCAAAATCATCCTGTTCTGGATGCCCAGGACAAGTCTTGCTCCTGATGATCTTGGCTCTGGGTACATAACATTCTACCCAAGACCGTTGTGACTTTCGGTGCCTTGCCTATAAGATCCTACTATAGCTAGACTCAGGATATGTGGTGCATAACATGCTACCCCAGCCTATCCAAATGAGGTGTGTTTTGTGCATAATATTCTCCAACTTATCCAGAGATTTGCACAAAATATTTGACTAGTGGTCATCTTTGTTGTTAGCATTTGGCACACAGCATAATGGGCACCTCTGATGCACTATTCCTCAACATTTAGCATGGAGTATAATTTGCAAGATTTAGTAGTTATATTAGAATATTTTGGGATTACTATGATGTTAAAATAGATAAATAATAATGATAATTGCTTTTTATGAAATACTTACAGTAACTCTGTATAGTAAATTTATTTATTACTGGTATTTATAAAGCACAAACATATTCAGCAGCACTGAAAATGTTGGCCCTTTATAAATGGGGAAACAATACAATATGAATAGACCGATACAAAAAGGCAGATGGCCTTCGTAATCTAACTAAGTAAATATATGAAAGCACACTGGAAGATAAAACATGGAAATATTTATAGGATTTTCTTTTTTAGGATGGTCTTAATTAGGGGTATTTTGATACGCTCCTAGCATGGGGCTTGACAAATTTGCTTGGAATCTAGGAGCCAGGTTTTACAATGTCAAAATTCCAATTCTTAAAAGGACACTATAGTCACCAGAACCACTACAGCTTAATGTAGTTGTTCTCATGCAGATAATCTGTCCCTGCACACTTTTACATAGCTGCCTTTCAACACTTCTAGTGACAGCCACTCAGACGGCCTCTGGAATGCATCCTGGGTCAGTGCTGCACAGTACCTATGTATAGCGTCTCCACGCCCTGCATCAATGCATCTCTATGGAAAGATGCTTATTGGCACAACATGGCGTTTTGCCACACATGCGCAGTAGCCTCCCAATGCCTTCTATGTGAAAGATTGATGATAGTCATGGAGACAGGGCCAACTGCGGAGAGATCAGTACAGCGTGGGAGAAAAAGGTGAGTAAAAAACCCTTTCCCATGTGATTGGAGGGGGACCAGTCATCTAAACACGCTCACTGACACACACACACTCAGACGCGTGCACACACACTCACTGACACAGCAATAATCACACACATTTATGGGACCACCCAGCCTCCCAACCTTGGTTCAGCTTTCCCTGTGGTCCAGCGGGGCTTCAGTCATCTCCCTGCACTGCTCCATAGAGCGCTGTTTAGTGATGCCGGGGCCGGAATGACGTCATATTCCAGCTTCTGGCATCACTGGAGAGCGCGCAAGGGAGGTTACAGCTCCCACACGCGCCCGCCTTAAACCTCAAGTCTGTGCACACACCAACGCTCTCACTCGCAAGGCCGCTCGCCCACACTCTTACGGAGCTTGCCGGCCGACCAACCGACCACCCACAAACATGCCCATGCTCTTTATGAGCCTGCCGGCCACCCGCCTCCACTAATAGACAGCTGGCCACCTCGGAGGCTGAATGGGTCAGCAAATACCAGACGCCAGGACAAAAACCCTAGTCGCCACGGCGACCTGGGATTTGTCGACCCCTATCCCTAGCATAAACAAACAAACAAACAAAAATGGTCCAGCACACTTCCAAAGTGTAATGTGTTGTTTATGAGCACATAGCAAGAAGACAAATGGTGGTAACGTTTCATCTAACATGGTGCTCTTTGTCAAGCCATTAAATACTGAATGAACAAAAACGTACAGTACACTTAATTCAGGTACATAGCAAAAGCATACTATAGCAAAAGCATACAATGATGCAGTCCCAAGATCACATGACAATGAAACATTACATAGGCATTATTCAATGGCGGGTACAACGGAGTGATATTAGGTTTGACCAAGACCACGTGTTAGGCAAAATGTTGGCACTATTTGTGCGTCCTGATATACAAAAACACTTCAAACTTTGTGCTATGCCATTTTTTGTCTGTTAAGTTTTCATCACTGATATGGAGAGGCCAGGGGATTACTTCACCATGTCATGTACTCAACCATTTTTTTTTTTTTTATTTTGCCCCTAGTACAATAGCAACCAGTTGATGCTTTTCAAATAAAAAGTTATCAACAAACGTTTGTCAAAGAAAATATACATAGAAATAACGTTAGACCTTATTTACTTACTTAAAAATACAGATTACAATTGCCACCTATATTGTAGGTATGTTCTTGATCACCTAGTGACAAGTGCAGCAGAATGTTGGCAATATACAGATATATTACTACTATACAGGCTGCATATAGACAAATTATTTTGTCATGATCTGTTTTGGTTGTAAAATGTTAAGGCTCTACCTTGTGGTAATAAACACTACTGTTAAAAGATGCTTTATAAATGGGTTAACTAATCAAATACATGCACCTTGTAGTAAAGAACTCATAGACTTTACCTGAATATTGTCAAACTTTAAACCTGGCATGGTGAGCTTCTCCTTGTCAATAAACACATTGCTGTACTGCTGAGTGGCTACAGTAATTAGCAAGTTTCTAGTATCTTCTGACGGCAGCCAAGCATCATTCCTTCTGTCCATTTCACTCATGTTTAATGCTGTGGCAAAGGGATCATCACTTCCAGCAAAAACACTATGAATCTGAGAGAACGGCTTTGGAGACTGGGGGATCTCTAAAGATGTTGGAGAACCACTTGACTCAAGTGATTTACTTCCAACAAAAAAGTTGACGCTAGCAGGTTCTTGGAAAGTTGCAGTTGTTTGGGTTGCAGGAGCAGAGCTCCGCTCACTAACAGATGGAGTCGCGTTTGGATTGCTCACTGAGATGAAAGAAGAAGTGGTGAAGGAATCAAAAAACTCGGCAGCCGAAGAGTGGGTACTAACATTATCCGAGAAAAAATTACTTAAACTGGGACTGGGCTGGACAACTTGTGCAAGAGTCTGTACAGGGCCTTTAATCTCAGCTCCAAAACTAGATGATTTTACCAATTGAGGTTCAAATACGTCATTTACTGAAAAAGGTTGCTGTGCATTAATTTGACTGAATATAGTACAAACAGGGATGGGTTCCTTCGCTTGAGATGGTTTATTAACCGGAGTAACTAATTCTTCTTGGTGTTCACCACTTGTCACTGGAATATTTTTATTTATGGTTTCAGTTTCAAGACTTATCTCTGAAGACTTTGTAGACTCTTCTGGAGAGGGTGGGACCTCAGAAGCAGAATTCTCAGGTGTTACGTCAGGCTCTGAGTTTCTCTGTTTATGCACATCCATATGGTATTCCTTGTCCATGTCGTGCCCAAATCCAAGAGGGTTACTATTTTCAATCTCATCAACGATATCTTGTAGGCAACCAAGCTCGCCAACGTCATCTTCGCTAACGTTGGGAGAATCAGAAATAATTACACTCTCCATCATTTGTTCATTCAGCTTATCCAACAAGTTTCCGGAGTCTTCTGACAAGGTGACATTTTCTTCAGACTCAAATGTGTCTGCATCAAGGTCAATAGTTTCTTCATGAAAAAGGACTTCCTCCTGATCTTCTTGTGTGATGTCTTGGTGAAACTCTGCATTCAGAGAAGACTCTACTTCATTTGTGAGGTTTGTTCTACTGTCATCTTCATTATTAACAGTAGGATTCTCCATTATTCCTTTAAAAAACAAAAACAAAAAAAAAACCACAATTATACATTAACAAAATCCTAATCCAAACATTTAGCTACATTTGACATTACTTCTGAAACATCAGATTTGTACTTCACATATTTAACACTGGATCAGAACAGTGTACAACCTTGCAAGGGGCATGTCTAAAACCAAAATGATGTATGATTTAGATACACCATCTCAAATATTGGCCAATAGTTGCTGAAAAACGTCCATGATTCGACAGCCATCACTTTACAAAAGAAATTTGGAAGTTGTAGCCTATTAACATCTAGGGAGCCACAGTTTAAGGTCCCTGATATAGATAATGTGTTCAGTCAATACTGTCACAATGGGAGAGGTAAGCATATTCAATAAACTCCTACCCAGCAAAGGATTATGGGTGAAGTAGTTAATTTATGCACAAATCTGAATTGAATTGCGTCTCACTTTCTTCTGATTAACGACAGCATCACTGATGATTTTCCATGAATGAAGCTATAGATGAGACAGAAACTTATGCATTTCTATGGACGAACCAATAAAATGAGATTAATACGTTTAAGGAGTGCATCTACAGAGTGGTCTTACACAATGCGAGTTTCGTTAAAGGAAGAAGTTTTCCCACATGGTGCAGCTGCGAGAGAGGGTAGTCTTATAAGTTCAAGACTTTTAGAAAACTCTGTATTTGCAAAGAACAAGGACTGTTACCTATGCAAAGAATATTGAATTATACAAGGCTTGGAATGACCCACCAATAAAGCAGACGACATTTACATTTAGCAATGTTTTTAGTTGTAAGAGATTTTATAGTGATACTGTTATATATTAAATTGCACCTTTACATCAAGATTCAGATCAGCAGGATGTTTTAAACAATTAAAAAAATGTTTACCACTCTAATTATAAAACATCAACATATTAAGCAGTGGTGTAGGGTTTCAGCCCATATAAAAGGGGCACACTATGCAACCTAGCTAGTACAGCTCGCTAGAACCACCTGGTTGTAAATCAAACAATTTAAAAACAATCTGATTTAAACTGAGCCTTTTCCTGGCACTGAGAAACCGCTTCCATCTTGGCCAGCCTGAGAATGTGGAATTGACCCTTCTATGAATCTTGCCCAACTTGGACATTATTGATTGGCTGAACGTTTTGGAGGCAGCACTCTCAGTCAATCAATGGCATCCCGAGTAGACAAAATTGACATTCATAAAAAAGAATTTCTAATTCATTACCATTGAGGCTGAACACAATTGTATTCCTAGCACTATAGCTCCCTATAGTGCAACCCTATCTCTGTCAACCCAACTCCCGCAGCGCAGAACCCTTATGTCACTTACCTGAATCCACCGCTGATGTCCATCAGCGCTGGGTTAGGCTCCATCTTGGCCCCTCCTTCACCGATGTCGGGGAACTTATGCATTCCTATAGGGTTTTGGGTGAAACTGGATGTCCAAATGCATAGAGTGAGGACGACAAGCATCAGGTGACCAAAAGTCCCTCTAGTTACTGTCTGGTAGACAGCCACTAACGGTGGTGTTAACCCTGGATAGTAAATATTGCAATTTCAGTTACTGCATTTGTGACGGAGCTCCTGTACTCCAACCGAGTACTTCCGGCCAGTTCGCTTCCTAGCCGCTTGCAGGGACCCTAGAACGCCTCAGCCCCAGTCGCTGAAGCTTGACTGGAGTCCTTCTGGAGCTTTTCCACCCAACCAGGTTGCAGTTCTCCTTTCAGGGAGGTATTGCCCCCTCTGCCTCAAACACTGCAACCCTGCTACCAGGCAGGTATCCACATCCGCCTGCAACCACTTGCAGCTCTCAGGCCTAGCTCTCTTGCCTTAGCTCAGGGCTAGAAGAATCCTTCAACCAGCAAACAGGTCCGAAGACTGTCACTGGGATCCCTACAATTCCATACAGGACTAGCCCATATGTTGATTACATTAAGCTTACAATGACAACTCAAAAAAAATACAAACACTCAAATTAGACAACATACAGGAAATGTATAATAACATTTATAAAGGGGTGGGAAAGACAATAATTAACACAAAACATCTCTCCTGCTTGCATAAATAGCAATATGAAAATCTACCAGGTAGTGAATACAGCATTTGCTAGATCCTTGCAACCAACAGGTGGCTCTGTACAGGCTCCACAGCCCAATCCACCTAGTTGATTGCAAGCATTAGCAATACAGGAGAGCACACTAACATTTAACACTTAATTACATTACACACACCCGCATCTATAATGGGTACAGGTTGACTAAAACATAAGAAAAGTCCTGCAATCTACATAAATAGTATGTCTGAAGGTCCAGGTGATGGTGACTACCATCACAGCAATAATTACAATAGCAGGGTTAAACTGACAGGGGCACTGCACCCAGACCACTTCAATTAGCTGAAGTGGTATTGGTGCCTATAGTGTCTCTTCAAATGGTCTGATTATGAAACAGGGCATGGAATCAGTGGATTCTAGGTAACCTAACCACTACAGAAAATAATCAGCTCAGGTCCTTGTTTTTGTGGCTTTTTCTGAGCATTAAAAAAAAATAAAAAAATATTATGAGCACATTTTCAAATTATTGAGATCACTTCCAGATCTATTCACATAACAGTTAATAGTGGTGAACTGAAACCCAAGATGAAAAATTTGGTACCGAATATCTGGACTTGGAAATATTCACAAGCATGTGATTTAAGATTGGATTTTCCAGTTCAGTGTTCCATTCACCGCCATCTGTTTTGTAAATAAATAATTTTGTGTTATGACATAGTATGTTTTATTTGCCATTAGCCAAAATGCATGTGATCAATTCTTCATAATGCTCTCCAATGTGCCAGTTTTGATTCAAACAAACAATCAATTGCACCAAAAGCAGGAGAGTGGAAGCTAAAAGATCACTTGTATTTGGGCTTAACCCAAGGAGAAGTAGTTTTTTTTATAATTCTTTATTTTTGACGTGCGTGAGGGTTACATGCATTCTCACTTTGCCACAACAGCAAAAACAAGATACGTTTTAACATGAAGCTGAACAGTGATGGCATATAGTCAATACTGGTGCACATTTTTGTTAGGAATTAAGATAGGTACACATTTAAACTTAGATGTAGTACGATTATAGAAAACAGCAAATCAGTTAGCTAACAGGCTTAATTATGTATGTGATTAGGTTAGCAGAGTATGCTGCACATTTTCTATAGGTACATATACATATGAGAGCTTGTATAGCACGGATTTTTCCCTTATGAATGATTAGTAAAGGAGAACATAGTGACATATATAGAGCAAGCAGTTTGTAAAGACATTCCATGAGAGTATACATGCCACTAATATTAGGTTGAAGCTAGAACATGAAATGTCGGGATTACATCACTTTTTATAATTAAGGTAAACGGGTTTGCTGAGACATTCTACGAGGCATTACTGGTAATGGTAACATGTAACTGGAACCTAACTTGTCAGGATTACTGCCCTTTTTATAGTCACTGACAGCAAGATAGATGATTATGATGCGCTTGTAATTTGTGCTAGGATGCTATGTGTGATGCCCTGCGTATCACATTTTTAACTATAGATATAATTCAACAGTGTATCTGCGAGTCATAAAACAAGTCCATGTTGCCACAAGAGAAAGTACTGGCTAGTAGTACAACACATATCAAGCACTTGTATAGCAATAGTTAACAGCACTATTTTCCGTAGATTCAGCGTATGTTGTGTGCAGATCTGTCTTGAGGCCAGGGGGTCCCGGGCAAGAGGCTGCCTTTTCAAGCGTGGGTACGGTACCTGTCTGAGAGCTTGCGCCAGTCGAGGGATTGAAACCTGTAGGCGGTCAGGCCGAGGTTCAGGCGAGCTGTGGATGCCAGCAGCGCTGAGCTTCCGTGATTGTTGGGTCGCGTATAGCTTGCTGTACAGGCACCATATCAGAGCTGCAGTCCCGGTCACCTTTCAGACGGTGCCCCGCAGGGGCCAGGCAGAGCTCCTTCATGGTGGATTTTTCAGCTGGCTTGTGGTCGTCGCCTGAGCTCAGCTCGATCTGCGCAGGTCAACCCCCTGCATTTCAAGCTTGTGGAAAGCCGAGACCGCGGGGGCTCAGGAGGTGAGTGTCCTGTTGAGGCTCTGTGTGTCTTGCGTGTTTCATGTGGCTTTATGGGTCGAGCCAGCTTATATCGGCGGGCTGCCTCGTGCAAGATGTGTGCGGGGGGAGTTCAGTTTTCGGTTCCCGCGCATATGGCCTCCGCCATCTTGGATGCAGGCCTTAGGCCGTGAAGTCTCCGGGCCTTAGTTGTGCGTTGGTGGGTAAGTGTGGCTGCAGGTTGTGGACCGGGATTACTCCCACCGGTCCAGAGGGGGGGGAACAGGGCCGGGTCCGCCAATGATCTGTGTGCCTGCTGGGCCCCTTTAGACAGGATAGTGGAGCAGCGGCCGTCCACTACACTCACTGCCGGGAAGGTCCCGCTTGGAACAGCGAGGACCTCTCCTCCGAGGGACTAAAACTCGGAGAGCAAGCCTCGCCTCGGATCCGGTGCCCCCTGCACATGGTGGGTCGCGGTTGTTGGTGGTTATATTCCCTTAAATGCTTGGGTTATAGGCTTATTTGTTGGTGGTTTGCAGGAGCGGACTTTCCCTGCGACCGTCCAGCATGGCGGTCCGGCCCCGCCCCCCTGGAGAAGTAGTTTTAAAGAGAGAAGAAAGGAGTGCCCTAAATATAACCTTTAATAGTAATAATAAAATGTAATATAAATATCCTTGGTGAGATTAGTACTCAAATAATAGTCAACTAAGGTATATACACACTCTGATAAGAAACTATCAATAGGAAAATATGTAGAGATACCCTGTGAAAACGAGAATAATTGTAATCGGTAGCGGTGAAGTTAAACCGATCCGAGGCGCGAAAATGAATTATTAAATAAAGATAGAATAAATGCTAAGTCTCAAGATCTCCGAAGGCCGCTGATGCGCACGTATCACCCACAGCTCATTAGAGGGGATTCTAACTTTATTTAATAATTAATTTTCGCGCCTCGGATCCCGTGATTAACTTCACCGCTACCGATTACAATTATTCTCGTTTTGGGGGGGATTGGATTACAAGTATCTACTACCCAGCATATAGCTATTCTACTAGACAGTATATTATAACAAGCTTAGATTTGACAGCTTAGCAGTGCTGACGGCTTTTGACCACATACCGTTTTAAGTATTAAGGTGGATACAATGTTCTCGTGCAGCCACACATATTTGTTTCTTTTGCAACGGTCTTCATGCATTTCTCGTGCCTTCATTACTTTTAGAGACACGAGACATGTATGCTTTACTTACAAACTCTGTAGCAATAAATGTGTACACAATTATCGGCTTAACCTCATGCAACTAATGAGAATTGCAAAACATTAGTTTTGCAGACAGTATCAGATTAAGGTCTCTGTAAACTTCTGAACAGGACTGGTTACCAATTTGGATACACGTTAGACTATTACCGACTAACTCATTAAAAAAATCTCTCCTCAATCTGATACAGTACTGTTATAGGGCTTAGACATTATCTCTGTTCGGTAAAAGAGCATGGTAATGATTGTACAGCTGGTTTAACAAGCTCTATCTTATTCAGCCACTGTGGATTGCAAAACTTGGTTTTGCACACATTATTAGGTTAAGGTCTCCGAAAACTTAGGAACAGGACCTTTTTTCCAATTGTATATACTTCAGTTTCTTTTCAGTTTACTTTTTTGGTTTAACTTGAGTGGTGAAGGTCTCTGAGAATCTAAGAACAGGACCTTCTTCCAAAGTGTATATACTTCAGTTACTCACCAATTCATTTAATTGTATATATTTTAGTTACCTATCAGCATGCATATACCCTAACAACATTATGTGAAAACGGATTGATTAGACCGCATACACCTTAGTGTATTACTTTTTACACGTACCCTTTATAGTGTATTACTGTGTACACGATTTTTATAACTAGGGGCAACTACCCAGTTTTTGTGGCTTGCAAAACTATTTCTTGCATACACCACTAGATGAGGTTTCTGTATACCTTTAAACAGAACTTGTTCACATCCCTGTATTCCATTATTTCTGTGTTCACAGGGGGTATCTACATATTTTGCTATTGATAGTTTATTATCAATCAGTGTGTATATACCTTAGTTGACTATTATTTGAGTACTACTCTCACCACGGATATTTATATTACATTTTATATATATTTAGGGCACTCATTTCTTCTCTCTTTAAAACTAATCAATTGCACCAGTTCCACTCTCTTAGCTAATGAATGATTTTGTTTACACACCACCATGCTCAGTGATTGCCTAACCTGGCCAGATGATTCTGAACCATCATACCCTTTTGATGCTCAGCCAGCTATTAGCGTTACTAGCCAAGTACCATATGAAATGAAGTTCATAAACCATCTTTGGGTTCCAAGGCGACCTGTCACAGCCCAAAATAATTGTTATACAATTCCTAAACTTGTTCTCTACTAAAGATCTCTCACCTACATTTCCTTCTTGTTATTTGGTTGCTCTCCCCCTCGATGCCCTCCCTGGTAAAAGTGTACTTCAGCGTATTTTATTATTTTTCAATTTTACTAAAAAGCAAATAATGTATTTTATTATTAAAGTAAAAACATTGTGCCTAGTAAAACCATTGTGTCTGGGATAATAGGCAAGAGCTCCGGACCGCCGTAGGCTCTGGGGTGGGTGCTGTGTATCCATTGGGGAGGCCTGCATTGGGTGCTGTATATGCATAGTACACTGAGTGCTGTGTGTTCAAAGGAACACCTTGCAACGGGTGCTCTGTGTGCCCATAATGAATGCTGCTCTGCCAAGGAATACCCTTTGCATTGGGTGCTGTCCTGCACCAAGTACCATCTGTGCCAATGAGGGTGCCCTGCAATGTCTGTGCTGTCTGTGCCAGTGAGGTAACTCTGCAATGGTTGCTGTCTGTGCCAGTGAGGGTGCTCTGCAATGGGTGCGGTCTGTGCCAGTGAGGTAGCTCTGCAACGGGGTGAGGGTGCTCTGCAAATGGGTGCTGTCTGGGCCAGTGAGGGTGCTTTGCAATGGGTGCTGTCTGGACCTGTCTGGCTACACCGATGAGGGTGCTCTTCAAAGGGTGTGCACCATAATAGCAATGCAAAAAAAAAAACGCTATAACACACGGGAAAAAAACGGCAAATAATAAAATACGCTAAAATACACTTTTACCGCCCTCCCTACTGCGTTTTTATAGCCCACCTCTTTGTAAGCTTTCTGTAAGCTCCTTTGAGCAGAGTCCTCATCAACCTATTGTTCCTGTGACATTTTGTAATGGTCTCTTTTATTGTTAAATGTACCCCTTTTATAATATTGGAAAGTCTGGCAGAATATGTTGGCGCTATATAAATGCCAGTAATAATAATGAAATGTCATAGGCATGTATAAGATAAGGTCAGGGAATAATAAAAGTCTTTCAAAATATTGGGCAGACTAGATGGGCCGAATGGTTCTTATCTGCCGTCACATTCTATGTTTCTGTCATTTTACCCTGGTACTGTAACCAACAGAGCTACTTCCCATGTATGTACAGCAATCAGGGCCAGAAGAAGCATGTTTCAAGCATGGTCAGACAGTACTAATGACATCCTGCACCCCCAAACACACCCAAGGGTTGCACTCACCTGCAGCCACTGGTACCTTCCCTTCCCCAAAACAGCAGCTACCGGCATTTAATGCGCATGCGCGAAACACATCAGCCCATGCCAGAAGAGCACGGCATTTTCCACCGCGCCTGCGCACTGCCGTGACGTCACCAGCATTCCAACGCTTCTAATCCTATCACGGAATGGGCAGAACAGTGACAGCGTGCACGCGTGCGCAGAACGGTTGCCTGTTTTTTTTCTTTCTTTTTTTCGTTCTTGTCAACCAACTTTATTTGTAGAAGAAAAAAACAAAACAAACAAACAAAAAAATCAATAACCAGGAAGA
The DNA here is from genome assembly GCF_036172605.1 of Pelobates fuscus. Lineage (NCBI taxonomy): Eukaryota > Metazoa > Chordata > Amphibia > Anura > Pelobatidae > Pelobates > Pelobates fuscus. The sequence continues at coordinate 61,913,522 of NC_086318.1, forward strand.
GAATCCGGCTGCTACGGGTGTCGGAGTGTATCAAAATTAGTCTCCAGATTCTTTCCGAGGAGAAGATTTGCAGGTGGTACCAGAGAAGGGATAGAGGAGTGGGATAGTAATGGAGGACGATGCACCAGTTATCTATGGACTGGAATTCCAGGTGAGCTGGTACTGTCACAAAGTGTTGCAACTGGAGAGGTGACGTCATATATGATGTAATGCATCCCTGTGGGGGTTTAAATTGAAAAACCTTAAAAAAATCACCTAGAATAGATCAAATTTACTCTTTGAAATAAATAAAAAAATAACAGTCTGTCCTATTTTATAATCTGATACTTCTAATGTTCTCCCCCTTACCTTATATTCAATGACTATTCAGATACTAATAATTTAATGAAACCAGGTATTTAATAGGATGCATACATGCACATTGCTCCTAGTTTTAATTTATTATATAGGCAATGCATGAAACATATCAAAAAGTATTAAAAAACAAAACAAAACAAGATATGCTCATCTTTTACATTCTAGAAGGTTTGGAACTCCAGTAGTAGAAATGAGTTCTCTTCAGGGCAGGATGTGTAGCTATGTGTCAGGCTGTCCAGTAATACATGGCAACGATAGGTGGCTTAGCAGTAGCACAATGTGCAGAATGGGTGATACAATTGGAATGGTCCCTTTTTAAATGTGAGCGTATCAGCCAGGTATGCATGCACAACAGACTTAACTGCTGCAATTGTCTCGCCCTGCCTCCTCAGTTAAGGCTGCTACACAAAATGCTCTTGAAGCACGCTTATACAGGCAGAAAAGCAGCTTAAGGAGACACTATAGGCACCCAGACCACTTCATCTCATTGAAGTGGTCTGGGTGCACTGTTCATGACCCCCTTAGTCCTGCAATGTAAGTCATTGCAGTTTTTGAGAAACGGTAATTTTTACATTACAGGACTAAGACTGCCTCTAGTGGCTGTCTATCAGACAGCCACTAGAGACGCTTCCAGGAATTTATCGGACTTTGGGTCCCATCATTTAGGAGACCCTAAATCATGAGTACAGCCAGTGTCGGTGAAATCCCCATAAGAAACCTTTGAGGGAAAGCTTCCCTATGGGGAGGGTAAAATGCGTTCACGCAATAGGTCACCCCTATCAGAGGAGGAGGGGCATCAACCCAGCACTGAGGGACATGAAGTAACTGCTGGAGTGGGGACAAAAAGGCAATATTGTGTTTGGAATGCAATTTTGTATTCCTAACAATATAAAATTCCTTTAAGGAACACCTCAAACATCATAACCACTACAGCATGTGGTAGTGGTTATGGTGTCAGGAGTGCTCTAGCTCCCACCCAATGTAAGTAGCCAAGCTGTTTGCTCTACCCCCTCTAACTACCGTCCCATATCCCTGCTCCCTTTTTCCTCAAAGCTTCTGGAAAGACTTGTCTTTACCCGTGTGTCTCATTTCCTCAATTCCAACTCTCTCCTTGACCCCCTTCAATCTGGCTTCCGCCCTCTCTTCTCTACAGAGACTGCGCTTATCAAAGTTACTAACGACCTAATCGCAGCTAAATCCAAAGGCCACTACTCCATACTAATTCTTCTTGACTTCTCAGCGGCCTTTGACACCGTTGATCATTCTCTCCTTCTTCAAACTCTTCAATCGCTTGGTCTCTGTGACTCTGTCCTCTCGTGGTTTTCCTCTTATCTCTCCCAACGCTCATTCAGTGTCTCTTTTTCTAATGATACCTCCTCCCCTCGTCCTGTCTCGGTTGGAGTCCCCCAAGGCTCTGTCCTTGGTCCCCTTCTATTTTCTCTTTATACTGTCTCTCTTGGCAAACTTATTACCTCTTTTGGATTCCGCTACCATCTGTACGCTGATGACACCCAGTTATATCTCTCCTCCCCGGACCTCTCCCCTGCCGTCCTGCAACGTGTCACTGCTTGCCTTTCTTCCATCTCTGACTGGATGTCCTCCCGCTTTCTGAAACTCAATCTCTCTAAAACTGAGCTCCTTGTCTTTCCTCCTCCTAATACTGATCCTCCCCTTTCGCTCTCCCTTCAAGTTTGTGCTACCCACATCAGTCCATCCTTGCAAGCGTGCTGTCTTGGCGTCATACTTGACTCTGGTCTCACCTTTGAGTATCCCAACCCTATTGACATTTCTATATTCAATTTTTTTTCTTGTTATTAAAGGGACACTCCAGGCAGCCCTTTTTACTCACCTGGTTCCAGCGCCGGGAGCCTCGTGAAGCCGCGCCCCCTATTTCGTCAAAATTACGAAATAGGGGGCGGGGCCAGGCCGCCAAGCAAGATGGTCGCATGTTAGACCAGCTCCTGGCATCCCCAACAAAATAAACATGAAAACCAGACTTTTGGCTTGAAGAGCCGGCCAGTGGCGGTGGACCTTATCGGGTGGAGAGCACCGGACCCAGGGTGAGGCTGGCCGGCCCGGTTTCAGTCCCCTGGAGGAAGAATCCTCACTGGCGAAAACGAGGCCTACTCCGGCGGTGAGTGGGGCAGACGGCCGCTGCCCCACTATCCTGCCCATCGGCGCTCAACCAAGGCCAGACCCGTCCGGTACTGGCCCCGTTCCCCCCCCTCTGGACCGGGGGGGTTATCCCGGCCCGCAATGGAGGAAAATACCACCGTCCACCGGCCACCCACCGTCCACCGGCCACCAGGCAGAAACAACAGCTCGCTGAGAATGGCCCCTACCTGCGAATCACAAGCATGACCACAAGAGATGACCCGTATGGGAAGTCCCCGACCACCTACCCACGGCTGAGGCTCAGCTGCCGCGAATGCCTCCCTGGGCCTTGACATCAGCTTGAACAGGACCCCAACTGATGGCCACGAGGAACCAGCAACATGGTACCCTGAACACACAGCACTGAGGGACTTCTGATCGCCGGCGGAGGGCATGAAAGTACCACACAGCAGATCTGCTTGCGGGGATACCCCAGCGACATCAGGCTGCCAGACCAGCTGACCCATCTTGCAGGGCACCGGTGGACTTTGTCGGTAACCTTGGCTTACCTAGAGGACTGTATGTCTAATATTATGTTGCCACCTATCTTTGATTTCACCCTTATCGGCACATGCACCCTGTGACACATTATTTTGATGCCGTCTAAAAGATCTCTACAAGGTGATTAGCTAATGATGTGCCCACATCTAAACGCACTCAGCAGATCGTGTTTAAAGCAGTACCCTGCATGAACAAATTTAGTGTTACATAAATGGTCAGTCTAGGGAGCCTACTCCTCTTCCCTGTTCCCTTTTCCTCCTTTAAATCCTGTGTGCTACTTAAACTGTCTAACAAAACACACTATGCTCTGCACCGTTTCTACCAGAGTAGACTCTAGCTTGCATCCTTTAAAACAAAAATGTGTTGTTTAACTGCATGCAACGACTAAGATTCATTATCTCTTCTTCAGCTATTGTCCCTACACGTTTGTGTACTTCATCTTGTATAGCCAGCATGTACCCAACCTGTTTTATTATTTACTGTATAAAAAAAAAATATGTGCGCACTTACTAATGCTTAACAACTGTCCGAACTCTTGAATGTTTTTATTACTTAAGAATGCTGTTGTGGCATTACAGTCATGCGATTGTTTATACATGCACATCAAAAATAAAGAATTTAAAAAAAAATAAAAAAAAAAAAAAAAAATTACGAAATAGGCGGGCGCGAGCAGGGAGCAATCAGACGCTTCCATTTGGAAGAGTCATTGCTCCCTTGTGTACATGCGCGGCTTCGCCGCACATACTTCATAGGGCGGCTTTCATGCCGCCCTATGAAGTCCTGAGCGCACTACTGCGCATGCGCGTGGTGTGCACGGCTGCGAGCTGAGCTGACTGACAGCTCAGCTCGCAGTCAGCTCGCGGTCTTTGCCCGCCCCCTCTCCTCTGCTGACAGACAGGAGAGAAGGCGCGCACACAGTGCCTTCTCTCTCCTGCACACGTCAGACGTATTTTAATACGTCTGACGTGTACATGGCCTTTTTAGGGCCCTGCATGATAGGAAGTCCCTCTGGTGGCCGTCTGAGTGACGGCCAGCGGAGGTATTCCTATCAATCAATGTAAACACTGTATTTTTTCTGAAAATACAGTGTTTACATTAGATTGCCTGCAGGGAGCTATAGATCTCACCTGAACAACTACATTAAGCTGTAGTTGTTCAGGTGACTATAGTGTCCCTTTAAGACACACCTAATAGTCAAAAATATGGAAATAATTATACATATATTACAAAATCAGTTTCAATTAAAAAAACTGAAATGTCTTGATTGCATAAGTATTCAACCCCTTTGCTGTGACAGCCCTAATTAAAAGTTGATGCAAACAAGTGTTTTTAAAAGTCACATAATTAGTTGAAGGAGTTTCATCTGTTTCTAATTACTGTAACTATTTACATGATCACAAATTAAATACACCTGTTTCCGGAAGGAACCAGAGTTTGTTAAAGAGCAGATCCCCACAAATGGTATCATGAAGTCCAAAAGCCTAGCAAAAAAAAAATCAGGCTACCAATTTGGGTTAGGCTTTAAAAAAAAACAATCCACAAACTATGAACATCTTCTAAAACAATGTTAATTGTCATATCCAAAAGCACAAACCATAGAATGAATATAGTCCCAAAGGTGGCAGAACAGGCAAACCAGTGTGGGGCTGAAGGTGTAGTGAAGGAAGAAAGACTTTAGGTGTTTAGTCCACTGGGCTGGATTTGCACTTGGGTGTAATCTTTATATCTGAGCGGAGGGAGAGAGGATGGTTAGACAGTAGGAGGAACCGTGAAGAAATTAGCTGTGATGGCAAATGATGAAATCCGTTCAAAGGAGATATAGAATTCAAATAAACTAAAGACAATACCAAAGGCTGATGGCAACATGTCTGCTTGCTTATGCAAGGGACTTGAATATTAAAATTGGGAAGCTAGAGCCATTATAGAAATATAATATACTAAGTATTATTGAAATTGGTATATATTGTTTAGGAAGGATAGAAAATGTAGGAAAGTGGGAGCTGTATGTTTACATGTCAAACTCAAACTGATGATCATACGAGTGAAAATGTTGAACCATTTGGCTAGAAATTTGAATTATAACAAGTGAAATGTGATAATAAAGATGATAGAGATGAACTGTTGGCACAAACTGAAAAAGCTGAACATCTGGGTAAGACCTGAATCAGTGGTGATTCTAATTGACATTGATGGGGATAAAGTGACTAGTTGTGCAGGTGTTTGGGACAGGTTTTTGAACCTGTTAAATGATACCTAATATCTCAGTGGAAGCACCAACTAAAATGGATGCTTGACTGGATACGGTATTAATGAATAATGTTGACCTCTTGTTCAAGTAAGAGAGCACTTGGGAAACCGTAATATCATGGTGTCGTTTGAGATCATTTAAAAAAAAAAAGAAGATATTAGGTTCACTAAAACATAACATTATGAAAGGGCTAATATCAACTCATTGACTGGCAGGAACTTTTCTTTGAGAAAAAACACGGAAGGTAATCAAATATTAGAAAAGTACGCTTCTCAGCATATACCATTAGGTAAATAATACAAAAGAAACAAATGAGAACCATTCAGCTTAGTAGGAAGGATCAATAAAATAATAAAATTTACCCCTTTGGACATGTGTGACAAACCAGTTTCGAAATTCCATTGCCTTACCTGTGGGAACATGACAATCTCTGTCCGTCATGTAAGGGGTAGGTGGGGGTGCAGTTTCCTGTTTTAGTCTTCTTAAGGGAATGCTACATAGGCCCCATTTCCTGGGACTTGACAGGCAGTTCCAGGATCCTGATGACATCACCATGCAATGAGGTAGTGCCGAGTAGTGGTGTAAGGAGTGTGCCACATTCAGCATTTAATAGAGCCTTAAGGACTTGGCTAAATTAAGAAACTGGTCAGTCAAATGGCAGATGAGGTTTAAAGAAACACTTTAGTATTAGTAATACAAAAGTGCTGTGGGGTCCTGGTAACTGTTTAAGTGACCTGACCAGCGCTACCAGGGTTAACTCACCTTTTTTTCAAGCACTGACTCTTTGGCTGAAATCATAAAGATCGATGATCTCAGCTAATCCAATACTTTCCCATAGGAAAGCATTGGGAGGAAAGTGCGCATGCAAAACGCAGCTCTCTGAGACGATCTGAATAAAATAGAAGTTTTTCTCTGCTATTTTACAGAAGTACCTCTAAAGGCTGTCATACTGACAGACATTAAAGGCAGGTTAACTCTTCAAAGATAACATTACCATTCATGCAGAAAAAGGTTTGGAAAGCACGGGTATAGACAACAGACTAAGCAATATCAGTCAACAGTTGCTAAAGCCAGTATGGCATTATCATGCATTAAAATAAATAGTTTTTATACAGGATTGACATATAATTTTGACTCTTCACATGCGTTCACTCACCTCCCAGCATTGGGAGGTATGTAATCGAGATGGGGTGAGCCTTCTTGGGGGCATTGCCAGTGATGCAACTTGCATCATTGGGGAGACCCACAATGGGCATGCCTAACCGAGAAAGGGTTGTGTCAGCTTGGAGTCAAGCTGCAGTGTCCCAATGCCCAATGCGCAGTGTGAGCATGTCTAATGATGTGATCATGCTCTGCTGCACAAGGACAGTTCCTGAAATCGTGATTGTCCTTTTGAAAGCAGATCTATTGAAGCCCTGCGGTCAGCATTTTTGTTTAGTAAGTATTTAAAGGACACTATAGGCACCAAGACCACTTCAGCTCATTAAAGTAGTCTGGGTGCAGTGACCCTGTCCCCTTAACTTTCTGATAAACTGCAATAATTATATTGTAGGGTGAAGACTGCCTCTAGTGGTGGAAGGCATTAGGATTTTTTTAGTGCTAGGAATACAACTTTGTATTCCAAGCACTATAGTATCCCTTTAACTGTCTCCAAATATAATATACAGCATGCTCTAGTGATTATTGTGCGTAGAATTCCTATTAATCTGTTGGGAATATTGTTTTCATATGAGTTAAATAAAGGCATATTAGGTGTCAGATCAGCTTTCATTAGTTCAGTATTTAAAGGAGCAGATGTGCTTCTGGTTTTCTGGCAGCTGTGAGTGATTAGTGAAATATATTCTTAGAATGCTTTATATAACCTATTTACTATCCCACTGACTGTAATTAAGACCATTTAAATGGATACTTCAGATGTCCCTGTTTATTTAGATAATGCATTAAAAAATAAAAGTCACTGCTGCATTATCCTATTTTGCATGTTAAATCTGGAATTTGATTTTCTCCTCTGTGTCAGGAAAAAGGAACAGTCTCTAATGAAATCCTTTGAGAATTTATTGAGCACACCCAAAGGTGTATGGCATCACACACTTATGATTATTAAATCCATAATACAGATCCACATTGCATTATTACTTGGCATCCTTTTTCATTGAAATACATTTATGAATAATACCACATGCACTAATAAATTAAAGGTCTCACTGCCACCAGCCTCTAATGCTCCAATCCATATGTTTTTTCCACTGACCACAACCTTCTTGACATCCACTCCCATAATCCACTAAATCAATCTTTGCTCACTCTTCTGTGACCAGAACCAGACTAATCTGCAATAAGAGTTACTTTGGCCTTAAATCTGAAACTCCCTTTGAATTCTCATTTTAATGAATAACTATGAATAGTGTAACTGCCAGGAAAATTGGATGCCAGATTGTGACCTCCTCCTAGACCCCTGGACAGTGTGCATGGGATGTGATCAGGGTCTGATTCTAAGCCCATGTTGGGAGTTTCACAGCCCATATCTCCCTTTCCCCCACTTTTGTCTCTATGCTCTTACCCCGCTTCACATCACACTCTACCAATATCCCCCTTCTCACAAACCCCATATACCCTTCTCACAAACTTCACAATGCCCATATTTCCATGCCCACCTTTGGCTAGCCTCCACACTCAGGACAGGCCTGTCCATTGGTCCCAGTGGGGCACATAGCTGAGCAGGGAGATCTTTTGAGGACTCTCTCTAAACCAGAGCTGGAACTTCACCTAGGCAGCTACCTTATGGGTAATCTGACTACAACCATGGTTTTAATGCCGGGAGTACACAATAAGTAGTCAAACCACATAAGAATGTTTTGACAATTAACTGAGGTTGGATGTGCACACTCTGTTATCACCTCTAAAGTTAGAATATCCTGCACTCCGCTAAACTTGATGTTGCAGGACTGCACCCAATGGCTGACCCTCTCAGCCAATGAGCTTTCCCTGTACCGTAGCACTTAACTCAATGAAGTTAAGAAGTTCCCTATGGAAGCTTCAAGCTACAGGGGAGGTGCTGATGGGCTTGTGGCAGACCCCAGGTAAGTCGTCAAAACATTATTAAAAGTGTTTTATGCCTTACTATTTGAGGGGGACAGTGGATTGTGGTGGTTATGGTGCTTGGAGTGATCCTTTAAAGTTGTCTAGGTGCCTCAAGTGCTTTTCTAATGAAGTATGCTTATGAAAAATGTATGTTGTATGACTGCACTGTAATCAATACTACTCTGCATTACACTTCTTTTTTCTATTCTTTGCTTTTTTTTTACCCCCAACAGTACATCTCTCTTTAACACAGTGCTTCAGGCAACCCTTCATCCCATCCTGTGTTTTATTTCCCTTTGGGTAATTTCTGTTCCTGTTGTGTGTTTTTGTTTTCTTTTTCTTTCAATCTGTGTATGCTTTCACTTTACAAATTCAGATATTTTATTTATTTATTTTAGGCTTGTGTAGCAATGAATATTGTTTTTGTTGTTTGCTGAAGTTACTTTCTAGTACCAGTTGAGTACTTTTTTTCTTTTTTTCCTTTTAACCCCCTTAGTGGCCAGCAAACCAGCCGTCTGTGTAAGAAATGCAATAGAAATACATAAATAAATAAGTAAAAAGGCGCTCTCACCACAATTGACGAGGCTGGGATAATTTATGGTTGTCTCATTAATGAGACAGCAAAGAAATAGCATTTTTAAATTCTCCAATGTATGCGAACACCAGACATCTGACCATATAACTTTCATGCCTATGACTGGCGGCCAACTGAGGGATCGTCCATTTAATACGATTAACTAGAGCTATTGCTGGAAGTCCATTAATAGTCCACGAGCTATGTCACTGGCATAGGACAACTTAGGCAGCAAGTCACAGCAGTTAAATGCCCTAATTGACAACTTATGTCCAACTGTAGCAGTGCACGCTGGGATCATCTGTCAGTGACCTATTATTATGGCTGATTCAGCACTGAGTCCAGTAATAGTGATTGATTGGCTTCCAGGCTGGCTAATCACTGTGTGAGCCAATCAGTGATGACAAGCCTTTATTGTCCGTTAAAGCTTGTCATCACTGTGATGGTTATTCAGGGTTAAAAAATAGTGTCCAAGTTTGTCATTGGTCCTTCTGGTGACAGGTAGTGCCACTTACAACAGAAAAAAAGGTATATTTTTAAAAACTAAATATAATGTTAGCAGCAAAATAAACACTCCAGAGTTATTTTTTTCCACATGTTGCTCCCGATAATGACAATAAAAAAACAAAATAGTGGTGGTTCATGGAAAATCTTGTAAGTAGTTATCTGTTACCTCTGTTGTTTGTGTTTCTCAAAAATTATGTGGAAAATGTTTAAAAATTGAAAAAAATACATAAAAATAGTGCAGACTATCTTATAAATTAGTGCAAATACCAACACAATTCATATAGTGCTACCGTAACATTTACATAAACTGAAAAAGAATGCAGTGTTCTTTTAATAAAAGTAATAATAATTATCGTTTTTCTTTAGTGCGTTTCTCCCTGTGAGAATCAAAGCACTTAACTTTTATGTCTGCTTTATATATTTGTAAAGAGTTTCTGATAGTCCGATAAGCTGACTGAATGAATGCTTGATAAGAGGTCTTTAGCTGTTTTTGTTTTTTTTTAAAGTTTGTAAGGATGGTTCCTTTCTGATTGAGCAAGTTAAAGAGTTACATAATGTGGGCGCAGTGTGGCTGAATTGTTTTTATTCTAGCCACCGACAGGAAGGATTCATTGGCTTCTTTCAGGTATTGTGGGCCTTGATTTTTTTCAAGACTTTGTAGATCTGGAGGCTCTTGTCACCCAAAGGGGGAATGCTAATGTGCATGTGAGGCACTGCTTCAAATGCACCAGGCACTCCCCACAGGAAAGCATTGCAGAAATCTGCAGAGCATGATGACGTCAAGCGTCAGTTAGGCGACCAAAAGCCGGTTAGCAAGCAGGAAGTGCTTCTAGTGACTGTCTGATAATAATAATTACCATTGCAGGGTTAAGGGCCCGGGTCACTGCACCTAGACCACTTGAATGAGCTGAAGTGATCTGGGTGCCTATAGTGTCCCTTTAACTTTTGTCATTATTTCATTTTAAATCCAATATATTTGAGTATAGAGACAAAACCACAAGTAAGTGGCACTGTATGATTATTAGTTATCATGGTTTTATATTTATTATTATTATTTGAACACCTTCAAATAGAAAGAGAGGTCATCTTCGTGATTGGGTTTCTCTTTAAAATATGACTGTAAAGGCATTTCGGGTAAGGGTGCAAATATAAATATATAGCTGCTAATACAAATTGTATTTGATTATAAAACAGACGGTATATGACGCAGGTATAATTTGTTTGAAGGTCAACCTGTGAAGCTTAAGGACATGCACAGCATTCAGTCTGCGTGTCCAACCTGCATTCTCAGCTTCTCCAATAACTCATTCTGAATCCTTACCACCAGCACACCTTAAAGGCATCAAAATCACGCCATGAGTAATCTGTATTGATTTATAACAGCGACACAGGAAAGGACATGGGAATTCATACATTTGTGTGTGACAGCCTAGAAATAAACATATATCCAGTCTCCTAGTTGGCTTTAACGTGCTGTGATAAGCGTCTGCAACATTCACAGTTTTCTGGAAGTGTTATTTTAGCACATCTTTTTCTCTTCTCTCCAAATCAGCGGAAAGAAGGTTTTTCCGTGTTGACTTAGAATCGTACCTGACAATCTAGAGTCCTTTCAGGATGCAAGGTAGCTACGGTCACGTTAATGTAGCAGACAAGTGTTGACTTCGCAATGACCTTTTTGTCCATCAAAAACATTGTAGCCCAAATTCCTTGAATCAGGGTTCCAAATTTCAAGTCTATCCTGATTAGCCAGGCCCAAAGTTACTATTACAGGAGTGTAGATATTTTGAAGCTGGTGTGGTGAGCCAGTGTGTATGAATGTATTTGTATCTCCCCCACATTGCTTACACCTCCCTATTGTCACTCTCACTGTCCTTTTGTACGACATAGTAACAGGAAGAGGGCTAGTGGCAATTCCTCTCATTTTCTCTTGCCAAGTTTCCACTTTGTAATGGTATCTCTCTCACACCTTCCAAATTACATGCCCCTTGTCCCTTCTGACATACTCCCTTCTTTGCTGATGTGCCTCAGTTGACAATTTCAAGAGGGCAAGCTCTACTGAACAACAAAGAGGGACATGTTTTTTTTTTTTTTCATCATTATATTTTGCCTTTGTTTTTGGCAACATGATGTTCATGATCAATTTAGTAACTACCTCAAAAAGAATACTTGAACAATAGGTAAATACAATTATAATTTTTTTTTTTTTATCTTTATTTTTGCTGTACAAAAGATTGACATACATGCATACAATGCCACAACAGCACGTAAAAGTATTTCAACAAAGACAGTAGTATGACATGAGTGAGACTGCACATTTTTTAGTATAGAAGACAAGCTTAGGTCTATTAGCGCCAGTGAACAGAAATACAGAAGTGGTAGATATTATGGTAGATACAGAAATACAGAAGTGGTAGAGTTATGTGTACTGGCGGTATAGTGAATTACAATGCTAAGGTGTGAGATAGGTACATACTTTAAAACAATATAGGTAATGACAGACAGCATGGTGAGTGGTGGTGTTAGAGAGGATCCTGATTGATTAAGCTGCTGCACATCATGCTATGCATTTACAAGCAATGTACTTGCGTTAAAAGTGGAGCTATATACTGATTGGGTAAGACCCCTGGACACCAGTGCCCTCAAGCTTAATGTGGGGGTTCAGTGCACTATTGGATATATGTGATTAGGAGTAGGTCAGCAAGAGACAAAAGAAAAGCAGAAAATCAAACTAAAGTGTAAGCTTATATAGAGCTTTTCCCATCCAACATGGCCTCTGACTCCACCACCATTATATTTGGGTGCATGTTTGCTTCCTGGGCACCTCAGCCGATCCTCACCAGAGGAATGGGCGTCTTGTACACAGGAGAGTTCAGGTATGTAGTACCTGCAGCGTACCGTAGCAGGGCAGCGTGCTCCTCCATCCCAAGGCTTGTGTGAGAGCCTGCATCTGAAGAGCCCATATGCAATTCCCATTGCACCGGTCACTCTTGGCATCGGAAGCAAAGTATTGGAAGGCCGTGGTAACAGGATAGCGGCGTTAAATCACCCTCCGAGGGTATGGGGTAGGCACTAGGATTATCTACCTCAAGGCCCTCAGCCTGAGAATGTGGGAGTGGGTCTTGTGTGGAAGGAGGTCGGAGCGCCTTTCTGCGTTTCTTTCAACGTGCAGTGACAGCCATGTAGCGCTTGGCTTTTGGTGGTGTGTTATGTGGCTTTCATCCCTTCGCCTCTCCTCAAGTTTGCGCCAAAAGGCCATGAAGATGACATCCAGCCTCGCTAAAGTAGTCTCTATCAAGCCTCATGGTGCATCCACCATCTTGGCTCTAGTAAAGGGACAAGATTTGCACCGCAGAATCATGAGCTGGGTCACAGGTCCACCAGTACTAGGTGAGTAGAGCCTGTATGCTGGGGCCGGGATAACCTCCACCGGCAGGGGGGGAAGGTAGAGCCTTTCTGACTAGCACGAGTTCAGCAGATAAACAAGCAGGGAGATTGGCCACTCGCTCCCACAGGTAGGCCGCAATAGTGTTTCAGGCTCAGGCCGCTCGTCGTGAGGCCACAAAGTGTCGGGATTCAGCAGGATTGTATGCTGATCGTCTCACGCTTATAGACTGTCGAAATTGTTGAGATAAATTATATATTATATATTCGACCAGTCAGTTCAGCACCCAGGCCCCGCCCCCCGGTAAATGCAATTATTGATAATGCTAGAATGCTGAAATGGTTATAGGGACCCATCTAAGCACCAAAATATCTTCAGTTTAATTAAGTTATTTCCATGTATAGATCATGCCCCTGCAGTCTCATTGCTCAGTTCTCTTCCATTTAGGAATTAAATTATATAGGTTTCCGGGCGGAGCCTAACCGTCAATGGAGTAAGACTTGTGCTCCCTCAGCTCTCTCACCCCGGGCACAAAATCCGCTTCCATCAGCCTCCACAAAGGTGCAAAAAGACGTCAAAACTACCCACAGACAGCGACCACAATCACCCAAATGGGGGGATCGAAAAAGAAAAAGGATTCAACCCCGTCAGTAGCCAAGATGTTCCCCACAAAAGAAGACAGGCAGCCATCTTGGACCCAAAGCCAAGGAAACTGCTAAGAGAAACCTCGGCAGACAAGGCTTATACCACTGCAGCTTATACCACTGCATCGAAAAGCAGATAGCAGGCCTCAAAGGAGACATCGAGGCGCTGGCCTCACGCACCGGAGATACAGAACGCACACTCAAAGGAATGCAAACGCAGGTGACGAACCATAGCAGAGACATGGGGATGCTAAAAGATAGAATTTTATTTCTGGAAGACGGACTGGAAGACTTAAATAACAGATCCCGCAGGCAAAATATATGCATAAGAGGCCTAGCAGAATCTGTCTTGCTGGAGCCCATACTCCCCACCATCAAAGCAGTATTCCAATCCCTGCTACCGGACACCCCAGAGCAAGACATCTATAGCGAAAGAGCCCACAGGGCACTGAGACCCCCGTTCCCCAATTCAAACACACCTAGGGACATCATTGTTAAGTTGCTACATTTCCCGGTGAAAGAACAGCTCATGAAGGCGGCAAGAGACCACCCGCCAGTATAACAGGGGCGACAGCTTCAATTTTACCAGGACTTGGCCCCATCAACGCTCAGGAAACGCCGGGATCTTAAACCCCTCACCACAGCTCTGCTGGAAGCCGGCTGGCGTTACACGTGGGGGCAGCCCTTCCAAATAACAGTGAAAAAAGGAGATCAAACTTACTCCCTTCACCAAGTCTCAGACATGCGAGACTTCGCGACACATCTGGGGATACAATTGCGGTACCCGACGGCGGACCCTCAACTCACCGTGAACAAAAATTCCAACCAACGGAGTTATTCCTGCGCAAACATGGCGCGTACGCAGCCTAAGAAGAAAACCCCGACTGCTTCGCAAGAGCATTCACAAAGGGACACCTGAATGGCAGCGCTTGGTGCGCAAGGAACTCTCCCATAAACCCTACCTGAGTTCACACCAAGAACCGGGTAGATGGACGTTACAAACCATTACAAAGCCGGCAGTATATATGATGTTATATGATGTTATGCTAAAATATTGGTTAATGTTTGTTACTGTTTATACTAAATATAATTAAATCAGTAAGGTTGCCATTACAGGGTTGTGGGGATATTTATGGGATAATAATAGTAAACAGTTGAGAATTCAAGAGCGAACAAGCAATATAGGCGCTAAAGTGTAAAATATTAGTGCAAAATATTAAAAATAAAGGTAGAGCAGCACCTAAAAGTGTGCAAGCTCAAAAGACACCGTACAAAGAGTATAAATAGTAAAAATAGAAAGGTGCGCTGTACCTTTAAAAAAATTTTTTAAAGTGCTAATAAGTGCATCAAAATTGTGCAAATAAGGAGTGTCTATTCAATGTAGTTACACTCTATATGACAAATGTGCAAAATTGCAAGTGAAAAGTGAGCACAAAATTGAAAAAATAATAACTTACAATCAATAATATTCGGTTTTCAAATTAGGAGATTGGTACATAGAAGGAAAGATATAAAATCACATAGCATAATATTGTATAAGACTGAAAACAAACAACAAAAAAAGGAGGAATAAAACTCACAAGGGAGGAGCAGTAAAAGTCTGCTCCAACTTCTTCAGCATATCGTCCACATCATGGGACTTGGTGGTAGTAAAACAGCAGGACGCCAGCTAGATAAGACAAACTTTATTTCTTCCAATTTAAAAAGGCTCCCTCTCCCACATAGAAGGCCAGTGTCCAATAAAATATTGTGCAGAGATGAACACTCCAAAACATTTTCGGCACTTTGCTAGGCACTTCCGGGTTCGGAGCTCCGTACAGTCACGTGATAGCGTGATGACGTCGGGAACGTGATGACGCGTTTCGCCCAATCGGCTTCCTCAGATCACGTCCTAGTATAGCTGGTCCTGGCTTATAAAGCCCATATAGTGGGCGTGGAGTCAATAACTGATAGCCCAATGGTAATAGACAAACAGGGTGAGTCTACTAAATGTCTGAATAGTAAAGTCCCATATATTTTCCAAAACAAGGTGGGAAATAAGGCAAACATGGATACACTAATAATTTTAAGAATATTCAAAGTATATAAATGTCCCAATATATATTGTTACAACCATAAATGGAATTATATACACATGTTTGGATATACTATTATTTAAAAAGAGATACTGGATATATACAGAATATTTATAGGTAACAACTTACTAACAAAAGGAAGTGAACAATAATAATAATAATCTCAAGTTAGGGTATATTTAAAAATCACAAGTATAGATATGTCTAAGGATACATATAAGTGGCCCAATGTATAATACAACCATAGAAAAAAGGCATAGACAAATTTGGACATGTTATGGTATAAAGAGAAGGTAACTAAAACAAGTAACCTACTAAAAAAGGGGGAAAAGGAGGAAAATAATTAATCTCGGATAAAAACCTTAAATAGAGATACATTTAAAATTCATGAAATAAAATTATACAGATCAAATTCAATGTTTAGGCCTTTAGGTTCAAGGGTATCAAGTGTGTGAACCCATTTCATCTCTTCTTTCCCTATCTGTTGGATAAAATTGCCTCCTCGCCATGATTTTTTGACAATTTGGATTCCTAAGAATGTAAGGCCACTAGGATCTTTGTTGTGGTATTTTTTAAAATGAGCGGACACACTGTGATGGTCTATACCTTTACGGATATTGTTGACATGTTCATAAATTCTCTTATGTAGAGGGCGAATGGTTCTACCCACGTACTGTAGTCCGCATGGGCATATTAAAAGGTATATAATGTTTTTAGTAAAACAAGTGATAAAATCTTTAATAATGTGCTCTTCCAAGGTATATTTTGTCTTAAATTTACTAATCCCCTTTACAGTATTATTTTTACTACATTTGCACCCTACACATTTGCCACAAGAATAGAAACCTTTTTTATTTATACTTAAAAACGTATCGGGCACTTCTTTTCTTGGGTGGTTAAAAGTCAAAATTTGCTTTAAACTAGGTGCGCCTCTAAAAGTGATAAAAGGTTTATCTGGAATTATTGTCGCCAATTCTCTATCTTTTTTTAATAGGTGCCAGTGTCTGTTAATAATAGATTTAACTCTCTTAAAATCCTGATTAAAATCCAAAACTAAAGGTATTTTATTGAATTTATCTTGTCCTTTGTTATACTGACTTGTTTTAAAAACTAATTGATTTTGATCCAGGTTTTTTATTTCTTCATATGCCCTATTTAGTATGTCAGTGGGATATTGTTTCTGAGAGAATTTGTCTATTACTACTTTCGCCTGCTCTTCAAAAACAGTCTGTTCAGTGCAGTTTCTTCTTATTCTTTGTAATTGGCCTTTTGGAATATTGTTAAGCCAGGGAGTGTAGTGCCCGCTGTTGTATAACACATAACTATTGGCATCTACTTTTTTTAAAAAAAAATTTTGTTTTTAAATTACCGGCTTCCTCATAAATTTCCAGGTCTAAAAATTGAATATTACGGCTACTAAAAGAACTACTGAACTGTAAACCCCACTCATTAAAATTTATACTTGCTAAAAAGAGCTCTAAATCCAATTGGGTACCTTTCCATATAAAAAATATATCATCGATATATCTGTGGTAGGAGACCAGCTTGTTTTGGAAAATATATGGGACTTTACTATTCAGACATTTAGTAGACTCACCCTGTTTGTCTATTACCATTGGGCTATCAGTTATTGACTCCACGCCCACTATATGGGCTTTATAAGCCAGGACCAGCTATACTAGGACGTGATCTGAGGAAGCCGATTGGGCGAAACGCGTCATCACGTTCCCGACGTCATCACGCTATCACGTGACTGTACGGAGCTCCGAACCCGGAAGTGCCTTGCAAAGTGCCGAAAACGTTTTGGAGTGTTCATCTCTGCACAATATTTTATTGGACACTGGCCTTCTATGTGGGAGAGGGAGCCTTTTTAAATTGGAAGAAATAAAGTTCGTCTTATCTAGCTGGCGTCCTGCGTTTTTACTACCACCAAGTCCCATGATGTGGACGATATGCTGAAGAAGTTGGAGCAGACTTTTACTGCTCCTCCCTTGTGAGTTTTATTCCTCCTTTTTTTGTTGTTTGTTTTCAGTCTTATACAATATTATGCTATGTGATTTTATATCTTTCCTTCTATGTACCAATCTCCTAATTTGAAAACCGAATATTATTGATTGTAAGTTATTTTTTCAATTTTGTGCTCACTTTTCACTTGCAATTTTGCACATTTGTCATATAGAGTGTAACTACATTGAATAGACACTCCTTATTTGCACAATTTTGATGCACTTATTAGCACTTTAAAAAATTTTTTAAAGGTACAGCGCACCTTTCTATTTTTACTATTTAAACAGTTGAGAATTGCCCACTATTTCAATTCTCAAATCCCAAAGATCGTTATCGTGTAAGTGAAATGTATTCCATATAAATAAAAATCACAATTTGTTATAAAAATAGATACAATTTATTGTGACAATTTAAATAATAATATGTAACATGCGTGACAATAATCAATGAAAATTCAGTATAACATGAATATGCAATACAAATGGCAATACATTCCAATGGTTTAACACAGCTTAGAATCTACAACATTAGCTGTCAAGAAGATTTATGACGGTAGTTCACAGAAAGAAAGTGAAAGTTTCACACAGAGAAAGCTTCCAGCGAATAGCCATAAAAACTTTAGCTGACAGTTAGAATAACCCTTTCAATGCTGGCTAGACCTCCTAGGTAATTAAGATCTATTCTCATGCAATTTTAAATAAAATAACATTTATACCAGCTCATTAGTCATTTCCTGGAACCATCCAATAAGAGTAATCTACCTTTTTCTATATGCAGAATTTTAACTTGCCTAAACAGATATTTTATCTTATTTTAGTGCAAATCAATACACCTGGATAAATATCACGATATGCTAACATGTGATATGTCACATTAAATACATAATTAAACCGTATGGAAGCAACACTCAGAAATAATCCTCTGTCAATTAGATGGCTAACATATACACAAATCGTCTAGTTTAACATGTTGAACAAAAACAAAAATTTTGTGCAAGTTCCTTATGTCACTGTATAACTCATCTGAAACTTTATGAAAACCCCACATCAAGCACAAGATGCGCAAACAATGAGGAACCGTTAGCACACGCTAGGCTCTGTTACACAGATGAGTAAATCTGAGATAGATAGGTTTGAAAAGCAGAACTCACAGGTTACACCTGAGGTACAGGGGGACCCGAACCCTACAAACAGGGGAGAGCTGGATACCGGGCAGTAGGCACAGGAAACACTGCAAAATGAATCCCCTCAAAAACATCCACCCTGAGTTTGGACTTTCAAACCACACTGCAGATTAACGGTTGCCACGATACGGGCAAAAAACACGAAATCCTGCCTAAAGACCAGACATTATGACAAAGACCAGGCCTTAAAGGCGACACTTTCAAGCAACCACCGAAGCCCAGAGGGTCCCAAGCCCTTAAGGCACGGGGTGAGTGGGCCTCATTACTACTAAACACAGCGCAAGGAAACCTCACACAACACCAATCAGAGCTCAGGGTGCCACACCACACACCAAGAACGCAAACAGTGGGAAACTGACAGTTCACATAAAGCTACACTAAACTGCAGAGGTCCCTGGCAATAGCTAAGCCAGGAACAGAACACGTACAAACTACACCCGGGAAAATGGGGGCCAGAAAAATTGGAGACACGGGGGGCCATCGCACGACACTAGCATACACAGTGCGAGGCACCCCCTTACAACCCAACCAGAGATTAGACACGCCTACCGGGCACTCGAGGCAAGGACACCAAGGGCCTATTATATATATGATGTTCAAAGGTTTTGATAAAATTTTGTTTATTCTTGTTAAAGTTACGCTACAAGTGTCACCCCAACACCCCAAACGACTCCTGGCAGCCCGATGACAGAACACCAGCTCACATACTGGAACATAAAGGTTATCAGACGCGGGCAGGTTAGTCAACAACACTCACCGGTCACGACCACAGACACTTCACAACGCACACATACACACAAGCACCAAACTGAAGCAGTACTACCACACACATGATAACAAACACCAGAAGAACAGAGACATCCAATGAAAACTACCACAAACAAAACCCAAAAACAGACACATTAACACAACAACGATCCCACACTGGGCAACCCACAAGTACACTAACAAACGCAAAAGCCTCAGACCTTCACCACGCATACAAACGTCCAGAAACAACCCTGCATCAACACAGAGCATAACTACATAAACCACCTCACGCGTGACGCACCTACGGAGACGACACCACACACCCGGGGTAGAGGAGAGAGCGACACACAGTCACACTACTTTCCTCCACACAAACTTCAACGACCAAATACAACTATCCACATTCGGAATACACCAAAACATATAAGCAACTACACTCCCACACACACACAACCTGACCACCAACAAACACGACCCACACACATACCTTCGCACAACAGCACTTCTCACCCAAACCCCACCCCAATCCCCCCCTCCCTACCTACAACTACCCCACACACCACACACTAACGCAACCCCACGCAATAAGACAACTCAAACGCAAAGGCCATCGCAGCACCAACCAGCATGCCGGCCACTCTGACCTGCCTATCAATTAATTGAAAAGGCCTGAACAGCACCGCCAAGAGGCATCAGCTCATGAGATGGTCAAACAGAACTAAAGCAGACGTACTCCTCTTGCAGGAAACGCACTTCACTCAAACCAAACCGTTCCCCCTCCTGAGCCGACACTACAAAATTAACCACTTCGCCAGCTCTCCACAAGAGAAACATAACGTGGTAGCCATCGTTCTACGGAAATCATGCCCCTTCACAATACAGCGGACAGTAGCCGACCCACAAGGCCGATACCTCACAGTCGCAGGCAAGATAGGCACACACTCCTATGCCTTCACCACTCTATACGCGCCAAACACCCCAACTAGCACATTCTGGCAGACAGTACAGGCACACTTAGCTCTCTTTCCCTCCCACCACTCCATAATCGGCGGCGACTTTAACGCCACTCCATCACCCACGGTAGACAGACACCGATCGCAATCACACAGCCAAAGTAGACAACCGACAGCAAAAGCAGATAAACTACTCTCAGCATTCATCTCACGCACACGCCTAATAGACGCATGGAGAGCCCAGCACCCCACAGCCCTAGACTGCACCTTCTTTTCACACCCACACTAATCACACTCCCGTATAGACCTCTTTCTCATATCACCAACACTGGCGCCCATGACCAAAACACGTCAATAGGCCCCATCACATGGTCCGACCATGCCGAAATAACACTAACGCTTAACCTGCCAGGAACGGCGAGACCACGGACATGGCGCCTAAACCCACTCCTCCTACACAACCCACAAATCAGACAATCGATTGACAAGACCATAATAGAATATTTCCAAATCAACAAAAACACAGCAACCTCAGAAGGGAACCTGTGGGCAGCACACAAGGCTGTAATCAGGGGAGCCTTTATAAACCAAGCAACGATAAACAAAAAACAGCAGGTGGCTCTCCTAGAACAAACATTGCAGACCCTGAGAACCCTGGAGGCCAAACATAAAATAGACCCAACACAAGACCTCAATGAGCAAATCAAAAAATGTCAAACCGTGATAAAAGAATACATGGTGAAAGACTCGACCAAAGCATTACTTTGAACAAAACAGCTATACTACGACAAGGCTAACAAAGCAGGCACGTTACTCGCCCGCAGACTCAAACAACGAAAAGAAAACAAACAGATACATAAAATAATCACCCCAAGAGGGGAAACCACAGAGGATCCAGAGAAAATCGCCGAAGTCTTTCAAGACTACTTCAGAACCCTATACGACCATACCCCAGAAACACGACAACACCCAACTTTAGCCAAAACACTAATAGACCAATACCTAACCCAAGTACCATTACCCTATCTAACTACAGAAGCGGCACAGGTTTTAGCCAGCCCCATAACACCAGAAGAACTCGCGGGAAAGATAAAAGCTATAAAACCCAACAAAAGCCCGGGCCCAGACGGGTTCACTGGGCTATACTACAAGACATTCGCCCCCATCTTAATCCCACACCTTTGCACACTATACAATGCCATACTACAGGGAGACCAACTACCGAAAGAAATGCTACAAGCGAATGTATGCCTCCTCCCCAAGCCTAACAAAACAAACCTCGAACCTGGACACTACCGACCAATCTCACTCCTAAATGTGGACATTAAATTATTCACCAAAATCCTCGCGGACCGCCTAAGCCCTAACCAAACTAATACACCCAGATCAAGTAGGCTTCATACCAACACGTCAGGCGAGCGATAACACAAGATGGACATACAACCTCATTTGAACAGCTCACACGAGACACATCCCAGCCCTCTTCCTATCACTGGACGCCGAAAAGGCATTTGACAGACTGTTATGGCCCTTCCTATTCGCCACCCTAGAAAAATTCGGACTCCCACGAAGATTCATAAACGCCATACAGGTACTTTACGCCACACCACAAGCACACCTCCTCCTCCCACTCACACACCCCCCGACCTTCACAATCCATAACGGTACACGCCAGGGATGCCCACTATCCCCAGTGCTCTTCGCATTGTCCCTAGAACCACTCCTACAAACTCTCAGACTCAATAGGGACATAAAAGGAATGAAAATACGCGAGGAAGAATATAAAACGGCGGCATACGCAGATGACCTGCTCCTCACAATTACAGAACCAGCAACATCCCTACCACCACTCCTCAACGCTCTAGAAGCATACGCCAGGGTCTCGGGATACAAGCTCAACATCAACAAAACGGAAGCCCTCCCAATACATATAGACCCCGCCACCAAGACAGCCATACACGACATATACCCATTCGACCTCACACTCACCCATATAAAATATCTGGGCATATCCATCCCGGCAGACCTTTCCCTCTGCTACTACCTGAACTACACACCTACGATCCAAAATATCACCCGCGACATAGACAGATGGCATAACATGCCGATATCATGGCTAGGACGGCTGGCATCTGTCAAAATGAATGCCTTACCGCGACTTTTATAACTGTTCCAAACCCTCCCGATCCCAATACGCAGCACAGATTTCAAACAGCTGCAAACCAAGATTGATAAATTTATATGGGCCAACAGACGCGCCAGAATAAAAAGATAAACCTTATACGTACCCAACAAACAAGGTGGTCTAGGCCTACCACACCTCACCCACTATTATCAGGCTGCACAACTAACACAAGCACAGAACTGGCACGTTACGCCAGGGGAGAAGAGATGGGTCGACCTAGAGCACGACATTTTTGGCAGGGACTTCCCCTCCATGTACATATGGCTGCCTGGACCAGCGAGACCCCCCCACCCCAGACATCCCCCGCAATCCTAAACACTATATGGGATAAAATAACGCGCAAAAGTGGGCTCACAACTCAACCATCACCGCTAACCCCCATACTACAGAACACACAATTCCCCCCGGGCATGACACCCAAAGATTTCACCCGCTTCGAAGATAATGACCTCACTAGGCTATACCACTTCTACAAAGATGGCCAACCGATCCCATTCACAGAGCTCCCACAAACCACCCCTTTTCGCACCTTTGACATGTTCCGCCACTTACAAATAAAAAGCTTTCTGGAAACACCGACAATGTCACAGGGGGGGACCAGAGCGAAGACGCTTTTTGAAAAACAATGCCTACAAACACCAGCACGCAAAGGCCAAATTTCAGAGATATACTCACACATAATACAACACGTTAAAGACGGAGCACTCGCATACGTGTCGGCTTGGGAGAGGGACATAGCTGCGGAGGACCCATCAGACTGGGCCGATATATGGGAAGCCACAGCCACCATCTCAATATGCGTTAACCATAAAGAACAAGCTTACAAGACGCTCATGAGGTGGTACCTCACCCCTCTAAAACTCAAACAGATGGGCAGGTCAGACAACGACTCATGCTGGAAGGGCTGCGGACAGAAGGGAACGTACCTCCACATGTGGTGGGAGTGTCCCCACACATCGCAGCTATGGCACCAAATAGCATCTATGGTATCACAGGTGTTACATACAAACATACCACTTGACCCATGGATATGGCTCTTGTCCAAACCCCTGGCAGGCACTCCAAGGGCCCAAAACAAACTTATTGCCAAAATTGCTCTAGCCACAAGAAGAGCAATTGCAGAAAAATGGGGAAGCCCGGACATGCCAGCAATAGACACAATCAAGTGGAAAATCAAAGACACAATTAAAATGGACGAAATGTCCACCCTAATTCACGACACAACTAAACACTTCAATAAGATTTGGGACCCTTGGTTTTACAAATTCCCGAACCTACCATAAATAACAAGGGGGGACAAAAACCTCACACGAGGGCACAACATACAAACCTACCGCACGACAAGGGCCACCTCATAACACATCCCTCAAAGAGCGGCAGGTGTGGGCCCTAAAAGACAATGGGGGGGAACCTATTGTGTCCCCACGGCCCCCATGAGTGGCGGTTTGGGGCCTTAAATGAAAATGGGGGGGGGGGGGGGGACCTATTGTCCACGCCCTGGAATTTTACTCTGAGTGCTCTGGTTGGTTTAAGCCAACCAATAAGAGTGCTCCAATAAGTAAAAGTGAGCCTTACAGGTAACCAATCAGGTAAGGCTCACTATTTACCTATCAGTGCACTCATATTGCGGCATAGCGAGTAGGGGCATTCAGGAGATTTTAATCTCCCTTATGCTAATATGGGGGTCATATTGACCCCCATAGAGTAAGGGAGGACATGGGGGCATAGGAAGTGGCTGGGAGCACAGCTCCCTACCACTTCAATATTTACATATTACAAGGAGGGAGCTGCATGCCGGTAGCTCCCTCCTTGTAACAAACTGAACGAACGATATTCGGTGTTTGTTAGTTCGTCTGAGATTTCTATTCATTCCTTCGTCTTTCTGGCGAATTAATGAATAGACGAAATTCCTGTCTGAATTTCGGACAATAGCGAATGCCCAAATGTTTGAGAAAGGGGTGGACTAAAAGTCCTAATAAAGAGAATAACACAGAAATTATAGAGAGAGGGAGCCCTACCTTTAATAATCCTAAGGGAAACAAGAGTTGTAAAAAAGGAAAGGAAAAGACAAGAGTATATGTAATATATGCATGTATACACACATACATATACACATAAATCTATATAGAAATACTGCTGGGTTAGCTAAGATAAACAAAGCTAAAAGGTCTGAGCCTAGACTAAATACTGTCCCAGCCAGTATAAAAAGGTCTGGTGTATCCAGAGGTTAATGATAATTGGATGTAGATGAAGAGGCCAAACAAGTAACTTAGGTTAGGTATGTCCCTATAGTACATTGGCACCGTGGGCGAGCCACTAATGCCTACCTGAACCACTCTCTCTTCCTTCCTTAACCTCTGCCTACCTCACCCCCTCCCTCAGTCACTCTGTCACCCTCTCCCTCCTTCACTCTGTCACCAGTCACCCCCTTCCTCCCTCACTTTGCCACCAGTCACCTCCCTCCCTCAGTAACACTGTCGCCCCCTACCTCACTCTGTCACCAGTCACCCACTACCTCCCACACTCTGCCACTAGGCACCCCCTCCCTTACTATGTCACCCCCTCACTCTGCCAACAGTCACCCCCTCCTGATCTGCCACCCCTCCCTTCCTCACTCTGCTACCTGTCACTCCCTCCCACTCTCTGACACTTTTCACCCCCTCCCTCCCACGGTCTGCCACTTGTCATCCCTCACTCACTTGTCATCCCTCACTCTGCCATCCCTATCCCACCCCACACTGTGTCCTACCCATACTACATACCCTATCACCCCACACTATGTGCCCTGCACCCCTATCACATGTGCCCTGCACACACTACATCTGTAGCCCACCCCACACACTGTGCCTTACACACTCTACATAACCTGCAAACTACATCCCAATCCCACACCACACCATGTTCCCTACACACACTACATAACCTACACACTACATCTCTATACTGCACCACACCATGTTCCCTACACACACAATGTAACATACACACTACATCCCTTTCTCACACTTCACTATATTCCATACACACACACTACATAACCTACACAAATAATTTGAAAAGTCATTTTCCGTTTTGGTTTTCAGCCAAGGGCATCCTGAATTTTCGGTTTTGGTCCAGAATTTTCATTTCGGTGCATCCCTAGTGTAATTTTAACTGACCACAAATTGTTTAAGTCTGATAGATAACATTGACCAAAATGTATAGATCAGGACAACGTTTATTGGTCTAAACATCTTGGTTACGTTTTATGTGCTGTTTTACATTGTCTTAATGTGTGTGTAATAACTATACTTTTATTTTAATTGTAATTTGTAGGTTGTGATGGTTAGTTTTCTTACTTGCTTTGTAATTCTTATGGACTCCCAGAGTAACTTATATATACTTATCCAAATCTGTCTCTTGCTCTCCTAAAGACCCATACTCCACTCTCACCTCCAGCTCTGCTACTTTTCCACCTTGTTTGGTGACTGTCACCCTTACTGCCCTGTTGTGTATTTGTACCCCACCTTCTCTAGACTGTAAACCCATTTGAGCAGGGTCCTCATCTACCTATTTTTCCTGTGTCACTGTGTAATTGCCTCATTTATTGTAAATTTCCCCCCTTTCATAGTATTGTAAAGCGCTGCGGAATTAGTTTGCGCTATATAAATACCATTAATAATAATAATCCTTGGCTCTAATCAAGCCTGGAAAACAAGATAAACTGTAGCTGTGTTACAATTGCTCTCCTGTCTTGAGAAAACACATGTATTCATACCCTTTTATTTAGATAGTGTGATAACATCCTTATCTTGCTTACAGAGTGATACCCCTTCCTTCCATCTCTTATATCTAGACCTATACATTTTATATACTAGAGAATGGTGTCCTGTTGTGAATTCATTCATCTCTCCTGATGGTTTAATAATGATAATTAACTTCAGATTATGAGACATGCTTGTTAAGAGTCTCCGTATATCAGGATACACTTCTCAAAGTGTGAATCAGCTGATTTCAAAGCAATTATTTTGCCAAGATTCATGTAGAGAAAGCTAAATTACTTCAGGTGTTTTATTATCGTCTTCATTTTTACCCATGAGATTAATTCTCTAATACCTAGGGTGTAATTCTATCAGTCCCATAACTAAGGCTAAAATAAAATACACAATATTATTTGAATTAGATTCTTGGGATAAAGCGACATACACACTAAAAATATAGCCAAATATTTGTGGGCATCCCACCTATATGAGGTTGCTTGACATCCCATTCCACAATTATGGTCATTAATATGGAGTTTCTTTCCCCACCTTATGTGCAGATATAATAGCGGCTACTCGTTTTACAAGATTTTAGATTGCATGTGTGAAAATTCATCCAAAAGAACATTTGTGAAACGAGGCATGGATGTTGAACGAGAAGACCTGACTCGCAATCAATATTCCAATTCATCCCAAAGTTGTTCAGTGGGTTTTGTACAGGTCATTTGAGTTTCCACACACCAAACTTTTCTTCGGGGACCTCAATTTTGAACAGGGGCACAGCCGTGCTGGAACGGGAAAGGGCCTACCTCAGTCTGTTGCACAACTGTATAAAACTCTTTGGATCCTGTAGCATTAAGATAACCCTTCAGTGCCAAACCCAAACCCTGAAAAACAGAGTCAGACCATTACCCTTCCTCCATCATAATTTAAAGCAGGTACTTTACAACCCAGTAGGTAGTGTTCTCCTGGCATCTGCCACATCCTGATTTGTATCACACTGCCAGATAGTAAAGTTTGTTTTATCACTCCAGAGAACACATTCCCACTGCTGCACTGTCCAGTGGTGGTATGTTTTATACGATTCCAGCCCCCAATTTGTTTTTTGTAAATATGATTTTTATTGCCGTTGTTAAAAGAAAAATACGACATTCCAAATTTATCTGTAACATGTAGACTCGCAGGTCTTAGATACATATTTATAGAACGATGGTCACATTTCAATAACATATTCGTGCGGGCACGCAGGCCCCGTCAACATTGGAATATTGTGTCGGCCCTCAGGCCTCTTTTTCTCTTTGTGGTTTTATTATATCTCTGGGTCCCTGTGTTCTGACTGTAATCCCGGGTCCCACGGGTTGGTGTCCCGTCCTGTAGGTCTATTTACAGTCCGGGGAATCTAATTCCCTGGGTCTGGGTGCTGTGTTGACCTGCCCTAATTCCTTCATGTTGCCTATTGGTAGTCGTGCGTGTGTGTCTGATCTCTATTGGTCGATTGTTCTATCGTGTTTCCTAGCGTTTTTGTCCGTTTGTTACTGGCTCTATATGTTCTAGGTACATGTCTGTTGGTGTCTTGCTCCTGTTTGTGACGTCTAAACGTCGATCTCCCTGTAAATCTGAGTTTATGTTGTCTAGTTTCATCTGGGTGTTATGTTACGCATAAGCGGGCTAAGTGTGTGATATAGTGTTTTCTGTTCTGTCCGCGTTATGTACTTCTCGCTGTGTATCATTGTTTATGTTGGGTTGTTTGTTTCAGTGTATATCGATGTCCTAATTTTTGCGCCATTCCTGTGCTCAGGGTGTGTCTTTGGGGTTTATTGTGCCCCTGTATCCCTAAGCCGTCTAATGCTATCGTGCCCTTTTCTGTCTGGAAGGCCTACCCTTTCCGCTGGGGCAGTTCCTCTTGTTTGTGTCTGCTCCCTTACTGTTTCCCTGTCCTCTGTGCCAGTGAGTTACCCTTTTTCGGGTTCCTGCCTGGCGGCGTGTGTGTGTGTTGGGTACCCATTCGGGCCTGGTCTGGGGAATGGGGGCGGACCGTGGGAAGGGGGGGTACTTCCTCGGGGCTAAGCTTAGTCGGTCGCCCATCTGGCCTGCCCAGGCCCCCTTTCTCTTCTGCGTTCCTCGTATTCCGGCATGTCCCACCCTATATCTAGTCTTACGCGGCGTAGAGTATCTAGGGCCTCCATAGCTCCGTGTGTTTGTCTTCTTTTCCCGTCAGGTTTGCTATTCTGTTTTCTGCTGTCCGTATGTCGTCCACTTTGCGTTTCCATTGTTCCTTCGTGGGTGTGATTCCAGCCAAAATTTGACATTGCGCATGTTGATGAGAGGCTTTTGTTCAGCTGGTTGCCAATGGAAACAAATTTCATGAAGCTCCTGATGCACCATTTTTAAGCTGACGTTGCTTCCAGAGACCATTTGGAACTCTGTAGTGAGTGATGCAACATGCACTTTGTTTCTGCTCTGCGTGCTTCTGTACCCAATGTCGCTGCTCTGTAAGTGTGGTCTACCAGTTCTTGATTTGTTCCTAGATGCTTTCACTCACAATAATAAGACTTACAGTTGACAAGGGCAAATGTGCAGGACAGAACATTACGTTTAAAGTCACTGCCCTTTTATCTAGTTTTATTTTTAAAGTTTACTAGTGTAGGCACTATAACCATTTCATCTCATTGGTTGGAATACCTTGAGCTTCTAGAGCTAAACCGTTTTCAATAAGGGTACCTAACCATCCACAGCTTGACCCATACTAGAGGTATGGCTAAGGCAGAGATGACAAACTCCCTTCTAGCCAGATTCGTACCAGCAAAGGGTGCAGTGATGGGTTATAAAGTGGTGCTAACATTCTCAGCCAATCAGCATGGCCCATTACTTCTTTGGTCAATGCTTCCTCATTAACCCAAGCATTGTAGAGGGGGTGGACTGCCGAAGACACTCATTTAGC
Organism: Pelobates fuscus; assembly: GCF_036172605.1. Taxonomy (NCBI): domain Eukaryota; kingdom Metazoa; phylum Chordata; class Amphibia; order Anura; family Pelobatidae; genus Pelobates; species Pelobates fuscus. The sequence goes on from NC_086318.1 coordinate 61,942,804, forward strand.
ATTAAAACATTAAAAACTGTTTAATGCTAACAGGAAGGATGGTGTTAGGGACTCCAGACACTAAAACCTCTTTAATGAGATGAAGCGGTTACAGTGCCTACAGTGTCACATTAAAAACAATCTCTATTTAATCAAATGAAGCTTCCCTCCCCAGTTTGTTCTGAATATTAATAATTTTATGAACCAATATCCTTTTCTGCCACTTTCATCATTAGTCACAGTAATTCAAGAGTGAACAATCTATTATTTGCCTAAGCACTTAAATTACACATTGTCTATTTGTGTTCTATCACAATAAATAATGCTGGATTTACAATTTAAAAAATATATATTTTCTTTGTAGAATAAAATTCCTAATCAATTTTGAACATATGTTGATTAATTAATTTAAGTAACCCTTTAATGTGAGTTGTCCCCCCCCCCCACCCCTCCGTCCCCCCCGAGATTCTGTGTGTTTGTGACTGATGTTGTTTTCTGTGCATGATGTTTATTCTGCCATAGTTTCCCATGTTCTCATTAAAGGGACACTATAGGCATCTAGGCCACTTCATCTCATTGAAGTGGTGTGGCTGCAGACAATCACTAGAGGCATTTTTGGGCTTTTCACTGAGTTTAACTCTGTAAAACGACGCTGGACGTTTTCTTATGGAGAAGGCCTAATGTGCGCTTATCACTCCGCGCATGTGCCTTATGTCTCCCCTCACACTGATATCGTGGAAGTCCGAGCAAGGGCCGTTTAAAGGGTTATTCAAAAGGGACACTGTAGGCACCCAGACCACCTCAGCTCATTGACAACTTACGTGGAGTCTGCCAGATATGAGCTGTAGTAAGGGATAGCGTCTGTATTAGTGGATGGTGCAGTGTATATGTGCTTGGAGTGCAGTGTCTGTGCGTAGGGTGCACTATGTGTGCGTGAGGGGTGCAGTGTAAGAGATCTAGTGTGTGTGTGTGTGTGTGTGTGTGCATGTGTATGGTGGCTGTCTGTGTGTATGAGGGGCAGTGTGTGAATGCATAGGCGAGTAGTTTGTGTGTGTGTGGGGGAGTAGATTAAAGCAAATATCCATTTTTTTGTTTTTTAATTAAAACAAATACACTTTATATCCCCCTCTCTTTACTTACCTTTAACCTACCTTTACCCAGTAAGGGGGGACATTACAAGGCAAGCCCTGGTGGGCCTAGTAGGGAGTGAACTCTAGCCTTCAGCTCTTGGGGCTAGAATTCACTCTCGTGAGATCCAAGCTCCCAAGAGGAGAACCCGGCAGAGCTGCAAGCTCGAGCTCCCGGGTCCTCTCCTTCCCCTGCCGGCTGACGCATTTCAGTGCCAGTGGGCCGGTGAGGGAGATCTCTGATCTTCCCTCCGGTCCGTGAAGGCACATAATATAGCTGGCACTTGGATAGCATTGATTCTCAATGAGGAAGTGCTGATTGGCACAGTGCAGTGTTCTGCAGCGCATGCCCAACAGCCTCCCAATGCTTTCGTATGGGAAAGCATTGAATTAGCTGAGCTCATTAAATTTGATGATCTCAGCTAAGGAGGTGGAGCATGGCAGGGCAGCCATGACGAAACCGACTCTGAAATAAGGTCAGTAAAACACCTTTTAATGGTGTATGTAAAAATACATACCGTATAAGTCGAGACCCCTAATTTTACCCAAAAAAACTGGGAAAACATATTGACTCGAGAATAAGACTAGGGTGGGAAATGCAGCAGCTACTGGTAAATTTCTAAATAAAATTAGATCCCCCCAAAATTATATAATTGAATATTTATTTACAGTGTGTGTGTATAATGCAGTGTGTTTGTATGAATGCAGTGTGTGTGTATGTATGAATGCAGTGTGTGTGTGTGTGATGCAGAGCCTTGGTGGAGGGTGGGCATTTTTATTATTTTTTTAAATTATTATTATTATTTATTTATTTTTTATTTATTTATTTTCGGCCCTCCTCTCTGCTTTATACATGGCCAGGGAAGGGGGCTCTTATTCCCTGGTGGTCCAGTGGCATGGGCTGTGTAGTAGGGGGGCTGGCAGCTGTTACTTACCTTTCCTGCAGCTCCTGTCAGCTCCCTTCTCCTCCGGTCCGGTCAGCTCCCTTCTCCTCCACTGCAAGTCTCGCGGTGTGAGTGCCGCGCGGAGCGTTGCCAGGTAACCCGTGGCAACGCTCTGACCCCCCTGGCTCTCGCGAGACTTGCAGTGGAGGAGAAGGGAGCTGACCGGACCGGAGGAGAGAGAAGGGAGCTGACAGGAGCTGCAGGAAAGGTAAGTAACAACTCTCTGCAAGCCCCAACAGGACCGCCGGGCTTGTAATGAGCCCGGCGGTCCTTGTCTGTATTATAGCAATGTAAGTTGCCATAATACAGACGTTGACTCGAGTATAAGTAGAGTTGGGGTTTTTCAGCACAAAAAATGTGCTGAAAAACTCGACTTATACTCGAGTATATATACGGTATTTGTTTTCTTGACACTACAGTGTTCCTTTAATGTTGTGTTGGGTAAGCACGTAAGATATTGTAAAACCGATATGTAATATGTGTGGGCTCATTATGGAAAAACAAACACATAGCAGAAATGCTAGGTTTGGGTTCTAAATTGGACAATTGCCTTATCCTTAAGGAGTTAGATTGGAATTTAGTGATTAACTATACAGGTAAAGTTAGTGTGCTATGGATTATTTTTGTTGTGTGTATTTTTTTTGTTATGGTTCTGTTCAATTATTTTCAAGATATTTTCAGTATTTGTGAATATTGTTTGTTATCTCATAGTGGGACTAGTTAATATTCCTATGGCTTTATATAATATCTACACATGACAAGCTGCAGTTGTGGTTATTTGACTAAAGCTCAGCTTCTTAAGCACCCTTACAATCCTTAATTACCCTGTATAATATAAATCAATGCTGCAATGTCCCAATTTGTTTCCATAAATGTTGAAGTGCCGGATTCTATTGTCTGAGGGCCCTTGTGTTGGTTTGCTTCTTTACCACTGATCAGACACAAATGGTAACATGAAATGTTGGTAATTATCCTGAAATCAGCTCTGCTTGTACTTACCTGGCCCTTTGATTGGAAATAAAACCCAATGAACCATTAGAAAGTTGTTTGTGATTGAGTGAATTCTGTGTAAAGATAGTTGTACAGTTATTTTTTTCTCTCCCTGTAGTGAAGATCGAATAAGAGGCTTTGGACGTGATTCTGCTGGTTTATAGGTCAGCATATAGTGTAAAATTGATTGCATTATTTCATTTATTTTTTTTATTAAATTGCACAACATGATTTTGAGAGGTTGTCGGGTTCATTTGAATGCTGGATAATGTTTATAGAGTATTTACATACATTACAATTTAAAGGCATCTTACATTTTATTTTATTTTTTGGTTTTGTTTTAAAGGGAAGACCTGTCACTCCCAGTGTTTTTTTTTTTTTTTTTAATACCTGTATTGTGATTACCTATTACATATCTGTATTTATGAGGTGTGAAGAATACAACTAAATGTAGAAATTCACATCCTGCACCCGGACTCCTCCATTTTAGCTCTCTGGCAATCATTGTTAGAATTTCTGTTCCTGTTCCTTGGATTATGATGTAATTTTATAAATCTTTAACAGGTATCTAAAAGAAAATTAAGTATTTCGTTAAAAAAAAATAGGTTAGCACAAATTATAATTGTAATTTCCAGAGAATTTCCAGAATCCCTTGAATATCTTTGCTTTCTCATGTGCTGAACCTGTGCTATATGTAAGATGTATTTAGGAATTTTGTTTCTAAGTTATGGTATTATCCCATTAGGGACGGCGGGCGTGCTATGCCGTCCTTGGGGACCCAGCTCTCCACACCGGCGATCGTGGTGGGGGGTACTTACCTGCCATGCCAGGGAGTCCCCCTGCTGCAGTTCCGGCCCTCCTGGGCCATGTGATTGCGAGGAGCTCACGATCACATGGACGGCATAGGCATCCACAGCAGTGCCGGCAAGAGGAGTGTCTGTAATTACAGGTTGTCCCCCTGCTGCCTGAAAAAAGTAAAATTAAAGTTTTAAAAACAGTTTAAAATAAAATATACACTTAGATCATATATGTAATGTGTGTGTGTATATACACACACACACACACACACACACACACATACACTGTCTAAGTGTATTTTAATATTAATATATATAACTATATATATATATATATATATATAAATATTGATATCAAAATACACGTACAAAAGTGAGTACCAGTCGGTTGTGGTGTACCGGTGTGGTGTACCAGGATCGATGTATGGGGTAGGCCTGTAATGAAAGAGGGCAAAAAGTTTGATAAAACAAATAACTTTATTGTACACTTGTTACACAACTAGATCTTTAAACTCTAATCTCAATTCCTGTTCTGGTTGTGGAATATAAGTGGCGTATGTATGACGTCCACCGCCCCAGTCTTTTCATTATATGAGCCGGGACGTTGTGGCTTGAAGCCGCTGAAGCGGCTCCAATTCTAAATGAGTGGCCAGAAAACCCAGAGGGGTCAAGACCGAGTCTGATGAACAGAGTTCTAATGTAATATATGAACCTCGTAGTGGTTAGGGGGGCTACCATGTAATTAAAGTAGTGGCGTATTAGGATTAAGACCGGCTAGTGCAGAGCGATATGTGTCAAATAAGGCAACGGGACACCATGGGTTACCGGTGGGATAATAGCAGACTTTAGTAGGCGGGCCTAGCTGATTTGTTTTGGTGTAATTGATGGTAAGTACGTAATGGTCAGTATCTTTTTGAAGATTCGTAATTTTAAGGTGCAGGTGGTTAGACGTGATATTGGTAGTGAATTCATTTGGTCGTAAGAATCCATAGAAGGCTAGATAAGCTGCCGTTTTGATAACAAGATTATTGTTGGTTTCCAATGGATTGGTCTGATGTTGGCTGTGGGGTGGACTCTAAAGAAAACCTGTAAATTAAATCGAGACAATGCGTCAGCGGCTGTGTTGGTGCGTCCTGGAATGTGTATGAATATAATGTGGAATTGCAGCATAGCTGCTAACCATGTTAACCATCAAATTAGTTTCATAATGGTAAGTGATGAAGATCTGCCCTTATTTATGATGTTGCATGCTGCTTTATTATCGGAGAAACATTTTGCTGCTTTCCCTTGCCACAGGTGCCCCCATGCTTTGGAGGCTGCCACTATCAGGTATATTTCAAATAGGGCAGATGTAGTGTGGAATGAGGGTAGACCATGGATCTTAACTGGCATAGGGGTAATTTTCATTCTTGGGCTACCATAGGGTCTCAAAGGCAACATAACCAATCTGGCGAATTTTAATGTGAAAAAAATGAAACACAAGTCTTATATTTGACGCTGTAACTTTTGAAAACCCCATAAAACCTGTACATGAGGGGGCGTGGCCTGGACACGGAGCGAGCTGGACGCGTTTGCTTAGAGCTCCGCTCCGTACACACCGCAGATAGCACACAAAAGCCGGTAACAGCGACCAAAAAGGCGTAATTAGGTGTGAGAGATGGAGAAACGACAACTCAAAAAACAGGGGCCTCAGGGGCCTCTGTGGCAGAGTTCTTCACCATACCACGAGGCGGACCAGCGGGTTCACAAGATGGCGGCGGCATGGGACTGGAGGCCGCGGGACCACCCAGATCACCAGAAAAACAGGCAGCAGAGACCAAGGATACCCCGAACAAGACGGAGACTGCAAAAATCTTGGATACCCTAGCGGAGGTAAAAGCCTACCTAGCAGGGGAAATTGAACGCTCCACACGCGTCCTGAGGTCGGAAATCCAGGCCATAGGGGAGCGTACCACGAGGCTGGAATACAGATTGGAGACCACCACCGCTGCACATAACGCAGCAATCAGCCAAGTAAATGTTTTAACTGCCAGAATGGCGACGGCAGAATTAGCAATAGAAGACATGGCGAACAGATCACGTCGGAACAATCTTCGCCTCAGAGGCCTCCCAGAAAACTCGGGGGAAGGCTCAATGATAGACGTGGTGACGGCAATCCTCAAACCTCTGCTCCCTGAGCTGCCAGACCACCTATGGCACATAGAACGAGCCCACAGGGCGCTACGCACCAGAAGACTAGACGCAAACAACCCTAGAGACATCATCATCAGATTTTTGCACTTTCAGACGAAGGAGGCATTGATCAGAAGAGGCAGAGAGGGCCCGATCCGCCACCAGGCCTCAGACCTCACATTATTCCAAGACCTGGCGCCAGCTACGCTACAACGAAGGCGGGAATGGAGACCCATCAAGGAAGCACTGAGAGCAGCAAACGTGAAATACGCATGGGGCTACCCATTCAAGCTTCTGGCATTTCATCAAGGAAAAACCTCCATCCTGCAGCCGGGCGACGATGCTACAACATTGTTTACAGAACTCGGGCTCCGGGCTCCGACACAGATTCCACCCACGCTGACCGGCGCAGGGGACTTACCTCCTCTCCCTAGTGAATGGCGGATCGTCGGAGAGTAAGGTACAGGGGACACTGGGTGGTTGGCCCGCTCTTCAATGCTGAGTAGGCCTACCCAAATGCAGAGCCGGCGGTGTCCCTGGGATGGGGGATGCTTATTTTTTTATAATTTTTCTTCCGACTGACCCTAGGTGAATGAGATACCCTCCTTAGCGACGAGACAGAAGCCCGAGGTACCCTCCACGCGTAGAGGCACGTGACCTAGCGCATGGAACCAGTAGTAAAGACGGAAGTCTAACATACCCCATTGTACCGCAGCACTGACAACCCACCCAAAGGAGCCAAACTGTTGACACTCATATGGGAAGACACACTTCCCCCCCCTCGGGGCCCCGCCCCCCGACACCAATATACTAGGACGATATAGATAGGTCCCCAAGAACCGCCAGGCATGAATTGTCGTAGAATCTATCCACTACACACCAATAGACATAGCAACCTCAGCACTGTCACATAACTTTTCCGCGGTGTGGCTGTCACACGGTACAGGAACCCCTATCTCATATTCCCCGCGCGAGTGGAGACAGGGATATTGGAACTGCACCCCACACCGGTCTGGCTACTTGTAAGACCAGACCTCACTGCTCTTTAACTTTATTTTCACTTCATACTCACTACACTATTTATCTCTTCTTTCCCCCCTCCCCTCCTCCCCTCTCCTCTCCTCCCCCCCCCCCCGCGTCAGACTCAGGTGGCGATCGGGCCGGAGTGCCGATGACTCAACACAGGGACCCCACACATGGGCCGCTCAAGATAGAGTGAACTTACGTAAATGTCAACAGACCCCACACCCATGGGTATGGCCTTTAAGCTAATATCACTTAACGTAAAAGGGCTAAACGCCCCCAAAAAGAGGCGGATGATGTTTCGGGAGGTAAAAAGGAAGGGAGCGGATATTACCCTCCTGGAAGAAACACACTTACCCAAACACACGACATTCCAGCTAAGGGACCACACATATACAACCTCATACGAAGCCAGATCCCACCGTAAAAGTAACGGGGTAGCAATTTTAATACACAGCAAATGCCCGATTCACATATCAACATTCTTACACTCCCATACCATCCACATAGTCAATGTCTATGCCCCCAACACACCAGATGTGACATTTTGGGACACTTTATCCTCCAAGCTCAAGAAACTTCCGCACGGTATGCTCATTGTGGGGGGGGGACCTAAATACTGTGCCGTGTCCGGCTGCGGACAGTAGCTCTAGACCGGGTCAACTACGGTCGCAGGGCAGGGGGAGTCAAGATAAGTTATTACACAGATTTGCACAAGATAATGGACTGATAGACGCGTGGCGTGCGCAACACCCCAGCACACGGGACTACACATACTACTCCGCTCCCCACGGGACATACTCCAGGATTGATCACTTCCTCGTAAACAACATATGCATGGCCAGAGTGGTGGACACAGAGATAGGATCCATAACGTGGTCCAACCACGCGGATGTCGCCATAACTCTGGGTAATTTGTTGTGTACAACGGCGTCATGGAATTGGAGACTCAGCTCCCACCTGCTGAGAGACCTAGATTCCCAAGAGGCAATACGCCAAGACATACAAGAATATTTCGAAACAAATGATACCGAAGACTTGTCCCCAAGCACTATCTGGGCGGCCCACAAGGCAGTAATCAGGGGCACATGTATAAAACTGGCCACAAGGAAGAAGAAACAGAAGGCGCAGAGACTGACACAATTGCTAGACAAGTTGAGAAAACAAGAACAGCAACACAAGACAACCCCGACCCCAAGTCTACTGGAACATCTAGAAGAAACTAGACGATCCATCACGGAATTGCTTCTGGACGACGCGGCCAAAGCCATCACTTGGTCAAGAAGGACGTTTTACGAGAAATCAAACAAGATGGACACATTGTTAACTAGAACTCTACGCCCGCGTCAGAATAGAACACACATCACTGCAATCAAACACAGGGACGGATCCATAAAGAACACCCCGTCAGATGTAGCGCAAGTCTTCACGGACTACTACAAGAAGCTCTACAACCACACTCCAAGAGACCCCACCGCCCAGGCCGCCACCAACGAGAACATGCACAAATTCTTCAGAAACTTAGACATCCCTAAACTACCGACGGAGGCAGCAATGCTCATGAACGAAGCAATCGCAGGGGATGAAATAGATAGGGCTATATCGAAACTGAAAGGCAACAAAGCTCCGGGGCCAGACAGATTTGACGGAGCCTATTACAAAACGTATAGAGTGGAACTTACACCACACCTAGAAAAACTTTTCAACGATTTTATGGAGGGAGGCACGCCTGAGGGGGGAATGTCCCTAGCCAACATCATACTTCTCCAGAAGCCAGGTAGGGACCCCCTACTACCGGAGAACTACAGACCCATCTCGTTGATCAACCATGACATAAAACTATTAGCAAAAGTCCTGGCAGACCGCCTCAACCCACACTTGAAATTGCTGATACACCCGGACCAGGTGGGCTTTATACCAGATCGACAATTGTTTGAAAATACCAGAAGGAACATAGATCTCATATGGCGACAGCAAACCATGGATACACCTACAGCAATAATAGCAATAGACGCTGAAAAAGCCTTCGACAGGGTCGAGTGGCCCTACCTGTTTCACCTTCTCGAGTTGCAGGGATTCCCGGAAAAATACATAGCCACGATCAAAGTAATGTACCATCAAGTTTATGCGCAGGTCAAAATCACAGGAGCAAGATCCACGCCCTTTCAGCTGGGCAATGGGACTCGACAGGGATGCCCCCTTTCGCCGCTATTGTTTGTGCTCACCCTCGAACCGCTTCTGCAAGCTTCACGCAACCACCAAAGAATACACGGCGTAACAATGGGAGGCCAGGAGTTCTTAGTCTTGGCCTATGCCGACGATGTCCTGATAACGATTACAGAACCGAAGGAATCCATGGCAGCTCTACAAGAAGTCCTAACACAATTTGGCGAATTCTCAGGCTACAGGGCCAACCTAGAAAAATCAAATGCCCTGACAATGGGCCTGTCCGCGGCGGACACGGCAGAGCTGGGGACGACATACAACATCCCTATAGCTACAGACCACATAAAATACCTGGGGATTTACCTTCCTAAAGACCCGGCCAAACTATACCACCTAAACTACACCCCACTAATGCGAACCCTAATACAAGATATGGATAAGTGGCTAGATAAACCCATTTCCTGGATCGGGCGCATTCACACTATAAAGATGAATGTGCTACCCCGCATCCTATTCCTCTTTCAGGCGTTACCAATTAAAATATTGAAATCCGATTTAGCGCCCTTGCAAAAGGCAGTCGGGGAATTCATATGGCAAAATAGACGACACAGAATATCCTGAAACATATTATACAGACACAAACAGAGAGGAGGGCTGGGGCTCCCACACTTATATTTCTATTATCTAGCCGCACAATTAGCACAGGTAGCCATGTGGCACGCACCTCTAGAGGTGAGGAGATGGGTGGACTTAGAGTCCCTTCTCACCGGCCCTGATTTACCACAATACCACATGTGGGTACCCAGGGGGGACAGGCCAATATTGAGAACCACCTGCCCAGCGATACTGAACTCCCTGAGAATATGGGACGCGTCTGCGTCCAAATATAAGCTGGCGACCTCCCCTTCCCCGCTTACCCCACTACTGAGGAACAGAGCCTTCCCCCCGGGAATGGCAGCCAGGGAATTCGCGAACCTGGAAAAAGCAGGCTTGCAGAGGGTATGCCACATGTTTGGAGGCACGGGCATGGTCACGTTCGAACAACTAAAACAAGGGAACCATCTTACCCCTAGGGACTTTTTTAGGTACTTGCAAATCAAAGATTATATACAGAGCCCTCCCATACAGAGAGCTGGGAAAACCCCATTGACGTTCTATGAGAAAATGTGCCTAAATGAAACCACGCCAACCGGCCTCATTACTACACTGTACGCACACGTTTGTGCAGAAACAGGGGAATGGGGTTCATTAACATACACAGAGACACGGGAAAGAGAACTGGGAGAGGTCCTGGAGGGGGCAGAGTGGAGAGAAATATGGGAAGCAAACGCCGCGGTGTCCATATGCGTAACCCTCCAGGAGCAATCCTATAAAACCATGTTTCGATGGTATACCACCCCGGTAAAACTATTCCACATGCACCAAACACCGACTGACGATTGCTGGAGAGGCTGTGGCCACAGAGGCACTTATCTCCATATGTGGTGGGACTGCCCACAGGCTCGAACCTACTGGTCGAAAATTTTCGACCTACTCAAACAGATCTTCCACAGGGCACCCGAACTCAACCCTTGGACATACCTATTGAATAGAGCGTTAGATGACTGGACCACCAGGGAACAAAAATTAATACACAAAGTAACACTGGCAGCACGGAGGACACTAGCACAGTCATGGCTAAAGGTGGAACTACCTTCCATACGGAAGGTGATCTCTAACCTGAAAGATGTCTACTTAATGGATAACCTGACGGCCAGAGTGAGAGGCACCATGTCCAGGTTTGAAAAAATATGGGAACCATGGACAAGTTGCGAACTCTCCCGAGACATCGGTTAGCCGAGAATGACCTGAGAAACACTGGACACCCCCACGCCACACGGGAATGACGCCCCCCTCCATCCTCTTCTCTCTCTTTTTTCCAGTCTCCTCCTCTCCTCTCTTCTTCTTACTCTCCATTTCCTTACTAAAAGTCAGGTGGGGCGGATTGCCCCCAATCCAAGAGAACCACAGACACAACCCCTGGCTAGACCAGGACAGCTACAATAGGGATTGGCGACATGACCCCCCAACTGAATTTTTATATAACGTACCTAACATTTGCCTCGTTGGCACAGATAGTTTGGCAGGCGATGATTTCTGCTGGTTAGTCATCTCAGTTACATGACAAAAAACATATAAAATGTGAAAAGTCTTTGTTATACGGTACATATGTTAAATGGGCAGTCAAAGGCGTACCTGTTATCTACCAGGAATGTTGTTAATCTTCATGTTGGCAATACCATGTATAATGTATACTGTGAATGATGGATGTAACAAGACGTTCACGCAAAAATAAAGTTGTACTCGGGAGACTTCGCTGAACACAAATATTTGTGTTTTAAAACAGTAAATAGTATCACAGCAATAATATCGTCCGTGTAAGTGCTGTTTGTGCGTGAAAAATGCAAAAAATGTCACTTTTACTGGCGATATCATCGTTGTAATACATTTTACTGTTTTGAAACACTAATATTTGTGTTCAGCGAAGTCTCCCGAGTAAAACAGTACCCCCCATGTACAGGTTTTATGGTGTCTTGGAAAGTTATAGGGTTAAATATAGTGCTAGCAAATTAAATTCCCTATACTTTCGGCATGGGTTGTCAGGCAGGTCCTGCTAATTGTAATTATTTAAGATACCTAATTATGTAAAAATATTACATAAATATATATGTAGAATAAATATATGTGTGTGTGTATATATATATATATATATATATATATATATATATATATAATTTTTTAAAAATATTTTTATTTTTATATATATATATATATATATAGTGATATATACGTATATATTTATGTATATAGATATATATATTATTTCGTTCTACGTGTATTTTGATATAAATATATATATATATTAATGTCACAATACAGTTAGAACGAAATAACACACATCTATATATTTTTTTTAATGTTATTTTTTAACGTATTTACATATTTTTTTATATTATATATAAATATATATATATATAACAATAATTATATATATATATTTAATCAGTATCAGTCTACGTGTAGTTTGATATTAAAATATATATATATATTAATAGTAAAATACACCTAGACTGTGTATGTGTGTGTGTATGTATATGTGTATATACTTAAAAATATATATATACTTAGATCATATATATTTTTTTACACTTATTTAACTTAATTTTAAATTTAAATAGTTAGTCCCCCTGCTGGCAATGCACCAGGCAGCTAATCCGGCCATGTGATTGTGAGGTCCTCGCAAGGACCTCACTCTCACATGGCCGGGGGGGCTGAAGGAGGACGACGTGCCGCGGGGGGCTCCTTGGGAGTTCCCCCAAACGTGATCGCCGGCGACCGGGTAAGTAAAAAAAAACAAAAAAAAACGGAGGGTGTACTATTACGCCCGGCGGCGTTTAGAGCCGCTTAGAATAGGGCGTAATAGTACGCCCTCCGGTTTTAAGGGGTTAAGAAGATGAAGAAGGCACGACAATCTAGAAATAAACGCCCGGCCTTGTGGAATCATTTTCATGGCGAAGTTCAACGCGCCCAGTAAGGATTGTAGGTCTGTTCTGGTACACGTGTCCTTAGCCAGAAAGCATTCCACCAATTCTATGATCTGCTGTACCTTCTCTATCAGTAAACTAGCTTGTAATAAGACAGGTCAGATTGGTCGTAGGGCCTTTGTTTTCTCCTGTGACAGCGGAACCCCAAATGCTGAAAATAGAGCCAGAGTTTTGTGAATACTGACGGGAGAGGACTGAGGTGATTCTATGGTAAGAAAGTCATCCAAATCAATGTAGGACTGAGGGGCATTTGGAAATGTTGAGGAGCAGCCAAAAATATCAAAAAAATGTGACTGCTTTTAGCCCCACAGGTTAAACGAGTTGCAAAGTAGTACTTATTTCCCTGACGAATGCCGTGCACATGCCACAGGGATGGATGAATGGCTAGGAGCTTGAATGTTGGTGGATTGTGAGATGAAGGCACATAAGGCACAAGACGGTGTTTTTTGACCAGCAAAATGGTGACAGAAAAGTTCTGTGTCAAGCTTACTCCAGTTGGTGTCGGTATTAAACAGGGTGAGGGATGCCACTGCTTTAGCCAAAAAAGATTTATTATAGTCATAAAAAGAGAACCCCCCATACTTGTGCCCTAGGTCCACCAACTTCTGCATGTACAAATCCAACTCCCCCTACAGTGGGGGAAGTGGAACAGATTACGTCACGATAAGGGCAAAAGCAAGGACAAATTTGGGTATGGTAAGCTTTCGGTTGGGTCTCTGGCTTTCAACACAACCGAAGATCGCCAAAGCAGTATGCCTTGTTCTCAACCACGTCCTGAGAAGCAATCCGCAAAGAGACTAGGTTTATGTCCTTGCCTTCCAGTATGTCTTTACGAATGGTCGGGGGTACGAAGTGGGCGGGCGTGATGATGTGAGTGGAAGTGCTTGGTATTGGGTTTATGGTGGTGTCATTACCGTGGGAGGGAGCCAGAGTGGGGGTCAATATGGGTGGGACGAATGTTGATGTCTGAGGAGATTCCAATTTGTCCAGCCTAACGCTGATCGTATTAATAGAGGCAAGGAGAGATGACATTAAACCCTTGATCTCGGTATAGTTGCGGGTTGCAGGGCAACTCCAGGCTGGGGAGTACACGTATTGGAAATAAATATTTTAAAGAGTTCGGCCTTGTGAGCTGTAGCTGGGAACGGGACCCCCATGCAACGTCATTTATCCGCTAGTTTAGGGATAGTCCATGACTGCAGGGAATCCCGGCTGGTTCCAGGTTCCAGGTTCTCGGTAGGTGTACTCGGACTGGCCGGGGTGGAAGGCCTGGCTGGGGTTTCGGGTATAGCCAGTGCCTCTTTTTGTTCAGATATTTGAGACATTCTAAGAATGAAAACATGGGTAAGGATAAGGCCTTTAGTTGTGAGCGAAATGCCTGTGTCAACTGGCTCTAGCTAAGCCTAAGACAAAACATTATCTGACTTACAAGGAAGATGGAGCCCTGCTAGTGCCAAGTGGTGAAAGAGGCTCTATCTATGAGAAGGGCAGAGTGGGTGGGGACCACTGAATGATGTGGCGGGAATGTTGGCCTCTTGGTGACTGTAACAAGACATAATATAATTGGGTGTGAATGGTGAGGCCCTAACCAGTAACCAACAGTGGTTAATGTGAGGCTCTAGCTATGAGTTGGACCGAAGGGCGTATACCTCCGATGAGGATGGGTGTTGGCAACACGGGAGTAGATTAATTACAGTAAGCTAGGGACGAATGCTATTAATAACTGCCAGTTGACCAACCCTAGTCTGTTGGGGTATTGGGAGTAGGATGTAAAATGGAGACGTACCTAGCTTATGCAATCGTTAGGGTTCTCTATGGAGAATGATAAATACTTGAGAACCTGAAAAGAAAATGTGGATGGTTAAGTCTGGGTTGGGCCTACAACTTTTTTTTTTTAATATGCGAGTAAAACTCACCTGTGGAAATGATGACAGTGGTTCTGTCGGGAATTGCTAGTAGTGGTTATCTGAGGATAAAACTAGAGTTATCCTCTATACAATATGGTAAGGTATAAAGACAAGAGATGAGGTAACGTGAGGGGGTGGGGGGGGGTAAGAATCCAATGATTCCCCAAAGTTCTGGGGGAGAGTAGTGATGGTAACAAAGGCCTGAAAATAGAGTATGAACGAGAACGTGAGGGAACATGTGGTCACTCTCATGCGTGCCAAGTATATACCAAGGAGGGAATTGGACATTACGGTGAGGGATATGCTTGAGTGTGCTAGAGTTGTTTAGCAGTTCACTTCGAAATTGCTAAAAAAAATAGGGGAAAGGGTGAGGGAGCTTGCAATTTACTTAGGAGTGTGGCCAATGAAATGGGTGTTGGTGACCAGTAGTGACCATGTTTGAACTGGAAATGAAAACCGTATGTAGGGAATATTATGGGACAGATGAGACGTAGGGTATGCATGAAATAATTAAAAAAATAATTGCACAAGAATATATGTACCGTATGAAAGGAAACAGAAATACGTCTTTAATTTGTATATTGGTGAACTGAGGCAGTCAAGTGCGACCGTGGCAGTCAAGTGCAAACATAATATGAGTGACATACGTTTTAAATGAGAACAAAAGAATTGGAACAATACAATGTACATGAAGAGTAGTAATATTTTTAACTGCTCTCCTATTGTAATTTGGCCGCCAGAGGTCGTAGTAGAGCCACCGCATGTATAGAGTGTTTGTTTGGAATGACTTGTTCGTATGACGAACGACCGGCTTGCCGACCAGCGTACGAAGGTTAGCACCAGAACGGTAAGTACAAATGCCTGGTGTGTGGTCCCGAACCACGATTTCGTATGGGTGAATGCCGTGTGAATGGGTACCCATTTGGGCGAACTCACGGTTCGTGTAAATGAACGGGACCCGGAGCTGTACCCCAGAAGTCATTGGGAGGCGAGAGTTCAGCCTAGTGGGCGTGAGGTAAGGCGGGTAACTGGACCAGCGTGGAGCGAGGTCGAGGTGAGTGGACTGGAACCGGAAGTCAGAAGTTCTGAATGATCCCAGTGGTGACGTTACTGATATGGAGGGGGCCTGAGCTTATATATCCAGGTAACCCCTCCCACAATTACAGGCTACGCCTTTTTATATATCTGTATACATAAGTATGTACGTATATATCACTATATATATATATAAACGTACATACTTATGTATACAGATATATAAAAAGGCGTAGCCTGTAATTGTGGGAGGAGTTACCTGGATATATATATATATATATATATCTATATATATATCTATATATCTATATAAATAAAAACTATTTACAAAAATGATATATATATATTTTATTAATTACAATTTACGGGACCTGGCTGACAACCCAGGCCGAAAGCTAGCATATTTAACCCTGTAACTTTCCAAGACAATATAAAACCTATACATGGGGGGTAACTGTTTAACTGAAGACTTCGCTGAACACATATTTGTGTTTCAAAACAGTAAAATGTATTACAAGGATGATATCGTCAGTGAAAGTGATTTTGTATTTTTCACACACAAATGGCACTTACACTGACGATATAATTGTTGTGATACGTTTTACTGTTTTGAAACACTAATATTTGTGTTCAGCAAAGTTTACCGAGTATAACAGTACCCCCCATATACAGGTCTTATGGTGTTTTTAAAAGTTACAGAGTCAAATAAAACATGTTAAATTTTTCAGTTTATTCACATTGAAATTCGCCAGATTGGTTACGTTGCCTTTGAGACCGTATGGTAGCCCAGGAATGAAAATTACCCACATGATGGCATACCATTTGCAACCCAAGGTATTGCAAATCTGGTATGTTCAGTCTTTTTTAGAAGCCACTTAGTCACAAACACTGGCCAAATTTGGCGTTCAAATTAGTTTTTGGCATTATTCACACACAAACAAATATTAACACTAACTTTGGCCCGTGTAAGGAAAGAGGTAAAGTAGCATTTTATTATTATTATTATTAATAATAATATTGTTAATATTATTTTTATTATAGCCAGACATGGAACTCAAACTACATCATTTACGGATGCACTTATATAACACCTTATGATGTTGTTGTTGTTGTTATTTATATATAATGCCAATTTGTTCCTGCATGTATGAAGTACTTTTGGTAAACTTATGCACTTTGTGTTTTGGAGAAATATATATGGATTCGTTTAGTCATTATGGGAAATCATGGGGGAATACTATTTTCTGTGTCTTTGTACATCCAGCCCCTCCATGTCTTTGTACCCCCAGACCCTCTGTGTCTCTCTTTGTACCCCCAGCTCCTCTGTGTGTCTCTTTGTACCCCCAGCTCCTCTGTGTGTCTCTTTGTACCCCCAGCTCCTCTGTGTGTCTCTTTGTACCCCCAGCTCCTCTGTGTGTCTCTTTGTACCCCCAGCTCCTCTGTGTGTCTCTTTGTACCCCCAGCTCCTCTGTGTGTCTCTTTGTACCCCCAGCTCCTCTGTGTGTCTCTTTGTACCCCCAGCTCATCTGTGTGTCTCTTTGTACCCCCAGCTCCTGTGTGTGTCTCTTTGTACCCCCAGCTCCTGTGTGTGTCTCTTTGTACCCCCAGCTCCTGTGTGTGTCTCTTTGTACCCCCAGCTCATCTGTGTGTCTCTTTGTACCCCCAGCTCATCTGTGTGTCTCTTTGTACCCCCAGCTCCTCTGTGTGTCTCTTTGTACCCCCAGCTCCTCTGTGTGTCTCTTTGTACCCCCAGCTCCTCTGTGTGTATCTTTGTACCCCCAGCTCCTTTGTGCGTCTCTTTGTACCCCCAGCTCCAATGTGTGTCTCTTTGTACCCCCAGCTCCTCTGTGTGTGTCTTTGTACCCCCAGCTCCAATGTGTGTCTTTGTACCCCCAGCTCCTCTGTGTGTTTTTCTGTTCCCATAACTCTTCTGTGTGTTTCTTTGTACACACAACCCCCCTGTGTGATTTTTTTAAAATACTGTAAATAGTTTGAAACGAAGTGTATGAATATTTGCTTGTTCTTACAAGTAACCTTACTCACATGCTTTGTTGTACACTCTCTAGAACCAGTCTGCAGATAGAATAACAATGCTCAATCTGAGATAAACAGAAAACTAATCAATGAAAAAGTGCTTAAGCGCTCAAACTCTTTTCTGGCTTGATTAGTGCATCTAAAGTATTGTCCTCCCACCCTCTGAGATTATCTGCAATGCATTTTATATATTGCCATGGTTACAGTGGTTGGAATTTTACAGAAAACTTAGTTGATCTAAATTGATGCAGAAAATTCTCTTTTGAGAGGATGCACAACTGGGTATATCATCATGTTAAACCAAGTTGACCAGACATGCCTTAAAGGGACACTATTGTCACCAGAAGCACTACAGCTTAATGTGGTGGTTCTGGAGTCTATTGCCGGTCCCTGCAGGCTGAGCAATGAAAATGCTGCCTTTTCAGAGAAAATGCAGTGTTCTCATTGCTGCCCATTAACCCCACTAGTGACAGTCACTCAGACTGCCACTAGAGGTGCTTCCCATTTCTGTATGGGCCACTAGTGGTGGTTTTATGCACAACTGTATTTTTAGTGATTTATCTCTGCATTTGAGACGCTGAAGATTAAATGATTCAATGCATCTTTATGAGGAGATGCTAATTGTCGCAGCACTGTGTTTTTCCGCGCTTGCGCAATATCTTCCTAATGCTTTCCTATAGGAACACATTGAATTAGCAAGGATCATCAAGATTGACGATGTCAGCCATGGAGGCGGTACCAGGCCAAATTGAAGCAAGACTGATTCTTCATGGGAAAAATGGTAATTATAAACACAATTCCCATGCGATCAGAGGAGTAGGGCTTTACTGGAAAGCATTTTTTAATCACTGTGACCCAGTGAGAAGGGGGTGGGGCCAGAGGCGGTGTTTTCTCATCACCAATGACATATATGCCCCCACTCAAAGTGAGCTTGTTGGCCCATGCTGAAGAGCTCTTGCGTAAGAAAAAGACCTTGTATTTGTTCTGCACAGCCCAAGCAGCTTTAATGAAGGGTTTGCACTGCGTTTGCTTGGGACTTTCCTCTGGTGTCTCCATAAGTAGGATATCAGAAGACAAAAGAGCCAGGAAAGAGTATTGTGCATATGTTTGGAGGTTGTTTGTGGGATTGTGTGTGTAGTGTGAGATGGTTGTGGTGTGGTGTTTTGTTTTTAGTTTTGTTGTTTGTGGTGTAATATGTGTGGCAATGGTCTGTAGAGAATGTGTGTATATGTGCTGTAGTGTGTATGTATAGGATAAGCAACAAATGTGTATAGGGGCTGTATTGTAAGTGTGTATATGTGACATAGTGTGTGTAGGGGCTGTAGAGAGAATGTGTTTAGGGAATTTAGTATAGGGGGATCCAGTGTGTGCATAGGGGATTCAGAGTGTGTATAGGAGATGTAATGTGTGTGTGTGTGTGCGTAGGTGGTACAGTATGTGTCTAAAGGCGATTTAGTGTGTAGGGAATTCAGATTGTGTATAAGGCATGTAGTGTGTAGGATGAAGTCTGTTGCACAGGCTGTATATTGTGTTGGGGGGGAGATGAAAGAAAATGTATATATTATTTTTATTTTAAAAAAACTAAAACTTTGCTATCCCTTACTTCTTCTTTTCCTTTTGCCAGGGAGGGGGGACTTTGCAATCATTGTTGGTCCGGTGGTGCTGAGCAAACTCTAGCCTGCACCTCTTCGGGCTACAGGCAGTTTATTCTCTCAACCTTTTATATTTCCCCTTCTGCATCATGCTTGGCTTTGAAAACCCACTTGCAGCCTATGTTTTGTTTTTGTTCTATTTCTTCTCTTGCTGCATTTTTTTTCACTGGTTTGCTTCTTCAGCTGGGTTTTACTCTATTTCCTTTCATGATGGTGCTTCATATGCAAAAACTGACATTGGAAGGTAAGAAAGTTGTTGCGCTGGAACTCCTTTGGTTGTGGCTTGGCTTATATGCATAAGCATTAGAACCAAATAGTCTAAGGTGCATTACGCTTGATTTTATCCCATGCCATAGTTTGTAAGGATATTTCTCAGTGGCTTTTGTTGACAGCCTATTTTGAATGTATGAGGCTATCACAGCTTCTTATCAGTTCTCATCAGGGTGTCCTTCATCAAGAAGATTGCCCCTAACCATATCCATTGGTGATCTGTTCTTTCTATATGGAACTCCAGTGTGTTTTGACAGGTCCTGACGCCATTGTCGTTTTGAGTTGCTTAGGGGTTCCTGTTTTGCTTGGGGTTTCCTGTTGAACTTGTTGTCTACCTTTGCTAAGTAGTCTTTGAGCACTTGCAGTGTTTGGAAATTTCTTTCAGCCTGTAGATCATGATGAATGTAGAGAACTCATTCCTTAAAGAGAGTAAGTAACGATTCCCTCCTGATTAGCTCAGTGGGCTTCCTTGATTACCTTTGACTTTATATCCAATCTTTGATGGCATTTTAGTCACGTTGTGCAAAGCGCCTGTGCCAAATCGCTGAGCAGTTCTTCTTTGTGCAGTTCTTAGCAACAATGGCTTTTTCTTCTCTCAAATATAGCACAAATACTCCTGCAAATCCCCTATAATACACCATTTTAAGAGCCTGAACATCCTTGACAATAGAACAGTACATCAAAACATGTTATTGTCAATGTGGTTACATTTAGCATTTTTGCTTTAAGTTGAGGAATATGTTTCACATGACTTATTGTTATATCTTCGTAACCATCACCACACTTGCAATTCAGGGCCAGTTTCCCTCTGCCTTCTGTGCTTCCATCGGCTAGATGCATGGTTCCCTTTGCACTTGCATCAAATTAATCGCACAAATTAATATTAGATGTCATATGAGTTGATGCCCTGCTATCTGATAATCCCGTGAGCACGGGCTGTTTTAGAAAATGTGACTGAAAAACATCTTTCACATTCAAGTGCTGTGTTAACTTGATTGAAATTTCTCATGCATTTGTCTTTTAAAATACCCACTTCTGAGCTTGCTTCTACTGACCTTTTTTTTTTTTTTAATCAGACGTCATCTCTCCTCCATCTTGATTTCTTTGTCTGAGGGCAACAGCTCTTTTGAAGCTCATCAGATCATTCAGACTATTCTCACTTCATTAAATGTGGAGACAATGCTGTACAGGAGCGAGAAAGTGAACTCAGAAATTAGGCAGATTTTAATTGATTATGTAGGACTTGCCCTGCTGTAGCTAGTTTATCCATCTCATTCCATGAACATGTAATATGTTTGTCTGCATCTCCACTTAGCCTTGTAGTAATACGTTCTTTAAAGAGCACCTGTTTCAAGGTCTCATCTTCCCCATATAATCTCTGAAAGGTTCTAAGCATATCTGCAGCAGATGTTTTATTCTTTATATGAACAATTTTATTAGGTAAACACTGAATAGTAATATTTCTTACCTGAATGTCCTCTGTGTTCCATCATGCAATTTCTGCATCTCCAGTTGTAGCCTTCTACAGTGTGACGGAGCTCCAGTACTCTGACCGAGTACCTCCGCCAAGTCTGCTTCCTCGTAGCTATTAGGGTCCCTGGAGCACTTCATACCTAGTCTCTAAGGGTTGACTGGAATCACTGAGCGCCTTTTCCACCCTGGACCAATACGTTCTTTAAAGAGCACCTGTTTCAAGGTCTCATCTTCTCCATATAATCTCTGAAAGGTTCTAAGCATATCTGCAGCAGATGTTTTATTCTTTATATGAACAATTTTATTAGGTAAACACTGAATAGTAATATTTCTTACCTGAATGTCCTCTGTGTTCCATCATGCAATTTCTGCATCTCCAGTTGTAGCCTTCTACAGTGTGACGGAGCTCCAGTACTCTGACCGAGTACCTCCGCCAAGTCTGCTTCCTCGTAGCTATTAGGGTCCCTGGAGCACTTCATACCTAGTCTCTAAGGGTTGACTGGAATCACTGAGCGCCTTTTCCACCCTGAACCAAACAGCAAACACCAGACGACACTTGGTTAAGGTTAAAACAACAACTAACTTTTAATAGACGTAGCATATATATATTTTAATGGAACACTATAGTCACCTAAATTACTTTAGCTAAATAAAGCAGTTTTAGTGTATAGATCATTACCCTGCAATTTCACTGCTCAATTCACTGTCATTTAGGAGTTAAATCACTTTGTTTCTTTTTATGCAGCCCTAGCCACACCTCCCCTGGCTATGATTGACAGAACCTGCATGAAAAAAAAAACGGGTTTCACTTTCAAACAGATGTAATTTACCTTAAATAATTGTATCTCAATCTCTAAATTGAACTTTAATCACATACAGGAGGCTCTTGCAGGGTCTAGCAAGCTATTAGCATAGCAGGGGATAAGAAAATCTTAATTAAACAGAACTTGCAATAAAGAAAACCTAAATAGGGCTAATTAACATACAAGAGTGTGCATAGAGTACTGTAGTACAAGGAAGGGTGGGGTCAGACAATAGCAGGGTCTGATGGGAGATTGAGGAAGGACAGGGCAGTTAGTTTAATCTGGTCTGGCAGTGTCCCTGGAACAATGCCTTGCTGGGAAAACAATAGGACAGGATAAAGGGGGAGGGAAAGAGGCACAGACAAGCAATATATTCAACATACCCTGCACCAATAATGGGCACAGGGTGACCAAAACACAAAAGGAATCTGGGGACCCACACAGTGTCTGTCTTCCATACCCAGTGACGGTGACTACTGGTACAAGGACAAAATGATCCAGCCACCTGGACCATGCCTTAAAACAGTCCTGTTTTCTGTGGGATAGTACTTGGATAGTCCTGCATTCAGTAAACTGTACCAGGCAGCACAGCATCACTTATTTTTGCAGTGTGTGCGTACACCTGTTATACTGATACACACTTCTTGTTAAGTTCTGGATCCGGGGCCCATAACAATTTCTGTTGGGATATTTAGCCTGTCAAGACCAAAGAGTCTTTGGCATTGGAAAGCTTCGTAAACACAGCATACCACAGAGACCAAGAATTGAGGATATAAAGGTACAAAAAAACAAACACGGTTTCCATCACTCTTGGAGTCCTTGTCAGGATCTTACCTGATGTGGAGTCCGACGTGCAGAGTTATACGCTCACCCTTGCAAATAAACACAGACCAAGGTGACCAAGGAAGAAGCCACCTGAGCTGTGAGTCTGTGCATGGGGGCTGTGCAGGAATATAGCTCCAAGTCGCTGTACAGGCAAGGACAAGCAGAAGAGTAGTCATGGAAAGCCGAAGTCAGGGGAAGCCAGAGGTCAGAGTGAACAAAGAAATAAGCCTAGGTTGGAAGCCCTCTGGAGAACACTGGATCAAGATACACAAACACAGGAACCAGAGTCAATGAACTGACATTGCCCTCAGAGAGAGGCAGTGTTTTATACCTGGCTAATTATTGATATGCTTCAGGTGGACCGAGATTGATAGGAAAAGTCCAGCCCCCAGTACTGGAGACAAAGTAAGGATAAACATCAGGCTGAAACAAGAACTGCAGTGTGACTCAGTGGCACAACAGGACACAGAAGGATCCAGGTTCATATACCCTGTCGGGCACTTCTGAGGTGACCACGTCTGGCGATCATGGTGAGAACCGTGACAGTCTGAAAGCATACAGAGTTTCAACTGTTCCCAACATATCTGACATCATGTAAAGTATTCAAATGGATCCTTGCAACTTTGGTATTCCTTTAATTTCAGTTTATTCACCACAATTTACTCCTCCAGTTAGGTGACAGCTCTAGAATATTTTCATATTTTACTGTATTTTCAAAGCTGTCTCCTCAATGTAAAGAATGCATGAGGGCTTTCTGTTTTCTTTTTTTCCACAGAATAGTGTTCCTCTCTTAGAATACTTCATAAGGTCGTTTTTTCTACAGCTATCAAGTGGAACCCTGCATGGATGTAGTTTATACCAAGAGGCCTTGTACAAAACTCACTCTTTGCTTCTTGGGATAACAGAAGACTTTGTGTATGACTTTGTGTAACTGTCTTTAGTCTGAGATTCAGCATTCTTATTCTCTAGCTGATAAGCTACTGGCGCTACCCCAGTCCGAGGCTTCCTAATTCAAGCCTCGTGCTGAGGCGGGTGTTGGTAGGCAGTGCAAATGGGCACTCCTAGCTCCAGAAAAACCTAATTACAGTAAAGTTGTTATGGTGCCCAGAATGTTCCTTTAAAAAGAAACATGACTTTTATACTTACCAATTAAGCTTTTTTTAAAAAAGAAATGCGGTGACAGCCAGTAACGTTTTTCACTGCATTTTTTTTTTTTCTACTTTCACGTAATGTTTCCTTCAATTTGGGTATTCCATTCATTCAAAAATTCTGCAGGAGAGAGTGGAAGACGTTGAGACTGGGATGTAGAAAATCTATTAAGAGAATACATATGTTATTATTGATAAATAAAGTGCAACATTGTCACTTAACCTTGTTGTAAGGTTTTGGTCATCAGTTGTCGTTTTGTAAATAATTCCATTCACCTTCTGCATCTTTAGTAAT
The DNA here is from genome assembly GCF_036172605.1 of Pelobates fuscus. NCBI lineage: Eukaryota > Metazoa > Chordata > Amphibia > Anura > Pelobatidae > Pelobates > Pelobates fuscus. The sequence continues at coordinate 61,967,028 of NC_086318.1, forward strand.
TGAACATTGTGTTGTTTTTTGCATCATTTTTCTCTGCAATGTTTACTTCCAAAATATTTTCTGCTGCAGAGGGACACTAATATCTATTGCCAAAGCATTAGGGCAAGGGAGCTGTTATTTTATAAGGTTGCCTGCTTCCAATGTAGTACCATACAGAGTCTGTAGTGGTGGATGATATAATGCAGGGACTGTACAGCATCTTCCTGCACTGATTAGATGGGGTTTTGGTATTGTACCTTTGAGAACACTATTGTACTGTAGAGAACATTTAACATTATGCAGTAAAATAGTAAACAGATATTTGACTTTCATATTTGTGCACATAAGCATTTTCCCCTCCTGGATTGCATATTTTTTGAGCACTTTAGTACATTAGTTTTATTTTATCTTCTCCCAATCGCCTATTTACTCAGACATTTCCTCTGGCCATATTAGAATGAAGTCTGATAAATACAAAGGTTGACCCGTCCTTTTTGCCCCCTTTGGTAGCAATTTTAAATACACTTGAAAATGGATAAGTATTTGCTGCTAACTGTTTAGCTGATAAGGCAATGCTTGGAGTTGGAACTGTTTTACGTGGTCTTAAAGGAACACTATAGTGTTAGGAATACAAACCTTATTTTCGTTACCTTAATTCCAGAGCTGAGACTAGGTCTCCTCTCGCAACATCATGCCAGTGGGGGAACCTAATGCGCATTAAAGCTTTTCTATAGAAATAACTGAATCAGTGCTTTCCTATGGGAAATATGAAGATGTTAGCTGTCCTCATGCAAAGAGTAAGGATGTCCCACTTAGTTAAACTCCATACGAGAGCAGGAAGCACCTTTTAGTGACTATATAGAACACAACCACCAGAGGTGGCGATGGCCCAGGGTTACGGGTACAGGGGCACTTCATCCAGACCCCTTCAATGAGATGAAGTGGTCTGGGTGCCTTTAGTGTCCCTTTAAAAAAAAGTATTTCAGTGCCCTAAAAGGGCATATACTACCTTTTTCTTTGTTGCATAGCCATTTGACTTCTCTTCCTGACATTCCAGTCCAAGCCCTGATGACAATTTGCCCATTATTCACCTTGCTACTTCTTTGGTTCCTAAATGTACAGATTTAACCTCTTGCTTTTTTTCATATGTGAAATTATTGTTCAGAAAATTTATTTTGGCAATTTTCTCAGCGTACTATGTATCCAAGATATCTGTTTTGTCCTGTGTTTCTCTCTTTCTGATTATTTTACTTTTTTATTATGACTAGGCTATTTTGCACATCTCTTAATAATTATTTATTTTGTATGACCTAACCGCAAATAATTGTTTGTTCTGTATATCCAAGGCTTAAAGGGACACTATAGGGTCAGGAACACAAATGTGTATTCCTGACCCTATAGTAGTAAAATCCATGCTCTTTAAATAAGTAGAAAACTAATTTTATTTTCAACGCAGCATGCGTCTGCCGGTGCCAACGATCCACCTCCTTAGGTGACTTGATGATCTCAGGCATAGGAAAGCATTGTATTTAGCGGAGTATGTCAATTTTGATGATCTGCATGGGGGTGGAGTCTAAAGCTGTCCTGGCCAATCAACATCTACTCATATAGCTGCAATGAATCAATGTATCTCTATGGGGAAAGTTCATAGTCTCCATACACACTGTGCAGCACTGATCCAGGAAGCACCTCTAGTGACTGTCTGAGGAGTGGCCACTAGAGGTATTCCTAAACTGTAATATAAACACTGCCTTTTCTCTGAAAAAGCAGTTTTTACAGAAAAAAGCCTGCATAGACTGATTGATTATACTCACCAGAACAACTGCATTAAGCTGTAGTTGTTCTGGCGACTATAGTGTCCCTTTAACATAGTGATGAGAGGCTGCTTTATAATCTGGGTGTGGTTCAAGCGAGTTATATGTAAGTGCTATTCTTGGCCCTAAGAAATTAAGGAAAATGAATTCCTTCCAACATTAGGAGATACAGATTTGAGATAGGAGAGACTGGGGCCCGAGTGGTTTATGCCCATGGTCAAGTTTGCATTACCAAGGACATGCCATGAGTAGGTTAACAGGCAACCCTACATACCTGCTAGCCATGGATGCCCATGTGTAGAATCCTCATGAAGCACTCTTGTGTGGCCCAAAATCTCCTGTAAATAGAATGGCGTTGCAGTGATTCAAATTGAAATTAAGCTTACTGATTTCAAAATTTATTTTTAGTGACCCCATAAAGCTTCAACCAGCAGTCTTCGTTACGATATATGTATATTACTTTTGTATTTTTTATGTGGCTGTTTGATGATCTGGGAATCCAATATCCAAACTTCAGAGAACAGGAGAAACACCTTATGGATGTTCTGCCTCTTTAGCATGATGGACCTGTGTCCCAGATGTAAAGGGTTTCTCATGACAGTCATTATGCAAAAATTAAAGGGAACCCATAATCATTTTTTGGGGGACTGTAGTTTCCTTTCTGTCCACCCCCTTTGCTATATAAAAAAGCGACATTTGGGGGGCGGAGCCTAGCAGCCAAGCCGACCGGTCGCACATCAAGTGTGCTCCGTGCCAAAACCTCTGTTAAAGTACTAATCGAGGGAAATAGTCCCCCAAAATCGACTGCCCACAAGCCCCAAAGACGGGAGACTGGCACGGCATCACCCAGCTGCAGAATATAAGACGGCAACCGGCGGCTTAAACGAGAGAAAGACCTAAGGCCTACAGGAGGAGTGCACAGATGGCGCAGGGGAGGCGGCCGATCCCTTTGCTGACTGCAGCGTGCACACCCGGTAGCCTACAAGGCATATTCCCTTCCCCCCCCCCTGCCGGTGAGGGACATCCCGGCAACCACAGACTGCGGGGCAAACCAGAACACAGGTACTGACTCACCGCACCATAGGACCAGAATACGCAATATGGCGGATGCCACGCGTCACTCCACACCCGGCTCTTCACGGCCCTCGCTGACTGAGCGACTGGATCGCTTGTTTGCGGCCTTCTGGGAAAAGCTCGCCCACCACAGGGACTCCTGTGAGGGGGCTCCTCCGGCAACAGCCACACGAGATACCAAGCAGCCACCCGCAGCTCCCAAACGAGGCCCTATTGCAGCACGAAGGGCGGGAAAGAGGAGATGGTCGGCCCGACGAAAGCCACAGTACCATGATTCCGGAAGAGCAAAGAGCCGACCTCTCCCCAAGCAGCAGCCCATCTCGGGACCAACACCCTCGGGCGTCTCTCCCCCACGGGAGCTCGCCACCCAACCAGCACGACGAAATGGTCCCCGAGCTCCGAAATCACACTGTCGGGAGACCGCTGGAACAGGCATTCAACACTGTGCCTCTAAGAATAGCTCACGAGAGCGGAGGATCACCCTCAGGAAATGGCGTGCATCACCCAGACCCTCTGTTTATCCTGAACGGGGAACAGACAGGGCTCTACAAGGAACTGAGATGCAGGCCCCCACACAAACCTGGGGCTGGGGAAGCTCGCTGCCCTGCAGAGATGCGGAATCCGTTCACAGAGCTATATTGCCCTGCCACCGACTAGCTGCACTTCATGCCAACTTCTACGCTCCACCAGCCCAGGGCATTGGTTAACCCTGGACTTTCCACAGTGGCCTGACAGGCCGAGAGGACTGACTCACTCTAGACACCACAAATTAAGCTACATATGCCGATAAATAATGATGCACACCATGTTATATTTTTTCTTGTTTCTACACACTACCTATGGTCTACTACCCTTCAATCACCTAAGATGTTAACAATTTAAGCATGTACTACACTGTACTTCTGATGTATGAACCCCATAACTAGGCCAAGCTTGTTTCCTGTAAATCACTAACATCTACACTTGTAGCCAACCCTGACGAACACGATTAAAGCCCAGAAAAGCATAATACAGCATACAAGATACTTATAAGCAATGGTTTAGCTTATGTTTAACGTAAAAATTTAAAAAATGAGGCATCAATATTCTGAAACTGTACTGTTTTGCCAATACCGATGTAACTACCCTTTGATGTAACTTTCTGGTACGTTTCCCATATTTTTTCTTTTGTACCCCATCATATATGCCTTAAATAAAAGAAAGATTGACAAAAAAAGCGACATTTAATAAAGATTACTTACCTCATTTACGCTCTGCCTTCTTCCCCAAACTCCTCCAATACAATGCTTCTCATCGAAAAGCAATGGGCTGGAGATATGCATGCGTGTCAAAATGCAGCACTCTTTTAAGCAAATGCGGCTTGTAGATTATGGAGGAGGAAGCGCCTCTAGTGGTTGTTAGGAAGACAGCCACTAGATGTGTATTTAATCCTGCAATGTAAACATTGCGGTTTGTACGAAACGAATGTTTTACATTGCAGGGTTAAATTGGAAGGATCACTGAACCCAGACTACTTCATTAAGATGAAGTGGTATGGATGACTTTAATGGCCCTTTTAATCTTTTATTGGTAAGCAGACATTATGTTTTCCAGTGGTCTGGAAATTCTATTTATTCCTTGAGTCTCTGAAGGTAACTGTGTGACTAAAACTGTGGACCTTTAGTGGGGAAAATATATTTGTTTTCAACAATTTCAGCTGCTTGATTGATTGTACCATTTTATTTTAACATTAACATACACTATGGCGTATTTTCAGACCCCGTGGATCTCATTCTTTCAGGGGATCCCTGCAGCCTGTACAGCTTTACACATTTGCTTGTCCCCATATGCTATTTAGATGAGCTCTCTGACACATCAGAGCAGCAGCAGCAGTGTGTCTGATCAGACACAATGAGAGGCACTAATGCCAGTGCTGAATATTGTGTCTGATCACACAGTCAAAGTGATCATGGGGTTACTAGACCCTGTGTATCCCCCAATGGCAGCCCAGGGATACACAGGGTCTAGAGGCCTAATGTTTAAGTTCAACCATGCTGTTTTAACAGTGGTCAGACAGAGGGGAGTCTCAGATATTGTTACCTAGATCCTCCTTTGAAATTTCACCCTGAGTGCACCAAAACACCAGGACATTTCATGCCAACATAAAGGCATTAAAATACACTATTTCAAGGGCACATTAAAAATACGAAGGGCATTAAAGGGTTTATTAAAGACATTTGCGATAAATTCTAAATAGTGAATCATGGGTGGACTGAACAAGCTAATCTGTATAATCCCACAGCACTTGGAACTTTATATATGTTATTTGATGCCATAAACATGGACACAAATAATAAATAACAATTAATGACCTCTGTTTATTAGAAGTGACAGACCCACTGCCACGGTAAAACACATAGATCTACTTAAATCTGCACAATTAGACACACAGATCTTATCGAATCAATACTTGGCCAACCATTACAGTAAGTAAACAGTAGAAGAAATAAGCTATTGCACTTGTTTCAGTGTTACGCTAGTCCTACCAAGATGAGCTGAATAGATTCAAATTAATCTTCCTTAATGTGCAAGTACAGTAAATCCAAAAGGAAGGAAGGCTGGCAGGTTTTCATCATTGTGAGATACAAGAATGTCCTGTATTTGCCTATCGAATTCACAATTTTAAAAGAGGTGGTCTCAGTGATGGCCTTCCACAACAAACACAGACATATGAAATGGTTTCACCTCAAAAATGATTTATCAATGTCCAAATCTGCACCACACACAGTCTTAGCAGGTCATGACAGTATAGTTTGTTCTGCCCATTACGGAGCTATGTGGACATCTCTACTTAAAAGGGCCTTCTGCCTCTTGGAGAGCACAAGGTTACGCCAGTTGGTTCCACAGAACTGTAGGAGAGTGCTCAAATTGCTCCTCCTGCAACAGGTCACAAGAATGCTTGGTTGTATAGGGAGAGGTATTAGCAGTAGAAATAGGGAAGTGCTCATGCCATTGTACAGAACACTAGTGAGACCTCACTTGGAGTATTGTACGCAGTTGTAACAAATTCATCCTCACCTTGCGGTATCGGCGATCCGCAGCCAGGCGTCAGTGTACCTGACTCCTGCAACATATTGGTGGACACCGTCCACTGTGGATCCACGTCAAATTATAGCCTCACGTCCGTCCACGGTAATGACTACATTGGCGTGCGTGGGACGTCACGCGGGAGACGCGCGCGCATGTTCTGGGGTCAAAGGCCGATTTCGGCCCATCAGATTTGTAAAAGGCTTATTTAAATGCATTTTTACTTCTCCTCATTGTCCTGTCGTGGTTTCCCTTTAGTGGTTGTTCGAGAGTGTGTTTCTGAGAGTTTATTTCTGGTTATTGACTTTGGCTTCGTTTGACTTCCCTGTATTCTGGTATCCCTGACTTTTGTCTTTCCCTCATCGTTGTGTCTCATTCTGTGTCCCCGACCTCGACAAGCATTCTGACTATTCTCTGGTACGTTAATTCCGGCCATTCTAAGCCCCATAAGTCCTAGGTGTGATACAGTTCTACGTGCTGGATCAACTAGTAATCCTGACAGCGGTACTGGAGACTGTATCTCCAGAAGGATATTGATACTTTGGAGAGAGTTCAGAGAAGGGCTACTAAACTGGTTCAAGGATTGCAGGATAAAACTTGCAAGAAAAGGTTAAAGGAACTTAACATGTATAGCTTGGAGGAAAGACGAGACAGGGAGGATATGATAGAAACATTTAAATACATAAAGGGAATCAACACAGTAAAGTAGGAGACTATATTTAAAAGAAGAAAAACAACCACAACAAGAGGACATGGTCTTAAATTAGAGGGGCAAAGATTTGAAAATAATATCTGGAAGTATTACTTTACCGAGAGGGTAGTGGATGCATGGAATAGCCTTCCAGCTGAAGTAGTAGAGGTTAGCACAGTGAAGGAGTTTAAGCATGCGTGGGATAGGCATAAGGCTATCCTAGATATGAGATAATGCCAGGGACTAATGAAAGTATTTAGAAAATTGGACAGACTAGATGGGTCAAATGGTTCTTATCTGCCATCACATTCTATGTGTCTATGTTTCTAAGTGATACCCGGCAGTACAGTCGCCCTCCATAGCCTTGGCTAACAAGATATCTATGGCACTACTGCTGAGTCGGGGATACCCAGGACAAATTCCCCATGTTAGGAACTGTTCTGACAAAAAAAGGACTGGTATTACCCTCTGTAAATCTTGCAATACATACATTATAACTGTACAGCACTACAGATCTGCCTCTGGTTAGGAGAATCTGGCAGGTGGCACTATATTGGCGTGATTGTTTGGCTGTCATATAGATTGGGTGATTTGCCCTTTTGATTTGTTCTTGGATTTAGTATTTCATTAACATGAAAATAATGTAGGAAAAAGCAATGGCAAGAACACACATTTTGAAGGGAGAGATTAGAATAACAATTGTATCAACAGAAATAACATATGGAATTAAGGAAGCTTTCACTGCATGTGGAATTGTCAAAATATCGTTCGTTTCCTGGGTAGTAGGTCTCCTATCTAGGAAGGAAAATAGAAGTGTTGATTTCTATCTCTGCACTGAAGCAAGTGTGTGTGCATGCGTGCGTGTGGCTTTGCATGTTAATATTCTGCCAGCATTTCCTTTTAGTATGTCATGTATTTGACGTGTGCTCTTAGACTGTACTGGAGGATTGCAGGCTGCTCCCCAAAGCTTCAAGTCTGATACCACTTACGTGTCTCAGTAGGGTTCAGACAGCTTTTGTTTTTGTGATCAGAGGCTGATGTACAAGGAGTGGGAGGGTGAAAAACTGTGAGGCTTTGACAACCAGTGTTGAGAGACTGTCTGTGCTAGCTCTTTTTATTTCCTTTTTTTCCCCTTTCCGTTCTCCCCCCCCCCCCTTTTTTTAATCACTGCCAGTTGCAAGGCAACATTATTTTTTATCCACTTGCAGATAGATTTACAGCAGCTGTGGTTTTGTATTGTTCCCTTTTCTTTTAGTTATGATATTAATAACATATGTAATTATTGAGATGATATTTATTCCCAAAAAGCTTATTGTTTCTGCATAAAGTGTTATTTTTATTGTAAAATCAACAGAATATGACCCCTTAAAATAGACCTTATTTTTAATGGGTACAAAAAGCCTGTAGGGTAATATTTTTGTAGAAAAAGAAGAGTTATATTTCATCCCCAGAAGATGGAAAAATATAAACAAAACAAAAAAAGGTTATATAAATATAATACGTTATCAGGGGTTAAGGACACTCTCACTCTCCCAAATGCAATTCAAAACAGTGGTCAGACTTCTACTTCTCTATTAATTAAATCCCTCCTCCCTTACCCCCCTCCCCCCCCCCACCCCCCAATACTTTTCCCAGCATAAAAAGCATAAAATAGTAGTGTTTATTGGAAAATATCCGAATAAACAGAAACCTGGTATCACAAACTAGCAGAGTCCACTACTGCACTAAAAGGAGAGCCACCGAACACATTTCATACCGCCAAGATACTATGAGTGGTACTATCCTAAGATTTATGTCTGTCAGAGTGCAACCCCTCTATGGGGCCCGACAAAGAGAATCATCCCCAGAGGTTAATATGCAGTATGTGCCCACCAGTAACTGCATAGGTTTCTGTCTGTTGCTACCTTGGTATCTTAGCTGCTCTGGTACCCATACTATTTGTCTAGCAGAAGCTTAGAAGCATATGTATCACCATGATATCCAGATTCCTTCATTTATAATTGGGCACAGGCATTTTTTTTTTGGGGGGGGGGCACAGGCATTTTAAGAAGACTGTACAGTTTTGTAACTGCTGTCTACTCTAGCCACTACTTACCTGCTAGTTGATTCCGTTGTATATACATGACTTTGTGTAACTTCCCTATGCTTTGGAGCTTTTGAACCCTGGGAAACATTAAAACAGTTTTTTTTTGCCGTTATTTTGCATTGAATCGCTGCGTTTAGCGAGCCACACTTTTTGATCTGGATGCCATACCTATATGTGTGTTCATCAAAGAAGTCTCAATCTGTTCCTAGTAACAGTATTACACAGTCAAGAGGTCCCCTATTGTGAAGGTAGGTGTAATATTCAATGCTTCTGACACAACAGTTTAATGGAACCCTGAGATTTATATGCAAAATATGCCCGTGTGTTGAGTCCAGAGCATTACAGCATAAGCTACCCAGAACTTTTCTTGTCTAGCAAGGTTCTGTTTATTCCATTATAATGAGGATTCCGAGGAAAACACTGTTAAAGTCTCAGTTCTCCCAACAGGATCACATACTCTCTTGAAAGTCTCTGTTCAGATTTCACATTCCACTTGAAGTGAAAGTGTTGCTCACTTAATTTCTGAATGCTCCGATGTCACCCTCTCCTGTGACATCTGCATTGAAAGAAGTCCTTCTGGACAATGTACAATAGAACAGTTTTTTTTTTTTAAATTATATGTTAAAAATATGATTAAAAATTGTACTTACAGTAAAAGTCATATGGAAAGGTTTCCAGTCCAAAAATAATATATGGAGGTTAGTAGAAAGTCTGGTTTTATAATGATGAAGCGTAGACCTATTGAGTTTTTCTTTCGTGGGAGTCTTTAGATAGAGGTTTCTCTTGATCTAGTAAAAACAAAGGGTAAGAAAAAAACCAACTAAAATGGTATAATATGTCACAGGCACGTGAAATATTTAATCTGTAGTAGTCCTACTCGCCTATTACCGAGCTAGTACAAGCTCAGGTGTGATTCATATTCAGTGGCGTTGATCCCCCACTGGTAGGATATAGATGATTGTGTTGTTTGTAGGTTTCTAAGGATAACGTTGTCCCGGCAAGGAAAAAAGATAAGATAAAGATAGTGCTCTCTGTATAAAATATTTCTAAAACCGTAAAAATTTGAGGTCTTATACTCACATGTAAATGAGCTGGAAATACTGCTAAATTCTTTAGGCGTAGGTGATATAATCCCCACCTGGGATTCGTTAGTGAGAAGATCTTCCGATTTCTGGGTGACCAGGTTTAATATAGTAAAAATAAATTAAAATAAAATAATTTTTTTTCTAAAAAGCAACCAAACGTGTTTCGCCAACATTAATGGTAATAGGAATGGTAAAGGAATATCGGCCAATTTACCTTTCTTGTGCCATATATCTTTATTTTCTTTTAATTTATTTTTACTATATTAAACCTGGTTTATATGTAAGAACAAGACCTCAAATTTGTACGGTTTTAGAAATATTTTATACAGAGAGCACTATCTTTATCTTATCTTATTTCCTTGCCGTGAAAACGTTATCCTGAGACACCATTACCTATATCCTACCAGTGGGGATTCAACGCCACTGAATGCGAATCACACCTGAGCTTGTACTAGATTTGTTCTTTTTTTTTTCTCAAATATTTTGTTGGCATACCGAATTGTTTTGATACGGGAGCGTTCCAGAACCGAGGTTCCACTGTAATAACATTATATTGAATACATATTCGGGTTTGCATAAACATCATTGTGTTTTAACTCAAGTGGTAAAACAAAATATCTTTAAAAAAAATACCTAAACAAAAAAATAGAGAAACTTAATCTGCAATGGTTTGCTCACTTACTGGGGCACCAAGCTTTTTTTGCATAATGGGTGATGCACTTCCGACTTCTCACGATCAGGTAAAAGTGTCTGCTGATCACTTTCAGCCATTAAATGACCCTATGTGCAGATAATATGCTCTGAATTGACAGTAGCCAACATGGAACTCATGATCTGGACTTGCTACTGACATACTAATAGTGCTGGCGGAGGTGGAGTAATACCTCTGACAGTAATATAAAATATATATTCGTATGTGCAAGCACCATGGCCATTTCAAATCACTGAAGTAGCTATGTTGTGTGGAGTAACCCTTTAAGGTAAGGTGTTCATTGTGAGTACCTAGAGTTTCAGAAGGTGTTTTCTAAACTTTGTATGGTTATTATATAATATATAATAATATGCGAAAAGGTGCAGGTTATCTCTGCAGACACAAGTTCAGTTAACTTGGATTAATGGAATTAATTGACCAAAAATTTAAATATTGCATAAATATACATCCTTATGTTACGTAACTGATCCCTATTTCATGCTGAATAACTCTTGAACTATAATGTACTTAAATGGATAACCATCCTTGGATAGAGTTTTCCTCCGTAAGCATTTTAGAAAAAAGAAATCTGATTTTTTTTTATAATTTTTTTTTTTTATAGTTGCATTTAAAAAAAAAAAACTTTTTTATTCATAGCTATTTGGAATGTTCCACTTTCTGCCCCTACAACTGCCGTGTCTCTGGCAGTTCAATGGGATCTTTGCGGATCTCTGTTAGAGCCTTGTTTATTGACACAATGTCAAGTCCTCTCTCTGCAGGTGTGGTTCCCACCTCTTTTGCACCAAAGGTTACTGCTCAATTCTCCTCTGCAATTAGGAGTTACATGTGAAGAGGTGGGCTTGCACCAAAAAAATGGACTGAGATGTACTCTGCAGCTCTTCTCTGAGTAGCCCATGCACAATGCACACCTGAAGTGTTCTACAATTGTCTTAGCGCGGATACTCTGTTTAAAGCTGATTAAGGACATTTACCTTGTGTTCTCAGATATTAGGACAACAAGAAGGGACACAAGTCCAAAATTGGGATGGTCCTGCCGGATCTGGAATAGTTGGGAGATTTAATTCCAGCATTCTGTCAGCTAAAGATTATTGTGGTTTTGTGGCTTCCCAAAATAAAAAAAAATCAGCAAAAACCTCACAATCAGATGCATTTCAGTTATTCACAGAAAGAGTTAATATCTTGTACTATGTGCAAACCTGTGATTAGATTTCTCTTAACACTACTTAAATTTAAATCCGAGAGAGCCTGCAGTTTGTCGATACAGGCTACCATCCGCTTACCGGTGCAGACCTAATTAATGAAATGTCTAGGGAGACTGTCCAGGTTGTGTGAACTGTTTTCCCTAAGTAGGTTGGTACATGCTCCAAGAGCTCATATCCATTTAGAACAGACTTGCGTGGGGAGGTGTTTGGCCAGAGACGTGCTCTCTAGAACACAATGGACATTATTGATTATAGTGGGCTGGAACATGATAATGAAACAACTCAGCTATTCAATAATAGGTGTTGATAGATTACAGAATTGGTACAATTTTTAATTCCACCTACAAAAATATCTGGCCTTCTGCTGGTTCTTGTACGTGTCATACTGTGGAAAAGAGCTGGAGAGGATGCATTGGTAGATATTGGTGTGCACAGCTTTTTTCATTCACATGTAAAAGGGATTTTTATGTTAAGGACCAACTTTTACTGAATACAAAATACTAATCGATGTTTAGTTATTTATGCATGAAGCTAAATAAAACTTTACAGTTTATACCAACAACTAAACTTTTTTTTAAATAAATCATTTTACTTAACATTCCAGATTTAAATGCCACAATTAATTTCAGCACATCTGAACAAACATTTTTAAAAGGAACACTGTAACGTTAAAACTAAATATATATTTATTTTTTACCTTACAGTCTTCTTTTTTTAGAATAGATTTAGGGAACCAGCTTTTCAAAAAACAAACAATAAAAAACATTACCAGGATAGTCACCTCATGGCAGCTGCTCATCCCATGATGTGATCAGGCCTATGCTTTTCCCAGAGAAGCATTGGTGACCTACTGTACATTTATGACAATCGCTGTGCTCTGCCATTCTATTTCCGCTAATAGAGAAGTATGGAATCCAGTTCTCTAGAAGGATCTTCAGCTGTGATTGATGACGCCAAATGTAAAGGCCTTCGATTTACAATGGCCTTAACATACCTCCCAACATAAGTGCCTACAGAATCGAGGCATGGTTGGCTGCCACCTGCGGCCTGCTCGTAAAATGCGTGGGCCCGTTCACCTAGAGCCGGCCTATGTCTTTAAAATGAAGTAGGGAGCACTGATGAAGCGCATCCTGAATGGTCTTAGTGCCCGTGTCTCTGCACAAACCCACCTAATGATGCGCATGCTCTGTGCTGTCAGGTGACAGTTCCCTGGTGTCCCCAGATGCAGACACCAGGGAACGAATGTGGCACAGGACCTCGAACTTGGGACTGTTGGGAGACTTGCAGTTAGTGGTTGTCAGCTTAACAACCATTAGTGGCGTGCTTTCGGACACATATAAACGTTGTCATTTCTCATGAATGAAAAAAAAGGATAGCATTTTCTGGTAAGAGTGCCCCTTTGATTTATTACAAAATAATAATTCCACCTGTCATACAAATTTATATAACTAGCCCTTATATCTAGTAACAATTTAAATATACGTTGTTTTAGCTAAATTGCTTGCAGATAAAATTGTATTCCTCTATTTTCTGAGCCTCTAAAAATTGCAAATGTGGCGGCTAAAATGTATTTAAGTACTTTTGTTTCCTTCAAGGATTTCTTGTGTTGTTTCCCGCAATTCATAACCCTGGTATTAATTATTCTACTTTTAATATACACATTAGCATTATGTGTCTTTAATATTGACATAATAATTAAATTGTCAAGTGTGTGTCAGGGGAAACATTGCAATCTCTCCCACAGAGAAATACATTTTAAGCACCAGGTCCTATTTTGCGTCAAGTTCCCTGACTCCCTGGGTTCAGGCTCTGGTCTGTGATTTACTCATTTGACCCTTTTAGTTTTGTTTATTTTATATGTAAAATTAAGCTATGTTCGAGATTAGTATTACACTTTAGCTGGACAATTTAACTATGTAGCAATATTTGTGTATTGTGATCTGTCAAGGTTCTTACAACAGCTCTGACTTGTTCTTGTTTTTAGTAAAACATCAAAATGTATAAAAAATTTATTCCATTATAAAGTTATTTTTAAGGTAAAAAGTCACTATTTTATTTCCCTGCCGTTCTTTCTAAAGTCTTGAGTACTTGAGTTAATATTTTTTTATAAGCTTTTTCCAGTGATTTAATATATATTTTTTAAAAAAAATATATATTGATATTTTTATTTATTTATAATGTTTTGCATGTATGTTTTGATATTACAATATTAAAACATTCTTTAAAATATGAAATTATTTTAAAAGTTTATACAAAACTATTAAACCAATTGAAAATGCTTCTGCAAAAATATTGAATCGAGGCCTTCATTAAAATTCTAATTGGCTTCAACTGCTTAGGCACTCCTTATAGTCACAAATCATTTTGTGTAACATTACAAACAGCAAGAGGTATCTATAAAAATTGTAAAATACATTTTGAAAAATCTATAAAATGTCATACTGACAAAGTTTGATAAAAAAATTCTATTATGCTACTATCAGAATTATGACAGTTGCTTCAAATGCCACTTCATCAAACAGCACCATAATTATATTTATTTCTTCTACTGTTTTAATAACAATCTATTTCTCTTAGGCTCGAGCACTAACTGCTCAGACGGCAGAAACTGAAGCTATTCGATTTTTGGTTGGAACACAGTCCCTCAGATATGACAACCAGGTGAGCAGAACGTTTTAGACTTGTAAAATAACTATGTAAATTGAAATATACAGGTTTTCATAGCAGCTAGTTAACTGTCATGGAAGTATTTAAGGGATCCGGGCACTAGTCTACAAATTTCTGAAATTCTCCAGTTTGGACAGCAAATTTGAACACAAAAAAATAAATTAGGCCAATACAACCCAAAACAAACTGCAATTAATCTCTTTGTGATGTTCCAGACTGAGACGTAGATAAATAGCAGTGCCTATGTGCCCTTTGTGGGTTGACTAAGTGCACTGGTGCTGACGTGTGTGATGACTAATCCCTGTGTCTGTAAATTGTCTGCATCTAACACTTATAGCATACCGAGTGCATGTTTCAGTTAGGACTGACATTTCAAAAGTAAAATAAAAATTAGTGAAGGTATTCAGAGAGACAAGATGAAATCGAGTCCACACCAGATTTAATTGCTGTTCTTGGTGGCTCTGGAAATGCCATGTGCAAAGGTCTTTCTTGATTTTAAATGTATTTATAATTTCTCATATATCTTCCTTATCCAGTGAGATTTGCAATTATTACCAATCAAGCTTCAGTACTGTGAGTATAGAGATTGTGCATTGGATATATTGGTACAGAAAGGATTAAGAACCCTGCACATCTGTTTAGAATATAGTATCTGTAGCACGTTTTTACAATGTGTTATGTGAGATGCCCATAAGATTCCATTCTAAAAGCGATACCTGCAGGAGTTGGGGAGGAGAGGTTGGTTGATTAAGGAATTTTAAGGAACAAAATTTTGCATTGTAAAATATTAGCAACATCATTCCTAGAGAATTAGATATTTAAGAAAAATGGTGAAATGTGTTCTGTAAACTAAAGATAGCCCCCTTTTGCCCCAAGAAATAGGCTCCAGAGAGCAGCTAACTAAGGTAATGCATTTAAAAAATGTGTCTAAAATGTAAAATGTAGCCTGTGTTTCCATGGTCACAGGCATACATCACTTTATCATACATATCTTTAGTGGAAACAATTGTACATTATCTTACATTGTTGCATTAAGCAAAGACATAATAACCATTAATGCAGTCAAAAGTAAAAGTACAAGAAAAAAGTTTAAAGTAAAAATAAACCAAAAATACAACATGTTTTCCAATAGTATATATGAGTATCTTATATAATAGGCTTCTGGGTATGGTAGCCTCATACTCTGTCAGGTAAGCTAATCCTTGGGGGGTGTTGGTCAGTTGGTGAACCCTACTCGGTCACTTTTATTGAAGTGCTGTTAATTGTCTTGCTGCTAGTAGAGTGTGTGAAATAAAGTTTTTGGATTGATGGGAGAAGACTGTTGGGAACAACACAGTAGGTGACATGAACTGTCTAGGGATGATGTTCTACTTCTCTCCAGAATGCATGCAGTAATATGCTCAATCCCGAGATGTGAGTTATGATGCCCTCCTCTCTCCCACATATCCACCACAGGGAGAATATAGACTTGTTAAATAATGCTGCCTGTTGGGCAGTGATCAACCAATTTGCGTTGAGCCCCTTGATCGATGTAGAGTGACTATTGCTTAAGCTATGGACGTTTTATAGTAAAAGTAAACATTGGGAAATCCCATTCCTTAAGCAAAATGTTTTTGTAGCAGGGCAAGTGAGAGTTGAGCTCTATGGTTGTCCCAAATGAGTGCTGTAAAGATTATTTGAATAATTTTTAAAGAAACTGTATGGCAATGCATACCGGTACTAGTGGTGTGAAGTTGCATTTGAAAACAATGTGTATAGTATGAGGCAGTTTGATATCTAAATAGGTAACATGGTGGGGTCACCAATCAAAACAATATTTCGTCTTGAGATCTGCAATTGTTCTGGCTGCTATGCTTATTGGGAGAGCTGTTTTCTGATTCAGTTTGTATAACGACACCTATCCATAGTGTTCTAAAAGAAGCCACAGCACAGAGATAGAGTCCTCAGAAGAACATACTGTTAATATAATGTCATCTGCGAATAATGAAATGCTGTTATCTACTCTGTAAGTTGGAACACCCTGAATGTTTACATTTTGGCTTATTTTGTGGGCCTGGGGCTCTAAAGACAGCATAAGGCGATGTGGGGAGACTAGGCAGCTCTGGCGGATACCATTTTGTGATATTGAAGGGGCTAGAATCTTCCTGTGAATACTCTTGCTGATGGAGTGTTATACACTGCCATTATGCTTGCAATAAGGCACAGGGGAAGTTGAATTTGGGCTGAGATCAGCTACTATGTCTTCTCCTCTAAATGAGCAGCACATTCTCCAGTGACCTGTACCTCGACCTTGATGCCGCTTGTCTGCAAAGCAAAATCTTCCTTTAGTGAGGATCGCAGCTCATTCAACATCCACTGTATGGAAGTGTCCCTTGCAGGCATAAGTGAAAGATCCAAAATGGAGGTGATGTCACTCTTGTCTGAGCACAAGTCTGGTGATGGTAGCTTCTTGGCGCCATCTTTTATCCTTGCCGGAGGAAGTGAAAGCTTGAAGATGGAGTTATTTGTTCTTATGTTTCTTAATAGATCAATTTGTCATGATGCGGGCTCTGCAGACTAGTAATATTGAGTTGCAAACATGGGTGTCAAGCTGTAAAACACTCTGGAAAATGCTGTTGGCCCTGGAACAACGGGCTGATACGTCTGTCTCCATTGAGCTATTTGCATTGTTAATGTAATTTTGTAAAAAACATTTTTGAAAATCCATGTCTGAGTTTTCTTGGTAAGAAAAACTCTGGGTTTGGGAAGCATCCGGACTGGGAAGTTGCATTTAAAAGACAATCAGAACAGAATTCTGATATTGCTACTAGGAAGAGAAGGCTGTTGGTTAAAGGGGCACTATAGTTACCAAAGCAACTTTATCTTAGTGCAGGTTTTGTGTATAGATCATGGCCCTGCAGTCTCACTGCTCAATTCTCTGCCATTTAGGAATTAAATAACTTTGTTTATGAAGCCCTAGACACACCTCTCTGCATATGACATGCACAGCCTTCCTAAACACTTCCTGTAAAGCGTTATCTAAAGTTTACACTTTATTTTATTGCAAATTCTGCTTAATTTAAAATGTATTTTCTCCTCTTTTGTTAATAGCCTGCTAGACCCTGCAGAAGCCTCCTGTGTGTGATTAAAGTTAATTTTACATAGCAGGAGATAACACTTTTACATTTAGTTACATCATATTGAAAATTAAACTTCAGGGGTATGATTTATACAATCATATTGCTTCATTAAGCTAAATTTGTTTTGTTGACTATAGTGTCCCTTTAAATCAAATACTACATTAACGCAGCAATGGAGAGATGGATAATTGGGGGTCTCAAGTAGCATGTTTATTCTCAAATGGAAACTGGAAGGCATATTCCTTGTTAACTCTTCCACTGTAGAAATTGTATTTACTAGGGCGTTATCATTAATAGATCTTATCCCGTTGTAATGTACAAACAGACCTTATGTATTTTGTATCTCACAAAGGTTAATCATAGCATGTCCAATCATTAATAAGAGCTACAAATGTGTTCAGGACTCATTGTTCACACCAATTGAAATATGTAGGTGACAGTGATTTAGGATTCCTGTAGACTACTTTTTGAATTGTGAGTGAAACTATAAACCATTGGTTTTATATCTTATTTCACTTTTCTTCCATGTGTTTAGATCCATGTAATAGATTTTGATGATGAAAATAATATCATCAATAAGAATGTCCTACTTCACCATGCTGGGGAAATTTGGCAGATCAGTGCTAATCCGACAGATAAGAGTGTCCTTGCAACCTGCTACAATAAAAGTAAGTCATCTGAGTAATCATTGTGATGAGAAAACAACAAAAGATGAAATAAACAAATACACATATTTTGTGAATAAAATAAAACTTTTCCTAATCAATCATGGGAGCATTTACTCATGGGGTTAGCTCCTCCCCTTACAGCAGAAAGGATAGGAAATAGATCCTCCCCCTTCCCATCAGGTAGTCTTTTTATTCCTGTCCTTCACAGCAGTTTGGAAGGAGTCTGCTTATGCAGGCCTAGATTTTTCTTTTATGCTCACCAGTCAATATGTGCAGGCATAGTATATAGCAGATGTAGGCTATGTATGATTACTGTTTGAACCGACTCAATATATGTGACTGGTATCTCTGTGTATAAGGTGCTGTTAAGAAACACCCACAATGTATGTGATTAGTATATTCTGTATGCAGGTTGGTATTCTATTACCCCAATTTATACACGGCTTTAGTAGATTTAATATATGCAACTGATCTAAGGTCTGTGTTTTGCGCTGAAATGTAATACAGCCCAATTTTACCAAAAACAAATCCACTGTTGTACTGGGTAAGTAACTATTGCCTACTGTGGATTTTCTATGTCAGTTTTTTAATATGAAGTAGATAAGAGAAACATACTGCCTTTGGCTTTGCATTACATTTCTTCTCCAACAGGTGTTTCAGGATAACCAATCAACACAATTAATCACTTCAGACAGATTGCAGGTGTTACTGAACCTGTCTGAGTGCCTCTCCCAGGAGAGAAGGAGAGAAGGAGACCTGATTTTCAAAATGAAGCATGGTAATGTTCAACAGAGTTAAAGGAACACTCTAGGGTCAGGAACACAAACATGTATTCCTGACCCTATAGTGTTAACACCACCATCTAGCCCCCTGGTAGCCTGATCCAATCACAGTGCTTCCCCATAGGATTGGCTGAGACTAACAAAGAGGCAGATCAGGGGCAGAGCCAGCATGATTCAAACACAGCCCTGGCCAATCAGCATCTCCTCATAGAGAGGAATTGAATCAATGAAATCTCTATGAGGAAAGTTCAGTGTCTGCACGCAGAGGGAGGAGACGCAATGCTGCCCTGTGCTCTGCTGACAGCAGATCTGAGTGGATTGAGGAGTTTTATGCCTCAATCAACTCGGAAGTCCCTCTGATGACATTCTGAGTGACTGCAACTGGAGGTGTTCCTAGCTTTCAATGTAAACACTGTATTTTCTTAGAAAATACAGTGTTTACATGATAAAGGCTGCAGGGAGCTATAGTTCTCACCTGAACAACCGCATTAAGCTGAAGTTGTTCAGGTGACTATAGTGTCCCTTTAATGCTTTTTGTGTGTGCACACCTATGTATTTATACATGAGACCATTCTACAAAAGTTTTTCTATTGCCAGTTATCGCCTCTCTGATCAAGATAGGGAATGTTTATTTTTTTTATTTTTCAAGTTTGATGGGAGTGTTTAACATTCAGATATATGCTGATTACTGATGCACAGCTTAGTAGATCTTGCTGATTACTGATGCACAGCTTAGTAGGTCTTGCTGGTTGCAGGAGCACAGATTGGGCTATTTATTGCTCCCATAAGTAGGTGACTCTGACGCAATTACCTGACTGTCTTCACTGGTATATATATTTTTTTTCTTTCTCAAATCTAATTTAACTGATTTAAAAGCTGTTGATATTGGCTCTAATTTAACTGATTTAAAAGCTGTCGATATTGGCTTTTTCTTTCACCTGGTCATAACTTTAGTATCATTTTATTTTCTGCAAGCTTCTACTCTGAAAAATTCACTACTCCTGGTCTGGTTTATAACTTTTATTCAGATTTTAGCTCAATGCTCTGGAATTGGTTTAACATTCTTTAGAACTGGGTTCATTTCCTTAAAGCATAATCTTTATATGTTGGAGAAGGTGCTATTTTTGTATATTCAGTACTCTCTTTTATCCCTTGGGGACTTGGAAGTTTGGCAATCCCCTTAGTATATGTCAGGGGTGGCATGCTTTTGGTTCTTAACGTGTTAATGATCAGAATTTCTCACAGATTCCCCTTTTGTGAAGAGGAACATTATAATTTCCTTTCTGCAATAAAATGTGTTCTTTTAGGCTCATGTGCTCCAGGTAATATTTATGCTGTGTACAGGGATGTATTTAGCCCAAGGCAAACTAGGCATTTGCCTTGGGCGGCACTATTTAGGGGACAGCAAAAAAATGCCGCCCCCAAACGCCCACCGAGGTGTCCCCTGTGATTTCCCTGTCATGAGGGGGGACTAAGAGCTACCCTGCTGACCTACTCCGGCGGGCGGCTGGCTGGCTTACCATCCGAGGCGGCAAGGGAGCTGTGATCTCTCTGCTCTGCTCCCTCGCGCGCCGTTTACTGATGCAGTAGGAGCCGGAATATGACGTCATTAATTACGGCTCCCAGCATCAGTAGACAGCCAGCACGGCGCGAGGGAGCAGAGCAGAGGGATCACAGCTCCCCCGCCGCCTCGGATGGTAAGCCAGCCAGCCTCACAGCAGCCGCACTGGACCCCAGGGACGGTTCCATGCCAGCTCTCTAGGTATGGAGGCTGAGTGTAAACATTTTAATTAAATTAATAAGTTGTGTGTGTCTGTCTGAGTATATGTGAGTGTGTCTGTAAGTGTCTGTTAATGCATGTGTGTTTGTGTGTGTGTGTCAAATCAGTGAGTCTCTGATTGTGTGACTATCAGTGTGTCTGACAATGAGTGTCAGTGTGCGTATCTGTCAATGAACAATGTGTGTCAAATCAGTTAGTCTGTGTTCGTCATTGAGTGTATGTATGTGACTGTAAGTGTGTATCTGCCAATGTGTGTCTGTCAATAAATGTGTGACTCAGTGACGTTTGTGTGTCAGCTTAGTGAAGTGGTCTGTGTGCAGTGTCCCAATCTCTTTAGGCCAGCAAGTGTAATAATTACCTTGAGGGGTTAACTCCACCTCTAGTGACTGTCTACCAGACAGCCACTAGAGGGACTTCAGGGTGGTTAGGCGACCAAGAGTCGCCTAACTGATGCTGGACGTCCTCACGCTGTGCATGAGGACATCAGGCGTCTGCTAAATCCCCATAGGAAAGAATTGATACAATGCTTTCCTACGGGGAAGCCTAATGCAAGCTTAGAGGATGAGCTTGATCCAGCGCCAAGGGACATTGGCGCTGGATTCAGGTAAGTGACCAAAGAGTTCAGTGCTGAGGGGGACAATATAGGGAACTATGGTGCCAGGAAAACAGTTTTGTTTCCCTGGCACTATAGTTTCCCTTTAAAAGTAGTAGGAAAAGGTGTAGTTTAAAGAGGAAGAGGTGCAGCCTTGACAGGAAGGGGTGGGGCAAATTTGGATTAGGGGGGTGCCCAGGTTTAGTCATGCCTAGGGCAGCGCAAAACTAAAATACACCACTGGCTGTGTATTGCAAGTATTTTATTTGACATTGGAAGGTCTTTCTAGTCCCAAGACCATTCTACCAGGTTTACTATTTCAGGTAAAATTCACCTGCTACCAGAACAACAGAGGAAGTCCCTGAAGTTCCATTACAGACCTCTGTTCTGATATTCATGGGGATTCTTTTAGGTGTCCTTATATCTGAAATTTGCAACCAATGTGTGGCTTTAAGCGGTTGAGTCATACTGCATAATCTAATATTGCAGCTTGTTGATGATAAACATTTGGCTGATACCTAGATCTGTGTAAGTGATGGTCACTCCTAACATTGCATGGATTATAATACCTGTGGATTATATGCTTGGATTGGTGTTGATAGCTTTGCAGAGAAAACAAGCTGCAGAATGATCTTATCACCATAGGCTCTGCCATAAGTACTTCATCACTATCTGAAGATAAGGTCAGAGTAAGTATGCGGTTGTTTGTTCTCATAAGGATAACTGAATATCTTATACTATCCTGCTTATTATGTGTCTGTTGCCACACTGTATCATGTGCCTCTGGTTACCACCTTCTCATCAGTATCCTGCCTATTGCATATCTCCTACTTATATTCCACAACAGTCTCTAATCATTTGATTCTACTGTTTGGCATAATCTGTACTATTTACAATATGTTTATCTTTGAAGGTAGGTACTGACGTGGTTGGCCTACATTGCCTACTTCACTAGGTAAGATGAAGCGGTGTGAATCGTCTTTAATAAATCTTTCCAGAAAGTAGTAGGATTTTCAGTGTAATTCTCCCACTGTATAATATCATCGTGTGACTGTTTGTTTTCATCCAACAGTATCTGCTTGGTCCAGTATGATCTCTGGAAGTTATTCCTTTGTCAAGATTCTGATTTGATGATGCCATCCATTTGGTTTTAAAATTTATATCAGAAGGACATTATCTTTTATTGTTGACATAATAGATCTATAATTTCTAGACCGTGTCTGGGTTTCATGGAGGTTCTCTACATTTATTTATTTTTATCCGTAACAAGATGGGTTCCTTATTTCTTACGAGAGTTTGTCTTGCATTGATCTAGCCTTGTTCCTTCTCTAGGTTTGGCTATCATGGCCTTAATTCCTATCCGGCTCTATATTTATTCAGGATATATCAGACATTTGAATGTCAGGGGGTTGCTGACCTGGCAGCCTCTAGGGTAAATTAACTTGTCTGAACAGATTTTATGACAATATCCTATTGAGTACTTGTTTGGTTTTTTTTAAAGTCTTCTAAGGTTCATGCAGCTCAATAATGGTTTTTATAGCTATTAGCTCTTTTTGAACTCTGTCCCTCCCTCTATATATACTGCTTGGGTATTACCCAAGAGTAAATGCTGCCATGATTGATCAGGAATAAGGAATTGTTTCATACTTACCGCAATTTTCTTTTCCTGATCATTATTCATGGCAGCATTACATTCCCACCCATATACGAGATGTGAAGCTAGTTACAAAGACTACCTGATGGGAAGGAGGAGGATATATTTATACCAGTTTCAGAGTTTTATTTCCTGTCCTTGCTGCTGTGAGGGGAGGAGCTAACCCATGAGTAAATGCTGCCATGAATAATGATCAGGAAAAGAAAATTACGGTAAGTATGAAACAATTTTCCTTAATACAATCTTCCGAGTTTTTAGAGCAGTAAAGTCAAACAAGCTGCATGTGGGTCATATTAGGACTGTCAGACTTCTATTTGCAACCCATAGTCGCCAGCCCTCCATTAAGCATCAAGGCTGTTCTATTCATGGTGAACTTTTTGATGGTCTGGGTTGGGAAGGAGATAAGCCCCAACAATTGTAGAACTACTGGGAAAGTTCTTAGTAGTCCAGCCCTGCCCTGGTTTCATGATCAATTCTTTGATAACCTTCCATCTCTCTAAATAGCAAAGAATGGTTATAAAAATAGGAAGTGGTAGTAAAATATCGCACTATAAAATGTAAAGTGTTGGTTCCAGTGGAGCAGTATTCTATTTTGTGCAACTAGTTATGATTCCAAAAGAAAACAAGTGGGAAAAACGATTTAAACAAACTGGAATAATGCTGTTCATTGTGCAAAATAATTATATTTGTATGCTCACATATTCGGATACATTTCTAAAAATGCCCTAACATAGAGGCGGCAGATCAATAAGATGGACCTACTTTTAAATCCTGCTGAGCAAGTCTATTCAATAAAACAAAGTTCATGCTATATCGGCAAGTGAGCTATATGCCAGTTGCCACATTCACTCATCAATAAGCAAGTAGACAAGGCTGTTTCAGGCTGTTTATAGGATTTGGGGAGTGGCTTGCCATTTAATTTTTCCTGAAAAACTGCCAGTCAACCAGTCCTCAACATTAGCCTAAGGTAGCATGGCCCAGTTTCACCATCACAAGGATTATGTTTCAAGAGGGATAAGCCAAATGGCAAATTATTTAGCTAAACTAGAAAAATAGTCAGAGCTGTGGCAACTGATATTTAATTTGGATAAGTGCAAGATAATGCATCTTGGGCATAAAAACCCAAGGGCAGAGTGTAGAATATGTGATACAGTCCTAACCTCAACATCTGAGGAAAGGGATTTAGGGGTAATAATTTCAGATGACTTAAAGGTAGGCTGACAATGTAACAGAGCAGAAGGAAAGGCTAGCAGAATGCTTGGTTGTATAGGGAGAGGTATTATAAGTAGAAAGAAGGACGTACTCATACCATTGTACAGAGCACTGATGAGACCTTACTTTAAATACTGTATGCAGTACTGGAGACCGTATCTCAAGAAGGGTATTGATACTTTTGAGAGAGTTCAGAGAAGGACTACAGGGTAAAATTTACCAGGAAAGTTTAAAGGATCTTAACATGTATAGCTTGGAAGAAAGGCAAGGGGGGATATGATAGAAACATTTAAATATATTAAAGCGGCACTGTCATCCCGAACTTACCTTTCCCCAATCGATTCGTCTTCTCTCCCTCTCTCGGGATCTGTTTTTCTGATTCTGATTCTTTTTTCCTGTCTGCTCTAATTTTCTTTAAAACATAAGACAAAGTAGGAACTACTTTGTCTTATGTATTTTTCCTATGCCTGACCAGCTCAAGTGGGTCAGATAAATTTTCCCACAATACACCCTTTCCTCCGTGATCTTGCGATGCCTGCTTTCACTATTCCCGAGCATCCTGTTATTTAGACAGGACGCTGGCGATAATACTGAATTTCGCCCTAACAGAATGAGAACAGTTTGTTCATTCATGTTAGGAAGACATTGGGTACTTTAAGTTTGGTAAGAAATTTCATTCAAATGAAAATTCCAGTCCGTGCTGCATCTTGCAGCGGCAGGTGGGGGCCCTAAAAGACAATGGGGATTGTCCTCCCCTCAGGACCCCCACCCATGATCGGCAGGTGGGGGCCCTAAAAGACAATGGGGGAGACGGGTGGGGGGCTAAATGTAAAAATACACCCCCCCAGGTGACTAAAGGTCCCCAAGCCCCTAGTCACCCCCCACCCAAACAAAAATAGTGAGGGGGAGACAATAAAAGTAAATACCTGTAAATAAATACCATTTGATGTCTTATTTTTTTAACCCCCAAAAAGGGCAAATAAAAATCCATAAAACCCATCGAACTTGTAAAAAAAAAAAAAAACATCATCACCCAGTGAGGGCACCTTGCAGACTGAGCTCCGCAAGACTTATAAAGCCTTCCAACGCCTTGCAATTTGACTCTGAGCGCTCTGATTGGTTGGTTTAAGCCAACCAGTAAGAGTGCTCTTATAGGTAAATAATAAGCCTTGCCTGATTGGTTACCTGTAAGATTTACTATTTTCCTATCAGAGTATTTACCCCCCTATTTTCATTTAGGGCCCCCCTCATGGGTGGGGGCCGAGTGAGGGAGGACTATAGGTTCCCCCCCATTTTCATTTAGGGCCCCCACACGCCGCTCATGGCTCATAAGGGAGTTTTCAATCTTCCTTATGCTATTATGAGGGTCATTTTGACCCCCATAGAATGAGGGAGGACAAGGGAGGCTTAGGAAGTGGAGGGGAGCACAGCTCCCTGCCGCTTCTATTTTAACATATTACAAGGAGGGAGCTGCGAGTCCATAGCTCCCTCCTTGTAATAAACCAAACGAACACCAATATTCAGTGTTTGCTCGTCTGAAATTTCTATTCATTCCTTCGTCTTTCTGACTAATGAATAGATGGAATTCCTGTCCGAATTTCGGACAATAGCAAATGCCGAAGTGTTTAACTGGGCATACGAGGGAATTTCACAGGGACTTCATCTACCCACACAAAAATGGCAGCGCCCAGGACCTAGGTCTGGACACAAAATAAAGATTAAAAAAAATTGGTAATACAGGGGGCTTAGGGGCATTTGGGAGAAACTAGGGTATAAAAAAAAACAAAAAAAAAACTGGATTCGGCAATGATAGTGTCGCTTTAAGGGAATCAACACCGTAAAGGATGAGACTATATTTAAAAGAAGGAAAACTACCATAACGAGAGGACATAGTCTTAAATTAGAGGGGCAAAGGTTTAAAAATATCAGGAAGTATTACTTTACTGAGAGAGTAGTTAATGCATGGAATAGCCTTCCAGCTGATTTGGTAGAGGTTAACACAGTGAGGGAGCTAAAGCATGTGTGGGATAGGCATAAGGCTATCCTAGATATAAGATAAGGTCAGGAACGAATGAAAGTATTTAAAAAATTGGGCAGAATGGATGGGCCAAATGACACTTGTCTGCCGTCACATTCTATGTTTGTATTTTGGGGTATTCAAACAGGCAATTGCACATCTTTATATTAGATTATAGCAATTCCAGCACAACTTACACTTGGTCACATGCTCTTTCAGATTGCGTCCATACTCATTTAGGTTTTGGTAAATTTGAATAAAAAGATTTTGGGACACTATAGTAACCAGAACAACTACAGCTTAGTGTATTTGTTCTGATAAGTAGAATCATTCCCTTTAGGCTTTTTGCAGTAAACACTGTCTTTTCTGAGAACATACAGTGTTTACATTACAGCCTTTGGATACCTCCACTGGCCACAACTCAGATGGCTGCTAGAGGTGCATAGTACATATATAGAAGTTATACCACCAGTGTGTTTTATCTGCCTGAATGTTCAAGGCCATTGATGACAGCTGCTCTGTTAAAAACAAACAAACAAAAAACGTTTGTTCTATAAGGTAGTGCCTTGTGTCATCCAGCAGTGCAAGTATTATGGATTTCCACAATAACGCACTAGCTTAATACAGACCCCTTTTTTTTTTGCTGGCTAGATCAGTATTACCTGGATAGTAACTGTGACAGTCTATGCAAGTACTGACAAGAGCTGAGATGTTCCACTAAAGAACATTTGGAAATACAGTGACAGATGAGGTCAATTTTACCAACAGCCCTAAAGAATATTTCACGACTGTATTCATGAGGCAAGCTGGATTTAATATCCGACTGACTGGGATAAATTATTCAGTCGTGGAAGGTGAAATGCTAAAAGGACTGTAGATCATTCCAGAACAGAGTAGTTAGGAAATTAGAACAATGAAAGATAGAGAGAGCCTGAGAGCAGGAGAGATATACAGTCTCTGAGTTTCCACAGATGTTACAAAGTACCGTCAGGAGCCTCTCCGTGTTGAACTTTAATCTGCGTCTTAACAGGGTCATTTACTAAAGGGAGAATTTAAAGTTAATTAAAAGAGAATTTCAAATTGGAGAGATAATGCCAAAATAGATGAATTTGGAAAATTATCTAGTTCAGCTACTTGGGCCTAAAATTTGAAATTCTCTTTGAATTCTCACTTTAGTAAATAAACCTGTAATTGTTTCTGTAGTTGTGTTGTAGCCAATAACAGAAATATGCTGTTTCCTATAAATAAACGGGTGTTGTGAATACTGATTAGTGACTGAGGCAAAATATGGCACAATTAAAGCTTTTTTTTTTTTTTTGTGGTTTTGTTAATGTAGTAAAAAAATAAAATCAAAATTATATGTATATATTCACACACAGTATCTCACAAAAGTGAGTACACCCCTCACATTTTTGCAAATATTTTATTATATCTTTTCATGTGACAACCCTGAAGAAATTACACTCTGCTACAATGTAAAGTAGTAAGTGTACATCCTGTATAACAGTGTATATTTGCTGTCCCCTCAAAATAACTCAACACACAGCCATTAATGTCTAAACCGTTGGCAACAAAATCTGTATATACGGTGGTACCTCGGTTTAACAACGCCTCGGTTAACATAATTTCCGGTTTACAAATGAAAATCCGTTGAAAATAATGCCTCGTTACATAGTTACATAGCTGAAAAGAGACTTGCGTCCATCAAGTTCAGCCTTCCTCACATTTGTTTTTTTGCTGTTGATCTAAAAGAATGCAAAAAAAACCCAGTTTGAAGCACAATTTTGCAACAAGCTAGGAATAAAATTCCTTCTTGACCCCAGAATGGCAGTCAGATTTATCCTTGGATCGAGCAGGTATTACCCTACATTGAAAGATTATATCCTTGAATATTCTGTTTTTGCAAGTATACATCCAGTAGCTGTTTGAACATCTGTATGGACTCTGATAAAACCACCTCTTCCGGCAGAGAATTACACATCCTGATTGTTCTTACAGTAAAAAAACCTTTTATTTGCCTTAGACGAAATCTTCTTTCTTCCAGTCTAAACGCATGGCCTCGTGTCCTATGTAAAGTCCAGTTTGTGAATAGATTTCCAAACAATGGTTTGTATTGGCCCCGAATATATTTGTATAATGTTATCATATCCCCTCTCAGGCGACGTTTTTCTAAACTAAATAGGTTTAAATTTGTTAACCTTTCTTCATAGCTGATATGTTCCATTCCTTTTATAATTTTGTAGCCCGCCTCTGCACTTTTTCTAGTGCCATAATATCCTTCTTTAGAACAGGTGCCACAATTGCACAGCATATTCAATATGTGTTCTTACCAGTGATTTATAAAGAGGCAAAATTATATTCTCGTCCCGAGAATGAATGCCCTTTTTCATGCATGACAATACCTTACTGGCCTTGGCCACTGCTTATTGACATTGCACATTTTTGCATAGTTTGTTGTCTATAACAATTCCAAAGTCCTTTTCGTGTGTTGCTATCCCTAATTCACTTCCATTTAGGGTATACATTGCTTGTGTATTCTTTACGCCGAAGTGCATAACTTTGCATTTTTCAACATTACATTTCATCTGCCATTTGAGTGCCCAGTCCCCCATTCTATCTAAATCCCTCTGCAGCAAAGTAATATCTTGCTCACATTGTATTATTTTGCAATTTTCTTTCCGCAATATAAAGCAAGTTTCCCCAGGATGCATTGCGTCTGGAAAGTTTATAGCGCCACCCCCGTGCATGCTGGAGTCTGTGGGTAGCACGTGGCGTCGAGTGTTGAGGTGTTTGTGCGGATTTTTGCATCGAGTTTTGGAGCTGTTTTGGAACTTTTTGGTGCATTTCTCAAGCGGTGGAAAGGTAGGAAGCTGAGCTTCGTGGGTTGCATGCCTTTTATTGTGTTCTGCATTGTGGGTTGGTTTCCATGCCAGCTCATTTTGACTTTTTTCTGACCTCGAACGGATTAATTGGTTTTCAATGCATTCCTGTGGGAAACCACGTTTCGGTTTACAAATTTTTTGCAATACAAAACGTATTAAATTCGTAAACCATGGTACCACTGTCACACACACACACACACACACACAGACAGTGGTACCATGGTTTACGAATTTAATACGTTTTGTATTGCAAAAAATCCACACAAAATGTATTCCAGATATATGCAAAAAATCCACACAAATTTATTCCAAATATTTTATTTTTTATATATATATATATATATATATATATATATTTATATATATATATATATATATATATAAAATATTTGGAATAAATTTGTGTGGAGTCCATGAGTCCATCTTAGCCCTCGCTTTTTACACTGCCTTGTCGCACAGCTTCAGGACATCAATGTACTGGGTGAAATTCACATTTTTTTTAAAGTCACAGTAGTCTGTCCTTGAATGTGGCATTATGTATAACTGTTTCACTGAGAACATTTTTCCAATTTCAAATTTTGGTGTGAAATTTTTCTGTTCACGGTGCTTTGTAAAACAACTTTTTTTTTGTCAGATATGAAAGTTTAAATAATCCCTAGCGAAAAATAGAAATTCAACAACTGTGAATGAGGCTGAGGATTATCTTGTGTGTTGTGTAACTGTAGCCACTGGGTTTCAGAATCATGGCTGCTTAACCCCTTAAGGACACATGACATGTCTGACACGTCATAATTCCCTTTTATTCCAGAAGTTTGGTCCTTAAGGGGTTAAAGGGTTACTCTAACCCTTTTAAATGTATTTGTTTTAAATTATAATGTCCCATTGCCCCCCCTTTCTTTAAAAGACTTTAGAATTTACCTGAAATACTGCCTGGGGGAAACACCCGGTGCTTCTCTCAATGCCTCTTCTGACATCATCGAGTCTAATAAAATGTTTCTTCCATAGATGGGTCTGTTTGTACTGTTTCGCCAGCTCAACGCACATGCTTCTGAGCCAGAGATTGGAAGGAAGGTGTGTGTTTTTTTTGTTTTTTTTTTCCTCGTTTTAAGCTATGGAGTGAGGCGGGAGAACGCATACATAGGGAGAAAGTGGAAGCCTATTGCGTTGAGAACAGATGTAATTCTTGCACAGAATTGAGTTCCGGGCTACCTAATATATGTGTGCCAGGGGTGCAATTAGCGCTGGCAAAAAAGTGATTATATCTCTGGATGTCCAATGTTTCAAGCAGAAAGTGTGGACATCCAGCCTTCTACCCCCATTACCACTTCAAATCTCTGAAGTGGTCATATGACGATGGTCTTTGGAGTAACCATTTAAAGCATCACTGTCTTTGAAATTTGCATAATTTGCAAAGACCCCAATGGTGACCTTGCAGCTGGTGGTCCAGAGTTTGCAGGAAAGGTGATAATGTCAGGATCGGGACAGGGATCCAACACACAGAGTACAAACAGTAGCTAGGTACGTATACCGGACCTTAGAATGGCCGGACTAACGTAAGGAGTAAGCAAAGAATGGTCTAGAGACAAGCCGAGGTCGAGGGAACGAGAGAGCAGCTAAGCGAGAGACAAGCCGGGTCAAAAGGGTAATAGAGGTAAGCAGGGTAGAACAATACAAGCCGGGTCAGAACCAAAGAGACAAATAGAAATAAGAGCACTGAGTGACTAGACTAGCTAGAACCACGACAGGGCAATGAACCAATACACAAAACCCTATTTTATACCCTGGTTCTAAATTGATGATCACGCCCCCGACGAGTCCTGATTCGTGCTCAGGACTTGATTGACAGGTCGGGACGGATTGTCGTCATGACGTCGGCTACTGGAGCAGCGTCATAAAAGGAGGCGGATCAATCGCGTCCGGCGTGTAAACGGCCGAGAGGACTGCGAGGAACGAGTGAGTCAGCCCCTCTGAGAGGGCGAACGTCTAAGTATCTCACCTCCTCTGAGGTAGAGACAACAGGTACCCTGACAGTACCCCCCCTCTCAGAAACGCCCACCGGGCGGAAGGAACCGGGACGAGACGGAAAACGAGAATGAAAAGCCCTGCGGAGGCGAGGAGCATGCACATCCTCCTGGGCCACCCAAGACCTCTCCTCAGGACCATATCCCTTCCAGTCCACAAGATATTGTAACCTCCCCCGGGAAATTCGAGAATCGAGGATGGAGTTGATCTCATACTCCTCCTGACCCTCAACCTGAACAGAGCGAGGGGAGAATACAGCGGAGGAAAACCTGTTACAAACTAGAGGCTTCAACAAGGAAACATGAAAGGAGTTAGGAATGCGCAAGCCAGGTGGAAGGGCAAGGCGATACGCAACTGGGTTAATTCGAGTCAGAACCTTGTAAGGACCAATGTAACGAGGTGCAAATTTCATAGAAGGAACCTTCAAGCGAATGTTTCTGGTACTCAACCATACCCTATCCCCTGGAACAAAAACCGGAGCCGCCCTTCTACGCTTGTCTGCGTGTTGTTTGAACAACGTGGAGTTATGAAGGAGATTTTGTCGAGTCTGATCCCACAACTTCCTCAAATTGGCAACATGAACATCAACCGACGGTACCCCTTGGGAAGAGGAAACCGAGGGAAGAATGGGAGGATGAAAGCCATAATTCATGAAAAAGGGGCTAGAGCGAGTAGAATCGCAAACGAGATTGTTGTGTGCAAACTCCGCCCAAGGAATCAGACTGACCCAATCGTCCTGGTGTTCGGAAACAAAACAACGCAAATATTGTTCAATCTTTTGGTTGGTGCGTTCAGCAGCTCCGTTAGACTGGGGATGATAGGCAGAAGAGAAATTAAATTTAATGCCCAATTGAGAACAGAAGGATTTCCAAAAACGGGAAACAAATTGGGAACCTCTATCAGAAACAATTTCGGAGGGTATACCATGTAAACGAAAAATCTCTCTCGCGAATATCTCAGCCAATTCGGGAGAAGATGGAAGTTTAGGTAAGGGCACGAAATGAGCCATCTTAGTAAACCTGTCAAC
This sequence comes from Pelobates fuscus, assembly GCF_036172605.1. Classification (NCBI taxonomy): domain Eukaryota; kingdom Metazoa; phylum Chordata; class Amphibia; order Anura; family Pelobatidae; genus Pelobates; species Pelobates fuscus. The sequence goes on from NC_086318.1 coordinate 61,999,159, forward strand.
CACCGTGAGAATAACAGTCTGTCTTTTAGAAACAGGCAAATCGACAATGAAGTCCATAGCCAAACAGGACCATGGTCTCTCGGGAATTTCCAAGGGATGCAAAAGCCCACATGGAAGCGTATGAGGTTGCTTAGTCTTCATACAGACCTCACATGCCCCGACGAAATCCCTAATATCCTTACGTAATGAAGACCACCAGAAATCTTTAGAAATCAAGGAACACGTCTTGCGTATGCCAGGGTGCCCAGCCACCTTACTGTTGTGGAAGCACTGCAACAGTTCCAGTTGGAGTTCAGGAGGGACGAAGTACCGTGCCCCAGGAACCTGTCTGGGAGCCAGATGCTATACTTTCATGATCTCGGCAAGCAACGGGGAGTGTATCCTGAGACTCGTGTTGGCGATAATATTGCACTTGGGAACTACAGAGGACAAAACCGTATCAGATATAGTAGAGGGTTCATGTTGGCGAGACAAAGCATCGGCCTTAGAGTTCTTAGAACCAGGTCTATAAGTGAGCACGTAATTGAAATGAGTGAGGAACAAGGACCAACGAGCTTGCCTGGCGGACAAGCGCTTGGCCTCCCCAATATAGGACAAGTTCTTGTGATCTGTCAAAATAGTAACAGGGTGCAAGGTCCCTTCCAATAAATGTCTCCACTCCTTTAACCCCTTAAGGACCAAACTTCTGGAATAAAATGGAATAATGACGTGTCACACACGTCATGTGTCCTTAAGGGGTTAAAGCCATAATAACCGCTAATAGTTCCCTGTCACCTATGTCATATCTGCTTTCAGGCCCAGATAATTTCTTGGAAAAAAAAACACATGGATGTAACGGTTTATCCACACCTAACCTTTGAGACAAGATAGCACCTATACCTGTCTCCGAGGCGTCTACCTCGAGTAGAAAAGGCAAAGACGTATCAGGATGAACTAAAATCGGTGCTGAAGCAAAAAGATCCTTGAGTGTTTTGAAAGCAACGAGAGCTTCAGTAGACCAAGTCTTAGTGTCAGCCCCCTGTCTAGTCATATTGGTAATAGGCGCAATAATAGAAGAGTATCCTTTAATGAAGCGCCTATAATAATTGGAGAATCCAATAAACCTCTGAATGGCCTTGAGTCCCCTGGGTAATGGCCAATCTAAAATAGACTGGAGTTTAACCAGATCCATCTTAAACCCGTCTCCAGAAATAACGTACCCAAGGAAGTTTATCTGAGATTGGTCAAAACTACATTTCTCCAATTTGCAGTAAATCCATGTTGTAGAAGTTTGCGCAATACCCTTCTGACTTGTCTGTGGTGAGTCTCAATCTCTCTAGAGTGTATTAGTATATCATCCAGATATACAATAACGCAATCATGTTGAAATTCCCTAAGAACTTCATTAATCAGGTCCTGAAATACTGCTGGTGCATTACAGAGACCAAAAGGCATTACCGTGTACTCATAGTGCCCATAACGGGTATTGAAAGCTGTTTTCCATTCGTCTCCCTGTTGAATTCTCACCAAGTTATACGCCCCTCTGAGATCTAACTTGGTGAAAATCTTGGAGCCTTTTAAACGATCAAAGAGCTCAGTAATCAAAGGAATCAGGTAGGCATTTCTAATAGTTATTTTATTCAAGCCCCGATAATCAATGCCAGGCCTTAACGTACCATCTTTTTTATTCACAAAAAAGAACCCGGCCCTGGCAGGGGAGGAGGATCTCCTAATGAATCCCTTGTCCAGGTTCTCACGAATATACTCCTCTAAGACTAAGTTCTCCTTAGTAGATAAAGGATATACCGTACCCCTCGGAGGCATGGTACCAGGCAAGAGTCTGATCTTGCAGTCAAAGGACCTGTGTGAAGGTAAAGTGTCAGCATTCTTCTTGTCAAAGACTGCCTTTAAATCCAGATACAGAGGCGGTATTTGTAAGTCTGTAGTTTGGGTAGAATTAACCGGTGCGTCAACTACGCAAACCGGTGAGACTTTCTGTAAGCACCTGCTCTGGCAACCCTGACCCCAAGAGACTATCTCACCCAGTTCCCAATCAATAATTGGGTTATGTTTCTTAAGCCAAGGATACCCCAAGACTATTGGAACAGAAGGAGATGAAATAAGCATGAAAGATATACCTTCCTCGTGTAAGATACCAACAGTTAAGTTAACAGTTATGGTCTCACGAAAAATAACAGGTTCAGATAATGGTCTACCATCTATGGCCTCAACGGCCAAGGGTGTATCCCTTAGCTGGGATGGGATAGAGTGCTTAGTGACAAAGACTTGGTCAATAAAGCTTTCAGCAGCTCCGGAATCAATCAACGCCATAGTATTTAATACTCCCTTCTCCCAAGCTAAAGAAACAGGTAGCAGAAGCCTATGATCTTTATAATCATGTATAGAGGACAAGATAGAAACACCCAAGGCCTGTCCTCTAGAGGAACTTAGGTGCGAGCGTTTCCCGGGCGGTTAGGACAGTTTAGGCGTAGGTGACCTCTTGTTCCACAATACATACACAACCCCTCCCTTCTCCTGTACTGTCTCTCCTCTTCTGAGAGACTAGTATTGCCTATCTGCATAGGTTCTGGAAGAGCTAAGGTTGTAGATTCAGGGCTTTGGAATGAGGGAGCTAGTCTAAAGGAAGGTCTACGGGTTCTATCTCGAGTGTTCTGTCTCTGTCTTAAACGTTCATCAATTCTAGAAATAAAAGAAATTAAATCCTCCAAATTTTCAGGAAGCTCTCTTGTGGCAACCTCATCTAGAATTTCGTCTGATAGTCCGTTTAGAAATACGTCCATATAAGCCTGTTCATTCCACTTGACTTCTGCTGCCAAGGATCTGAACTCTAAGGCATAATCCACAAGGGTTCGGTTATGTTGTCTAAGACCTAACAGTAATCTAGCTGCATTGACCTTTCTACCTGGAGGGTCAAAAGTTCTTCTAAAAGCAGCGACAAAGGCATTATAATTATAGACTAACGGGTTATCATTCTCCCACAAAGGATTGGCCCATCTCAGAGCTTTATCAATGAGTAGTGTGATTATGAATCCAACCTTCGCCCTATCTGTAGGGTAGGAGCGGGGTTGTAATTCGAAATGAATACCTATCTGGTTTAAAAAACCTCGACACGTATCCGGAGAGCCACCATAACGTACAGGGGGAGTAATACGGGAGGAAGCACCTACAGTGGCTACCTCTAGGCCTGAACTTACAGGAGAGATGGATGCAGCACGCATCTCTTCTGATTGATTACTAGAACGAGAAAGTAAAGCTTGCAACGCTAGAGCCATCTGGTCCATTCTATGATCCATGGCCTCAAATCTAGAGTCAGGAGAACCGACCTGAGTGTTTGTACCTGCAGGATCCATTGGCCCTGTCGTAATGTCAGGATCGGGACAGGGATCCAACACGCAGAGTACAAACAGTAGCTAGGTACGTATACCGGACCTTAGAATGGCCGGACTAACGTAAGGAGTAAGCAAAGAATGGTCTAGAGACAAGCCGAGGTCGAGGGAACGAGAGAGCAGGTAAGCGAGAGACAAGCCGGGTCAAAAGGGTAATAGAGGTAAGCAGGGTAGAACAATACAAGCCGGGTCAGAACCAAAGAGACAAATAGAAATAAGAGCACTGAGTGACTAGACTAGCTAGAACCACGACAGGGCAATGAACCAATACACAAAACCCTATTTTATACCCTGGTTCTAAATTGATGATCACGCCCCCGACGAGTCCTGATTCGTGCTCAGGACTTGATTGACAGGTCGGGACGGATTGTCGTCATGACGTCGGCTACTGGAGCCGCGTCATAAAAGGAGGCGGATCAATCGCGTCCGGCGTGTAAACGGCCGAGAGGACTGCGAGGAACGAGTGAGTCAGCCCCTCTGAGAGGGCGAACGTCTAAGTATCTCACCTCCTCTGAGGTAGAGACAACAGGTACCCTGACAGATATTTACTTACCTGAAGTTCTCCTTTGTGGAGGCAGACATCTTCTTCCGGCCAATCCGCTTCTGCTTCTGGCACATCAGTGCTTCATACTATAGTATATCTTTAGACTTGGTTGGAATTTCAGTCAGATTCCCACCCAGTCAGCATGAGTATCTGATAAAGATTCCTTTTTTTTTTTTTTTTTTTTGGTAGGGCGGTGACAGTGCCACTTTAAGGTTCTCTTTGAACAGATGTTCACCAATCTGTATTAGGGTCCTTCTTGAGCACATGTGCAATAGAATTGTTTATGATGGAATGTTTATGTTTCATATAATATCACCATAGGGACCAGGAGATGCTCAATCTCCTCCGCTCCTAATATAAATATTATGTCATCTGCCTTAGTCCCTGTATTTTTATTTTATTTTATATATTTATTTTTTTCATTTGTTTCATATAATAGCTAGTTACCAGTTTATTTCCTTTATTCTCTATTTTAGTAGACTGAATAAATTGGTAGGGATTTTAACTGTTCTGTTAGAAAGTAAGCCAGGGGATGTTTAAATAATCTACAAAAAAAACAAAAAAAAAACACAAAACAAAACAAAACATGGAAGCGATGAAGAGACAATTCAAATAACAACATTCTGTTCTATTAAATCTGAGTAATGCCTGACCCAGACACCCTTTTGGCTTTTCATTCTTTTGTCTGGCATGCTTTTATGCTAGGAAGTTATTAGCACTCTTTTTCTTTTATAATAAATACCTTTTGTACTCCTGATGCAACTGATTTTTTTTTTTTTTTTATCACGTGTCTATCATCCAGTGGCTTGTTAAAGAATTCTAGGTTGTTTTATAAATAGCAAAAGACTAAGAAGAAAGAGATTGTCAGTTTTGTATCTGGTAAAATAAAACCACATTTCAGGAAGCTTTATATACCTGGAGATTGTTGTCACTTGCTTTTATATATATATATATATATATATATATATATATATATATATATATATATAAAATTTTATGAGAAACTTGATTATCCTTGGAGCCTCTGAGAAAGTGGGGTCTGACAAAGGTGTCTCCTAGGTCTTTCAGGGAACCCAATGGCATGAGATCAACCACTTGTGAGACCTAAACTTTACTACTGTGTCTAACAAGGCTATTCACTAAAAAAGAATGGTCAGGAATTTAAAATTAAATTCAAATTTTAAGGTTGAAATAGCCAATTCAAGCATAGCTGCCTTAAAACAAAATTCCAGTTCAGCTATTTTGTTGTTACATTTGAAATTTACTTTGAATTCCCTATAGTTCTCACTCATTTTGCTAGATGGCTGACTCGATTGGAAGGCAAGCATGTACAGAAGACGTAGTGTCTGGGCTATGGATGATGTCCAAGACTAGAGGTAAAGAATTTCAGTGATTATAGCATATCAGTGGCATCCTTTTGACTACTTTAAAATTCTCCTAATAAAGTTGGAATTCTGTTTTGGAGAAAAAGCAAAGTCTGCTTAGGACACAAGATACAAGCTGTATACAGAAATCTATAAATGTTGCATATTAGGCCTTTTACCCTCAAGGGCCATCCAGAAATTAAATCCGTGCTCCAACTTCAGATGTTGCTTCAGTTCAGTAATTCAGTAATGAATTCACTAATTCACCAATTCACTAATTCAGTAATGAATTAGTGCTGTTGCCCTTCTAGTCACAGTAAGCAAGGAATCCACATCAGGATAATCCCTTTGATTTAGGAAGAAGTCTTATGCAAATTAGCCAAAACAGAGTTTGTGAGAATATATAATATGGTCACAAACTTAATCGGCTTAGTCCTCTGTCAGGTTTCAAACAGAGTTGAGCTCATTTGTTCCATTACTGAGATAATTTACATCATTTGTGTATGAGAATGAATGATCCAACCCAAAATAGTAGGTCAGAACCTTTACACTGCATGGTAATCTTTGTAATCTTTGCATGGTACAGCAATCCCAGACAACCATTTCAACATTCTCAGCGAGGTGTAGCTTCTATCCCTCTGGGCTTATTGAGCACTGTTCCTCATCTAGATGACCATTTTCACTTGTGAAGACCTTAGTGAAAAATACATACCGTAAGCACATTAGTCAAAAAGTGTGTTAGAGAGCACAGAGTATGAACAAGACTATGGTAGCTGGCCCTAAAATAAAGAGGCTGGATACATTATAAATTTGATGTGTACTGAGTAACCAATAATAGAAATAGCCATATTCCTGTTGTACAATACTTAACCCCTAAAGGACGGAGGCAATTGTCCACGTTCTGAGCCAAAACAAAATCTTGAATTTGAGCTTATAGGTTTGTTCCACTGTAATAAGGGTTTCTCTCACATGATCCCACACTAACGCTATACCAACCATGCCCCTTACCCAATGCTTACACAATATCTAACCTAATCTTACTGTTAACATCAACTCTACACTATCTTTAGCCCTAAAACAGCATTAATAATTACCTTATACTAGTCCTACACTAACTCTTCAGCTAACCCTACCCCGACACTAACTGTAACCCTACCCTTATCCCTAAACCTAGTCTCTCCACTGATTTAAAAACCTAACCCTAGGGTAACCCACTGCTAATATCAATTCTGAGATTAGAAATGGGTTTTGCTTTTTAAATGTCAGGAAATACTGGGATACGCAGAGTGTAATAGAATAGTAAAAGTACCGGACCTTAGAGTGTCCGGGTTGACGTCACAAGGACCGAGAATAAACAGGAACAAGCCAAGGTCAGGGGAGCCAGAAGTCAAGAACAAGGAGGGTATACAAGCCGTGTCAAAGGGTAACAGAAGGAAGAGTAGTCAAACAAGCCAAAGTCAAAACCAAGAATACAATTCTAGAATTCCCATTTTTCTTCCTGCCCGTTTTTCTTCCCGCCCTGGTCCCTGGACTATTTGATCCATGCGATGGTCCATTTCCTCGTATGGACCTGCCTGGGTACTCACACCTGCCTAATCCATCATGACCCTGTTGTAACGTCAGGAAATACTGGGATCCTATATGCAGAGTGTAATAGAATAGTAACGGTACCGGCCTTTCGAATGGCCGGGTTGACGTCACAAGGACAGAGAATAATCCGGGTCAAGCCTAGGTCAAGTGAGCCAGAAGTCAAGAACACTGGGGGTTCACAAGCCGAGGCAAAGAGTAACAGAAGGAAGAGTAGTCAAACAAGCCACATGGCAAAGTGCTATGGGTGAACCAGCCTTTTATATTCTGGTTCTTTAATTTTGAAGCCATGTTTTGGCGGACGGATGTTTTGGCGGACCATGATGTCGGTACGTACATGAAGCCATGTTTTAGCGGAAGGATGTTTTGGCGGACCATGATGTCGGCACGTACTCACCATGGTGACGTCATTTGCATCATGACGTCGGTGCTCGCGTGCCGCGTCATATAAGGGGGTGGACTCACAGCGTCCAGCGTTGGAATCGCTGAACGGAAGCCTGGAACTGAAGAGATAATCTCTCTCCCTTTGCACACAGTCCCCAACCCAGGTAAGCATGGCAGGTACCCTGACATTAACACAGTAGATGGTGGTATGTTGCACCATCTATTGGCCATATTCAGAATTACCCTTCGTGTAATTCTGAATGGCGCCCTGGTTCCTAGATGATTATATTGTGATCAGTGCTAGGTAGCTAGCAAATCCCAGCACAGTTCCCAATCAGCTGCGGAAAGGCTGGGAGACCTTGCCAGGGCTTATGGAGGGCCTTCTCGAAACTGCCTGCTCTCCTGCATGATCACTCATCTTTGGCTTTCTGAATGAATTTTAAGGACTGACTAACAGGTCCTAAGTTATCCATCGATTCCTGGGGTTAGTGGTATAAGCAGTGATTTAATCCTGCTCACACCGTACTCACAAAGAAGACATTTAAATGCCACTTCCAGCGCTGCAAGCAGCTCATTAAAAATGTCCCCAGCAAACTCAGAGGAGCCCCAGGTATCCATTGATCCCTGAGGTTAGTAGTGTGAGCCCATGTATTAATGGATACATGTGGTTCCCCTGCAGGGATTTAACCTTGCTCACACTTAGATGTTTTAATATAGGCATTTTAATGCCTATTAAACAAGCCATTTTCAGCACTGGCTTTCAGTGCTGCAAACAGCTCAACTAAAAGTCACGGGCCACTACAAATGGCCCTAGCAGACAGAGGGGAACCCCAGTATCCATTGATACCTGGGACTCACTGGTGTGAGCTGGGACTTACCATGCTCACATCAAATATGCCACTACTTCCTAAAGGCATTATACTAATACTATACATATCCTATATGCTTAGGAGGAACATAACTTCATTTAGTCAAACTCCCTTTACAGTTCACGTCCACACACTCTCCATAGTTGATAAACTCTGGCCATAAAAAGAGCTCTCTCTATTCAAATAACAACATATTGTCTTCAATACAACCCAACTTCAAATTCTCAAACTCTATTTTAGCCTAGATTTTGCCATTGGGTTTTTAATTTGCCCAGTTATAAGTTTAACGAATAGCATCTAAGTTGGGGAGTTTTGTGCAGAGTGGTATGATGTGTGTCATTATGTTAGGTAGCCTCTATCCAAGTAGAGCTGCCCCCACCATATTGCTAGGTAGACAACGGTCCTAATCAATAGCAGGAGGTTATTGAAATGATCTGTAGAAAGCCTAGGTGACTGGAACAGGTTATTGGCAGTCTACTAGTGACCAAGAGGATGGAATAAATATTTGCTTTGAGAGCTGCCAGACTAAAGACAAACTGACAAGAGTCAAACAAATGCTTTGGTTTCAAAGGCACCACAGACTGCCATGTGTGGTAATCACACAACCAGCATATCAGTTTAGATATAAAGGAATTCCTAGAGATAGTAATTTGTATTTTAATCTCCTCTGCCACCTTAAAAATATATCCGTGTTACAGCAACAAACACATTTTTGTGTATATATATATAAATATATATAGTTAATACAATGTTAAACAAAAATCTGCACACCAGTCAAGCCATAAGACTTGCTTTTCCCACAGAAATCCCAAAACTGCAGCGATGTTTCAACCGCGAAGGATTCTGGGTGCGCATATCCAAATTAGTTTAACAAAGATTCACATTTTTGCCTCATTCCATTTTAAACATGGATTCCTTTTAAACTGTGTTTGCAGTATACAACTGCTTGGAACACAATTTAGGAAAAGATGCAAAACCAGTGAACCACTCATGGACAGCCGTTTCGTTGTTAATGCAACTCTCCAGCATGAGGTTGGTTACTGGTTTGCTTATTGAGGCTTGGTAGTGCTTGGGAAGCAAAATCCAAATAGGTTATGGTGGGGAAAAATTTCAGGTGGAAGGAGTTTTCAATCACAATTTTTCCCCACCATAGCCTATTTGGATTTTGCTTCCCAAGCACTACCAAGCCTCAATAAGCAAACCAGTAACCAACCTCATGCTGATGAGTTGCATTAACAATGAAACGGCTGTCCATGAGTGGTTCACTGGTTTTGCATGTTTTTCTAAATTGTGTTCCAAGCAGTTGTATACTGCAAACACAGATTAAAAGGAATCCATGTTTAAAATGGAATGAGGCAAAAATGTGATTCTTTGTTAAACTAATTTGCATATGCCCACCCAGAATCCTTTGTGGTTGCAACATCGCTGCAGTTTTGGGATTTCTGTGGGAAAAGCAAGTCTTATGGCTTGACTGGTGTGCAGATTTTTGTTTAACATTGTATTAACTATCCACAGACTTCAGGTGGAAGGGGTTTTCAATCACAATTGTTCCCCACCATAACCTTTTAAAATATATATGTATTAAGGCCGTTTGGCCTGTATTTGTGGGAGGGGCTTAAATTAATTCACTCCCCTATATAAGGGACACCCCTTACCTGACTCATATCGCTTGAGGTCAGCATCAGAATGATTTCCACTTCCGGGTCATCCAGACGCCATTTTACCTGATTACTCCATGAGGTTTTCTAAGCAGAGCTGTGTCAGGAATACAGCCACAGGCTTTTCCGGCCTACCACCTTCTTTCTTCAATCCATCGCCGTGGATGGTGCCCAAGTGACTCACAAACCGTAAGTCGACCTACCCGTTACGCCAGGCATCAGTCCCACGGCACCATGCACGGGTCAGGTCCTCACTTTACGGCTGCATTTTGTCTAAGTCTGTTCTAAAACCATTGCATGTTCATGCATATCATTCGTTTAAACCCCCTACCGGTCTTTGGGTGTACTACAGGCTTCTTAGACATTATCGCATTTCATGTACAAACCAACGAACCACCGCATTTTTGCCTACACACTGACCCCTACCGGTCATTCAGTGTACTACAGGCTTCTTAGACATTATCACATTTCATGTACAAACCAACGAACCACTGCATTTTCGCCTACACACTGACCCCTACCGGCCATTCGGTGTACTACAGACTTCTCAGACATTATTGCATTTCATGTACAAACCATCGAACCACTGCATTTTCGTCTGCACACTGACCCCTACCGGTCATTCAGTGTACTACAGGCTTCTCAGACATTATTGCATTTCATGTACAAACCAACCAGCCACCGAAATTTTTCACCTACACACTGACCCCTATCGGTCATTCGATGTACTACAGGCGTCTTAGACGTTTTTTGCATTTTCATGTACAAACCAATAAACCACTGCATTTTCACCTACACATTGACCCCTACCGGTTTTTGGTGTACTACAGGCTTCTTAGATATTATCGCATTTCATGTACAAATCAACGAACTAACTACAGCATTTTCGCTTTTATACTGACTCCTATCTGTCAAACGGTAGGATTAACCCCATGTAATGATCCCCTTTTATTCCAGATGTTTGGTCCTTAAGGGGTTAAAGGGTATTTTAACATACAATCAGCATTTCTGACCCCTAATGGACAACAGCAAAACTGTCTTCACATGTCATATACAATTTACCAGCCAATATAAATTACACATAAGATTGTTTTAAACATAACCATAAACCATAAATTAAACTCCAGCACGGGCTCAACTTCAGGTTTACTTTACAATAATTTACATTTCACATCAAGACCAACAGTGGTTCTATCAACATTGCCACCTACAGGTCTGTCAAGTACATTGAAAATTTTCATGGGGTTTTACAAACACCAAAACACGGACACCTATAGGTCAACAGACAAACAACATTTCACAAACCAATCAGTATCCAACTACACTGCCACCTATAGGGCACTCGGCAGATCTCCAGTGCACTTGGATTTTGCAACACCATGTTCACTGACCCCTACCATTCAATAAGACATCCAACAATTCACATAGCAAGCACTATATCAACACCTGGTATAAATACATATAATATTACACAATAGCAGACGCATCTGTATATACGTAACTGGTAATATAGTTCACATACATTTTTCACAGCACGCTGCTCACGCAACAGACTTTCCCCTAGCAAGGGGACATACAACATACAAGGTGGGGACAGACCACATTTTCACTTGTACATACGGCACTTAATGGGTTAAGATTGATACATATTTAACCAGTATGGCTACGATGTTTAATATTTACACATCACGGCACTTTACTCTTCACATATACTGTACGTATTAAGATAAGCTTGGTCTATGCCATATTTCCTTATGCCATACAGTTTTATCCATTCAGGTTACAGTTACTACTAAAAAACCTATACGGATTGTCAGGTTCAATACCATACTACCAAGTACATACACCTGCTCACCATCTCTTACCTTCCCTGGAATAGTAATAGTATACAGGCAATTGGTGTTCTAGGTCCCAATAGGTATTACCCCCTTTTTTCTCTGCATTATGCTTCGGTTAGTGGTCCCGCGAGGCCAACACCCCGCCTCACACTCGGAGGCATACACCCTTCGGGCCACTCGTGAGCTAGCCGCCTCGCATTGTATCATAGAGAGGGCCTCACCTGTCTCTCCCCTTCCTATTTTCTGGTTACTGTCACCGAGAGGCCAATATCCTGCCACAAAGTTCGGTGGCCACTCAAAATCCCCTCGCGCCAAGCATAGATAGAGCCTCTCAAGCCACTTGGCAACTAGCAGGGCCTCACCAGTCACCAAAAAAAAAACCCCCAAAAAACACCAAGCCTAATCGTTTCGCCTTACGGCTTAGCTAGCAAGCCAGTACAAGAACCCTGGGTACAAATAATAATTGCAATCTTTATTGTTATTTAAGTATTTCTCAAAAAGATGGTGAAGAATCACCTCTTCCTAGCACCCCGGCTAGAATTGATACACCTTCAAGCAGAGGAGATCTTGCTAGTCCAGCAGCAATCAGATCCTGGACGATCCCACACATTACCACCGACCTAAGGAGGTGACAAATCCCCTACCCTGCACAGCAAGGAAAGCAGAGTTATTCAAACTCCTCCATACATCAACGGACAACACGGAGGCAGGGGAAGGCCTAGCTACATCAACTCAGGTGACACCGAGGCTATGCTAGCCTCACTCATAAACTCATGAGCCAAAAAATTTATGACAGACTGGCAATCTCGAGTTGGTCTCCACAGCCCTCACAAGGCTGGGCCTCACGCTACTGTACAACCAGCACCAACCGAAACTCGGTTACCTGGTACAATCAATTCTTATGACACACAAGACGTTAACCCTGCACGCATGATGTCAGCACATTGGGGAAGCAAGGCATATATATGTATGATGATGTATCTGTGATGGTCAGATCCAGGGATTCCAGGTAAATCGGGAACTGACCATCCCTTGGTCCCTTGGCATTTGGAATATGTAGAGATGTTTATTTGTGCAGGTACCCATACAGAAGGGATTTTGTCCCAAACAAATGGACGAGCACTCTCAGGCTCCAGGTACCAGCACCTCTGAACTACCAGAGACCATTGATATGAGTAGTTGCATTGCATATAGACTGTTGCATATATGTTCAAATGGTTCAGGGCACATGACAAACCATGTGTCCCAATACAACTTACAAATAACGTACTCACCATCTGTACACACCAATGCATTTTCAACACTACTGACTCATCACCCTTCCAGACTTGTAGTAGATTTACTAAAGCTCTGGAGCTTCAAAGGGCTCCCATACAGGTATCATAAACACACCTTCAAGGAATATAGCAGGCCCTCACTTACAGTCAGCACAACAAAACCATTGGCTGTAAACACACTCATAGCCAAGATTTGCAGAGGGGTCTTCCAATCTCCACCATTTACAGCATGGCACCAAACACAAACACATTGGTATTGTCACAAGGAATCTTCCCTTAAACAAAGACTAACCATAGACTTATTGGCACCACACACCTCCGCTACCCCAAGTCTCAACTCCCTCATACCCTCCGAGGAGTTTTCTTACTATACAACACCATTGATCTACCTTTACAGCTATCACTCAAGCATGGGTTGAAGCTTGGTTAAGTAAGACCAATATCATCAACGCAGTAAACGGCTACCATCTACCCTACACACTGGCACTTACATGGCATAAATTGGGCAATCCTTTCCCCGCTCAACTTTCGAGCTACAGATTAGCCTACTATCGATATTCGCAGATACTCTGTGCTGGTTATAACATATCCAGAGGTCTTACAGTCATACACTATCTAGAAGACTTCTTGTTGATCAAAGATAACATATTTTTCACTAGAAGCCTCACAGCAGCTTAGTCTGGTTGACCACTTGGGCGTCCCAGTACCCCATAAGAAACAGAAGGCCCAGACACTATCATCACATTACTGGGCATATGACTTGAGTCGGCATCCATACACGCAAGTTACCACAAGACAAATAGGGAACATTCTCAACTACATCAATCACTACCTCCTGCTTAGTACTTACAACTGCAAGGAACTACAATCCCTACCAGGTTCCTTAATTTTGCCATGCCAATCATACCACAAGACCACGCTTTCACATCCAGAGTACTTTCCCCTTTTTTCCACACTTCCAACATGACAATCAGAGGATGTCCCTAGACACCTCAGCAACAGCAGACCTGCACATGGGGGGAATTTCTTAACCACTTGGCATGGTAAAAGCATGTTCCTTCCAGGATTGTCTGACACTTCTCCAACCAGATGGTCAGACGCGGCGTCTACCATGGGTTTGGCAGCGATCTACCGGGAACGATTGCTTTGGAGCTGTTGGCCATGGCATCCAGGTTTGGAGATTTTTCCACCACCTCAACCCCTTTGGGGATCTACCCCATTGTAGCAGCTGCTGTGGCATGGGGTAAATCATGGTCAGGGTCATCAATCTGTTGTTACTCAGACAACTAGGCACATGTCATATCATCAACAAACGCCACTACTCATCCATAAGGTCAAGATATTTCTGGGGAACTCACTTGGTTGGCCACTTATCACATTTCACTTTCATGTACCAGACGGGGGTATACATCCCTGCCGACAATTGTCTCATTTATATTCCAGGCATGTTCATCATACTATAAATAGGGCTAATCCCAAAGTCCCATTTGTCCAAGAAGTGGGGGTGTCTTCCAAACAGCTCTCCATTGGTCCAGGGAAGGTGTCCTCCAGCTGATTCAATTTTCGGCATTTTGGTGTTCAAAAAACGAGCGCGTTTGTTTCAAATGCCGGAACCGGAAGTGGACGTTTTCAGTCACTTGCGTTCCACGTGCGTTCCACGTGCGTTCCAAGGGCAGTCCGCACATGCTCAGTGGATATTACATTATTATCTCAATCAGAAACATCCTCATACATTGAAAACTAACACCAAAAGGCTTAAAACATAATTAAAAGTGCAATAAATCTCTAGAAGAAGAGAGAGATGAATTAGTATATAATGTACAAACATCATTAATTACTTGAATAAATTTCAAATTATAATATAGCAAATTTTCGTGATTTAACCCCATTATATGGTATCTGCAGGTCTGTTAAAGTTACAAACACCTACTCTGCAGATCTATTTAAAGTGACATACCCTTCATAAATCCGTTAGGGTCACAAGCCCTTATTCTAAGAAATTATTAACATAGTGGACTCCTTTAGGGTCCATTAAAGTTATAGACACCCTATCTACAAGTGTATTTAAAGAGATAGACTCCTTTGTGAATCCATAAAAGTGACCGGCACCAATTGGAATAAAAAAGTGAAAAACATAACCGGTAGAAAATGTTCCCTCAATACTATTAATTATAGATGGTAATAAATACCTAATCGGTACACATAACTGTATAGTGTGAACTACATTCATTAATTTTTTGGAACTAGTTATTTTATATATATTATTTATATTTTGTCTTTTTATCTTGGGTCTCTTTTTTATAGTTTGTATATATATATATATATATATACATTGAGTTTGGCCGTTTAATCATATCCCCGAAAAAAAGGGGGAAGAAAGAGGTGTCCCTAGTGTCCCATATAATGAACAAATGGTACTCTTTATTCAAAGAGAACTTCTAAAAAAAAGGAGAGTGGTCATAGTGGTCATAAACTCAATGTATATGTATATATATATATATATATATACAAACCATAAAAAAGAGACCCAAGATAAGAAGACAAAATATAAATAATATATATAAAATAACTAGTTCCAAAAAATTAATGAATGTAGTTCATACTATACAGTTATGTGTACCGATTAGGTATTTATTACCATCTATAATTAATAGTATTGAGGGAACATTTTCTACCGGTTATGTTTTTCACTTTTTTATTCCAATTGGTGCCGGTCACTTTTATGGATTCACAAAGGAGTCTATCTCTTTAAATACACTTGTAGATAGGGTGTCTATAACTTTAATGGACCCTAAAGGAGTCCACTATGTTAATAATTTCTTAGAATAAGGGCTTGTGACCCTAACGGATTTATGAAGGGTATGTCACTTTAAATAGATCTGCAGAGTAGGTGTTTGTAACTTTAACAGACCTGCAGATACCATATAATGGGGTTAAATCACGAAAATTTGCTATATTATAATTTGAAATTTATTAAAGTAATTAATGATGTTTGTACATTATATACTAATTCATTTCTCTCTTCTTCTAGAGATTTATTGCACTTTTAATTATGTTTTAAGCCTTTTGGTGTTAGTTTTCAATGTATGAGGATGTTTCTGATTGAGATAATAATGTAATATCCACTGAGCATGTGCGGACTGCCCTTGGAACGCACGTGGAACGCAAGTGACACGCGGAAGTGAATGAAAACGTCCACTTCCGGTTCCGGCATTTGAAACAAACGCGCTCGTTTTTTGAACACCAAAATGCCGAAAATTGAATCAGCTGGAGGACACCTTCCCTGGACCAATGGAGAGCTGTTTGGAAGACACCCCCACTTCTTGGACAAATGGGACTTTGGGATTAGCCCTATTTATAGTGATTATTGTTAGGGTGAGTAGGATGTGTATTTTTTACTATCTGCAATACTGCTGGTGATTTCTTTTATTGTGCGGTCCCTGATGAAGTTCCTGTGTTGAACGAAACGCGTTGGACCTATTGCTGCACTTTTATATTTTATCTTTATGGCGTTGTATCACCTTTTAAAAAAGAATAAAATTTCGAATTTTTCTACTACTACTCACCTGGAGTCCTGTGTCCCATTGGCTGCTCGACATTGGCAAAGGATACCAGTATCCCCCCATATTTCCTGGGGAGGCACCTTGAATGCTCTTCTATCTCTATTATCTCGTGAGTGCATCCAATTAAGCGCACAATTCACTGTATATACTGTATCACACTATTGTTTTTTTCTTTGTATGTTCCCTCCATAGACTGTACAGCCGTATCCCATTCTCTGTTTGTGGTTCTATACATATATTACGATCGTTTTGGGTGGATAACGATCTTGGGAGGCTACAGATTTATTGGAAGTTAAGTAATTTATATATTATCTAACACTCTCTACGGTGTTGTTTTGTTTTGGATGTTCATCATACGCTTCCTACAGCCGCCCATACAGTCACGGCCACGCTTTCGTTCCAGAGACAAAATCATGGATTAGACATACTCATGCAGCATAGCATGCACTATCCCACCTAGCACTTTCGTCCCATACTTGTAGAACACATAACACAGCTTTTCACCTGGCTTAAAGAATCTCATTGGAACACGACATAGCTCAACCTGTGTCATAACATTTCTCCTAGGTTTTGCTTCTTTTTGCCACCTTAAACTTAAACTCACACACCATTAATTATATATTTTACAGGCATTCAACAACACAGGATAACCTATGGCCAAAACTACCATAACTTCATGCTATCATACCAGACAAGAATATACTCAGAGGTTTTCAGGAATCCATTCCCCCACGTTCCTCTCAGAGATTACCAATAGCCATCCAACTTTTCATCCTTATCGGACCTATGAGATCTACAACCATTAAATTATACTACCAAGTCGGCCATTACCAGCCATGCACATTGCCTTTTATGCCTTTCTCAGGCCAGAGAATCCACTACCATCACCACCACTCAGACAGATCATTGTCTTCAACGATCCCATGTATGTAAACACATATTTCATTACCTATTGGCTCTACCACATTCCGAAACGAGTCAACACGGACCAACAGTAGAGATAACATACTATCCTACCCACAACAAATGGTGTCCACTTTCGGTCCTAGATTCCTACCTTCAAAATTCTTCCAGGAATTAAATACTGTATTGCATTTAAGGAAATGTCTGGTTAATTTGTATATATTTGTTGACTATTAAATCTTTGATTATTCATTTTTGCCCTCTTTATTTACAGGCCTACCGTATCGTCGGTCTCGGCACACCACAACCGACTTGCTCCCTTTATACTAGCCTACGCTTATGCTGGATCCTTACTCCATATACGGCTATTTGCCCCTTACACAAGTATTAAGGCCGTTTGGCCTGTATTTGTGGGAGGGGCTTAAATTAATTCACTCCCCTATATAAGGGACACCCCTTACCTGACTCATATCGCTTGAGGTCAGCATCAGAATGACCCTCCCACCCACTCCTTATTTCAACACTTTCTCTTTTCTTTCCATTTACTTTACTTTCTTACTCCTTGGTGGGCCCTCTTTATTTACAGGCCTACCGTATCGTCGGTCTCGGCACACCACAACTGACTTGCTCCCTTTATACTAGCCTACGCTTATGCTGGATCCTTACTCCATATACGACTATTTGCCCCTTACACAAATATATATATATATATATATATATATATATATATATATATATATATATATATACACATGTTGCATTTTTTTATATACATGGTGATAAAATTACATAAAATTTGCAAAATATACGATTTTATAAATTCTTTGTGAGATCTTAAACATTATGTATAACTACCAAACACGAGAATTATAAGAATATAGAGTGTAGGAAAGAAAGGACAAATCTTGACAGGGATCAGAACTGTGAAACATTTCGAAATGTACAAGTTTGAAGGCATGAAAAAGGGGATCACGTCTGACATATCTGATGGAGATTTTTGAACATATTGTCAAGCTGATAGATAAAGGAGAACCCATGGACATAATTTAACTGGATTCTAAAAAGCATTTGGTATAATGAGCTGCACAGAAGGTTCACCTGCAAAGTCAATAGCTGAGATGGGAGAAGATTTGGCTTGAGAACAAAGAACAGCTGAAATGGCTTAGGTTCTTAATAGTATGTAGAGGCTCTATCCCTGTATTTCTTAATTTTGGTGAATGCCATCAACCGTGCACAGACATGTAAAGGTGACTTTGTAGATGCTGGTTTAATGGTTATTGGCGTTGTTGGTTATCAAATTGTAACTTCCCTTATCCAGTTTTTAAATTTTTATCTTTGATGAAATATTGTAGATCATTGTGAAAATGTGATTCACGAATTAACAGGAACATCTGTAACGTCTTCGATGTCAGAGGTAGTATCCCTGTTGTCTTACAAAATTAATTATAGTACAAAAGTTGAATATTTTATTAAGATGTGAACTTCATCACTGTCATTGGGGGTTAATACAATGTGTGCAGTTTGTGTTTGCTTTGTGTTTGAAGTTGATTGAACATAACTTATTAAGAGGATCATTCTTTTTATATTTTAATCAAAGAAAGGGCTATTCACTCTGTGACATATTAATTTTTAATTTGGCTCCATCACAGCTGGGCTGCATTCTACTGCCTGATGGGTATTGATAGCAGTGGTATTTGGTAAGTTTAAACTTCCATGCTAATTATTTGTGCATTCTGAAACAATGTATTACGTCATTTTCAAGTGATGTGATATTATTTAATAGTACCACTGATTTGGACTGTTTAACCGTACACTAAAGCTTCAGGAATACAAATTTGTATTCCTAATGCTATAGTGCTCTGCTATATGGCAAATCGCCACGTTGTAACAATTGGCATCCTCCATAGAGACGCTAAACATAGGCCATGCAAAGGTTGCAGTACCTCATCCAAGAAATCCCTCTAGAGGTGGTATTAGGCAGCAATGTATGAAATGCCATTTCTCACGAAAGGCAGCATTAACACTGCTGTCCCTATAGGGACAGGGTATATGACCCAAATATATTTTTTAATTCTTCTATAGTTGAGTGCTTGTATAGAAATTATTATAAGCAAAGCAGTGAGCAAAGGGATATACTGGGTGCGATACAGGTGTGCCGGATTGAATTATCAAGTATGGTATTGAAGAGCAGGACTCCGGAGTGAAAAACCAGCACTGAAGAAGACTCCATGTGGGAGTCGAAACGCATATGGTTCAGGACTGAGTATAGTGGAAGAGTACTTTGTGTGGACTATTTTGCAGTGATTTGGCCCCTTCGGCCAACTGCTTAATATTTTATGTAGTGCTTCCACTTTTTGGTCTTTTATTTTTATATTTTTACGAATTTCTATAACGTTTCATTATAATTTAATTTAATTGCCTTGCATTTGGAGATCATTCCAGTTCCCTACCACAGCTTGTATAGGCACCTTGGAGCCTTTACTGTAGAGCCTGGTATGGCTCTGTATCCTGTCCGTTATTCTCTATAAATATTTGGTGGATTTATATTTTACAGAAACACAATGTGTATTTTGTTTTTCTCTTTTAGATTGTTCTCACATGTTTTGATATCTATGTTGTGATACCATTTTGTAGGTATGTTTTGTGTGTTCACTGTGGCCTAGCACTTGTTCACTTTAATTTTGTTGTACTTTTTTTGGTGATAAGGGGATACACCTTGTGTTACACCTCTATATCCTCCTATACAGTAGAAGTGCCATAACACAGCCTACATATTTTTTTCTAGGATAAAGTATGTATTTTGCCTAGAGTTAACAGTTCCTACGGGCAGCAAAGACAGACAGTGCCAGACCCTTCTGATAGCTCTCCAGCAGGTTACAGAAAAAAAGGACAAACTTAAACACAAGAGTAGAACAGGAGATGGGAAGTCAAGTGAGGACACATTATGGCAGAGGTGGGCTGACTGCATCAAGGACCTGTCACTTGTGTTGAAATCCAAATTCCAGTAGGTTTGTGGGTACATAACTACCTACCAGTCGCATCTGAAATATTTCTGTACCTGCAAAAAGTGACAAACAATAACATTTCATAAAAAGGATTCTTTACCACCTTTTGTTACTGTATGTCCGATGTGTGCTGCTGCCATTGTTTAATTGTTTATTGAGCCATTATAGCAAAATATGTTTGAGCTTTTTTTAAAAACAATAATAGGAATGAATATTATTATTATTATTTAAAACGTATAAATAATAATGAATGGTGCTGACACAGATAACATGCTTTCCATTATGATTGTGATTATAAAACACCTGCCGGTAACATTTGGAAGTGGAGATCAAAGTATGTGGTCTACATCCACAGGTGGTATTATTTTTAGCATTTACATAGCGCCAACTTTACAATTCTTAAGGGGGAACTTTAACAATAAGTGAGACAATTACAAAATGTTACAGGAAAAACAGGTTGATGAGGACCCTGCTCAAACGAGCTAACCATGTAGGGTGAGATATTTGTTTTAAAGATATGTTTTGTGTTTTTCTGCCACTATTTTTGCATGTTTCCTGAGCTTGGATAAAACCCAATTAATCTGTAATATCTGTATAGGATAGGCAGGTTGCTGAGTAAGTAGAAAGGCAGGGGAACAGCGCTACAGTACTGATCACAAGGGGGGATAGAGCTGCACACCTGAAAGGAAGGGTAACCCTCAAACCCTTCAGAGAATGGAGAGAACAAAAGACAACAAATACAGGGTGCGCTAAATTAAATAAAGGGAGATGGAAAAAGTCTCTATAGGTACAATGTGGACCTTGAGTGAGTGTTCTTATGTTCTTTCTTTGGGATCTCAGTAGTCGAATATGGAATACAAAAGCAGAGAGGGGAGACCAATAGTGCAAAACTGTAATGCGGAAAGGATCACGAACAACACAGACGTGGAGAAGTGCCAATTTACAATTTAAAGAGCTAAGCCCAACTCTAGGTAAAACAGCATACAGTGGTATATAGTACTCCCCACATGTAGGATATTGCTGGACAATTGGAGGTGTCTTTACACCATCCCAGACAGCCGTCAGCATATAAAAGATGGAAAAACCCAATGGTGCAATAACTTTGGTAATACTGCAACAACAGACAACACTGAGGTCCTAAGAGTGCCAACTTACAATTTAAAGAGCTATGCCCAGCTCTGAGTAAAACAGCATGCAGTGGTATTTTAACTCCCCACGTGTAGGATATTCCTCTAATGATGCTTGCAGTGCCGGTCTTATGAAAATAAAATCACAAGAGAGGGCCCATAGTGTTTTCCATATATAAAATGACAGTGGAATAAAAATGAAACGTACTTACAGTGTTCAGAGCAGCCACACTGCTCTATGAACCAAGCGTAGGTGGAATAATCCCCACCAGGGATTTCTTTAGAAGTACTGGATCTTGTTAAAAAAATCAGCCAGGATAAAACAGCAACATATAAAGTAAATGTAGTAAGATGTATAGGAAGTGGAGCGATATGAAGTGAATAAGCCCCTATCACCAAACAAAGATAAATTTATACTTAGACTTTGCTGGATAGGATTCAAATTTCAAATGCAACATGCAAAAAAAAGATCAACAAGAGATCATAGTACAGATCTGTATGGACTGATATAAATTCATATACGTATGTATAATATAAAAATTAACAATTTATTGTATACAATTCATAAAAACAGCTAGAATATAGCTAAATAGCAGTAAAAACAAATTCCTGCTTACTGGAAATGGTGGTGAGCATAACGGTATATGTTCCCGTTTGCTCACAGCAAGACTGTCCCACACTGGTTGATGTCTCCTGAATCACACGAGTTGAATGGAGCTCCTGTTGTTAAAGTCGGGTCGGCAGGTGAGTATAGGCTCGTTCTCTACTTCCGTGTTCCCGGCTCGTGTTTTGGCTCCGCCTCCTCTTTTGCGTGATTACGTGTCTGTCACGTGTCTGTCTACGCGTTTCGCCGTTCTCGGACGGCTTCGTCAGGACGTGATGCGCTGGAGTCGGTCTTCACTAATGTGCGTTTTTATACGAGTGATCCAATGCCTAATTGGCTTAATTTCTTTCCAGTCCACATTTGCATATGTATGGTGTCCCAAATAGATCAATTGGATTTAGCAAGCACATCCTATTGTAAACGGAAGGCTGCTTTTTCCTCCTCTATTATGGGGTCTTTATTTCTTATGTACTGCACATATACATTACATGTTTAAAATAAAATAAAATATTTATACACAATCAAAAAATTAAATTAAGTGTTTATACATAATCAGAAAAAATATAATTGTATTTACAAAATTTACACACTCTATATGAATTTCATTTTTACTGTAACGTATTTCTTATAGAGAGAAAGAAAACAGAAATGTACATGTTAATGCAATTGAATTTGTTATGTATTTTGACAAATATTTTTCTTTCTTATTCTTATATAATTTCCTATATGGAGAAAGGGGGGAAGCAGAAAATTATAATGCTGCGCTTCCAACACTGACATTTCACCATTGTGTTTTCTTTTACCATATCGTGATCTAGTTAATATGTCGTGATTTAACTCCATTTACATACATACATTTTCGAAGTAATATAGTAAAATCCTATCAATGTACATGTAGATAGCTAATTCCTATATTGCATATGAAGGTTAGGTATACGTCAATCTACAGTTCTCAGGAGTCTAGAAAGTGGCAAATCTCAAAGTCATTGTTTAGTCCGTTGGGGATGAGGGTATTGAGTTCAAATATCCACCTCATCTCCATTCGGCCCAAATTTTGAATAGGATTGCCTCCTCTCCAGTTTTTCTTTATCTGTTGGATTCCCATAAATTCCAAAAGGGAAGGGTCAGAATTGTGGAACTCTTCAAAATGTAGAGAGACTTGATGTTGTGGAAATTTTCTCCTGATGTTATATGCATGTTCACAGATTCTAGTTTTCAATTGCCTAGTGGTTCTGCCTATATATCTTAGGCCACAGGGACATTTTAACATGTATATTACATTTTGGGTTTGGCAGGTAATGAGTTCTCTTATCTTATGTGTCTTACTGTTTACTGTAAATTCCTTAATGCCCTGTTTGTCACTTTTTGTGTTACGGCAGGCATTACAGTTACCACATCTAAAGAAACCTTTTAATTGGTTCAAAAAATTGGGTTTGACTGTGTTTCTATCTTGGATGTTATCTGTCAAGATTCTTTTCATGTTCTTGACACCTCTATGGACAATTCTAGGAGTGGGGGGTAAGAATTTTGCTAGAGTTGGGTCTTTAAGTAACCAGTGCCAATGTTCAGAAATTATTTTTCTGACTTGCTTGTTCTGGTATCCCGAGAATTGGCAGATGAATGGAACACACACTTCTTTCTTAGAGTCTTCTCTCTCTTTTCGAACCCTATAGGTTAACAGACTGTCTCTGTCGACATTATCAGTGTCCTCTACAGCTTTAGCCAAAATGCGGTCATCATATCCTCTTTCTCTGAAGTCAGAGATGATCCGCTGGCTTTGATCTAAAAACACTGTCTGATCGGTGCAGTTTCTCTTTATCCTAGTTAGTTGGCTTTTCGGAATATTCATAAGCCACGGACTGTAGTGGCAGCTGCCTACATCTATATAGCTGTTAACATCAATAGATTTAAAGAAAGATTTCGTTTTTACTTGTCCTTCCTCTATATATACCGTAAGGTCTAGGAAATTGACTTCCTTTGTGCTGTAGTCAAAAGATAGACTTATTCCCCATTTGTTCAGATTGATGTACTGGATGAAAGATTTCAAATGATCTTCCCCTCCTTTCCAAATGAAGAACAGGTCATCGATATATCTTTTGTAAAGCACCAAGTTCGCCTCCCAGCCACTGCCCTCTCCTAAATGGAGGGACTCCCAGCGTGTCATAAAAAGATTTGCGTAGCTGGGGGCGAACTTGGTGCCCATAGCCGTACCGCATATCTGGAGGTAGAAATCCTGATTAAACCAAAAGAAATTATTATGTAAAATAAAATCAATGGCATCCACAATAAATCTAATTTGACTACTCCGGTAGGAAGACTTTTCTTCCAGAGTGCTCTTAATCGTCTGGATTCCAAGTTTATGATCGATATTAGTGTATAATGCGGCTACATCTGCTGTTACTAATAGCCAATGGTCCTCCCACTTAATATTTTGTAGTTCTTGTAAAATATTAGTGGTATCCTTTAGATATGATGGAGAGGTCTTTACCAAGGGCTGTAACAGATGATCTACGTATTCTGAAAGTCTACAAGATATAGAATTAATTCCCGAGATTATGGGTCTTCCTGGAGGCTTATCTTTGTCCTTATGTAATTTCGGGAGAAAGTAAAACACTGGTATCTTTTCAAATTTAATTTCTATATACTCTTTTTCTTTCTGATTTAGTACCTCTTCATCATATCCTCTCTCAACCAACTCCAAGAATTTCTTCTTAATTTCTTGTGTTGGATTGTGGGATAATTTTTTATATGTGGTATCATCTCCAAGTAATCTGTTAGATTCCTGTAAATAATATTCATGATTCATAATTACCACCCGTCCCCCCTTGTCGGCAGGTTTAATTACTATATCGGTGTCCTGTCTTAAATCTCTGAGTGCTGCATGTTCTTGAGGAGTTAAATTTGATTGGAATCTTTTTTTTGAGGGTTTTAGTTTTTGTATATCTAGATTGACCATATTTTGAAAAGTGGTCATTGTTTCTGACATTTGCCATTTAGGATGGAATAAGGACCTTTCTTTTAATGAAGTGTGTGTTACTTCTCCATCCATCAACTCTCGTTGTGTGTCCAAAACTGTAGGTGTTTCCATATTTCTGGTATTAAAATGCTTTTTTAAACAAAGGTTTCTCGTGAATTTATTTAAATCCACAAATAATTGAAATTTATCTAAATCTCTTGTGGGGGCAAACTTTAGGCCCTTATTTAATAGTGAAATATGGGCCTGGTTTAATTGTTTGTTTGTTTGATAGATTGAAAATGCCCACTGGTTCTATTTGAGCTGTATTGTCTTTTATGCCTCTCTTGGTTCTTTTTCCCCCTCTACATTTTCTCCTTCTCTCCATCTCATTCTTTTGTTGTACATAGAAGGAGGACTCGGTTCCCAATTCCTCCTTCGTTTCTCTATAAAAAAGGAGTAGTGGGATTCTCATTTGTTTTTCCTAGAGGTTCAAAACGATTTCTAGTGGGCAAATTGAAGCTCTCATGTCTCTGCCCTTTATACTGACTATAGGGTTTTCTTTTCTGGGTTTCCCACTTTTGGAATCCATAGGAATCTCCCTGTTTTCTTCTAAAGTCATTTTCTCTAAAACCCCTAGGGGCATTCATTGGAAGGTTCTGGGGACTGTTGTAATTTTTATACTCTTTCTTATATGGGGATCTTAAGTTTTTATTGAAATGGAATTTGTTACAATTAAACCAGGCCCATATTTCACTATTAAATAAGGGCCTAAAGTTTGCCCCCACAAGAGATTTAGATAAATTTCAATTCTTTGTGGATTTAAATAAATTCACGAGAAACCTTTGTTTAAAAAAGCATTTTAATACCAGAAATATGGAAACACCTACAGTTTTGGACACACAACGAGAGTTGATGGATGGAGAAGTAACACACACTTCATTAAAAGAAAGGTCCTTATTCCATCCTAAATGGCAAATGTCAGAAACAATGACCACTTTTCAAAATATGGTCAATCTAGATATACAAAAACTAAAACCCTCAAAAAAAAGATTCCAATCAAATTTAACTCCTCAAGAACATGCAGCACTCAGAGATTTAAGACAGGACACCGATATAGTAATTAAACCTGCCGACAAGGGGGGAGGGGTGGTAATTATGAATCATGAATATTATTTACAGGAATCTAACAGATTACTTGGAGATGATACCACATATAAAAAATTATCCCACAATCCAACACAAGAAATTAAGAAGAAATTCTTGGAGTTGGTTGAGAGAGGATATGATGAAGAGGTACTAAATCAGAAAGAAAAAGAGTATATAGAAATTAAATTTGAAAAGATACCAGTGTTTTACTTTCTCCCGAAATTACATAAGGACAAAGATAAGCCTCCAGGAAGACCCATAATCTCGGGAATTAATTCTATATCTTGTAGACTTTCAGAATACGTAGATCATCTGTTACAGCCCTTGGTAAAGACCTCTCCATCATATCTAAAGGATACCACTAATATTTTACAAGAACTACAAAATATTAAGTGGGAGGACCATTGGCTATTAGTAACAGCAGATGTAGCCGCATTATACACTAATATCGATCATAAACTTGGAATCCAGACGATTAAGAGCACTCTGGAAGAAAAGTCTTCCTACCGGAGTAGTCAAATTAGATTTATTGTGGATGCCATTGATTTTATTTTACATAATAATTTCTTTTGGTTTAATCAGGATTTCTACCTCCAGATATGCGGTACGGCTATGGGCACCAAGTTCGCCCCCAGCTACGCAAATCTTTTTATGACACGCTGGGAGTCCCTCCATTTAGGAGAGGGCAGTGGCTGGGAGGCGAACTTGGTGCTTTACAAAAGATATATCGATGACCTGTTCTTCATTTGGAAAGGAGGGGAAGATCATTTGAAATCTTTCATCCAGTACATCAATCTGAACAAATGGGGAATAAGTCTATCTTTTGACTACAGCACAAAGGAAGTCAATTTCCTAGACCTTACGGTATATATAGAGGAAGGACAAGTAAAAACGAAATCTTTCTTTAAATCTATTGATGTTAACAGCTATATAGATGTAGGCAGCTGCCACTACAGTCCGTGGCTTATGAATATTCCGAAAAGCCAACTAACTAGGATAAAGAGAAACTGCACCGATCAGACAGTGTTTTTAGATCAAAGCCAGCGGATCATCTCTGACTTCAGAGAAAGAGGATATGATGACCGCATTTTGGCTAAAGCTGTAGAGGACACTGATAATGTCGACAGAGACAGTCTGTTAACCTATAGGGTTCGAAAAGAGAGAGAAGACTCTAAGAAAGAAGTGTGTGTTCCATTCATCTGCCAATTCTCGGGATACCAGAACAAGCAAGTCAGAAAAATAATTTCTGAACATTGGCACTGGTTACTTAAAGACCCAACTCTAGCAAAATTCTTACCCCCCACTCCTAGAATTGTCCATAGAGGTGTCAAGAACATGAAAAGAATCTTGACAGATAACATCCAAGATAGAAACACAGTCAAACCCAATTTTTTGAACCAATTAAAAGGTTTCTTTAGATGTGGTAACTGTAATGCCTGCCGTAACACAAAAAGTGACAAACAGGGCATTAAGGAATTTACAGTAAACAGTAAGACACATAAGATAAGAGAACTCATTACCTGCCAAACCCAAAATGTAATATACATGTTAAAATGTCCCTGTGGCCTAAGATATATAGGCAGAACCACTAGGCAATTGAAAACTAGAATCTGTGAACATGCATATAACATCAGGAGAAAATTTCCACAACATCAAGTCTCTCTACATTTTGAAGAGTTCCACAATTCTGACCCTTCCCTTTTGGAATTTATGGGAATCCAACAGATAAAGAAAAACTGGAGAGGAGGCAATCCTATTCAAAATTTGGGCCGAATGGAGATGAGGTGGATATTTGAACTCAATACCCTCATCCCCAACGGACTAAACAATGACTTTGAGATTTGCCACTTTCTAGACTCCTGAGAACTGTAGATTGACGTATACCTAACCTTCATATGCAATATAGGAATTAGCTATCTACATGTACATTGATAGGATTTTACTATATTACTTCGAAAATGTATGTATGTAAATGGAGTTAAATCACGACATATTAACTAGATCACGATATGGTAAAAGAAAACACAATGGTGAAATGTCAGTGTTGGAAGCGCAGCATTATAATTTTCTGCTTCCCCCCTTTCTCCATATAGGAAATTATATAAGAATAAGAAAGAAAAATATTTGTCAAAATACATAACAAATTCAATTGCATTAACATGTACATTTCTGTTTTCTTTCTCTCTATAAGAAATACGTTACAGTAAAAATGAAATTCATATAGAGTGTGTAAATTTGTAAATACAATTATATTTTTTCTGATTATGTATAAACACTTAATTTAATTTTTTGATTGTGTATAAATATTTTATTTTATTTTAAACATGTAATGTATATGTGCAGTACATAAGAAATAAAGACCCCATAATAGAGGAGGAAAAAGCAGCCTTCCGTTTACAATAGGATGTGCTTGCTAAATCCAATTGATCTATTTGGGACACCATACATATGCAAATGTGGACTGGAAAGAAATTAAGCCAATTAGGCATTGGATCACTCGTATAAAAACGCACATTAGTGAAGACCGACTCCAGCGCATCACGTCCTGACGAAGCCGTCCGCGTAGACAGACACGTGACAGACACGTAATCACGCAAAAGAGGAGGCGGAGCCAAAACACGAGCCGGGAACACGGAAGTAGAGAACGAGCCTATACTCACCTGCCGACCCGACTTTAACAACAGGAGCTCCATTCAACTCGTGTGATTCAGGAGACATCAACCAGTGTGGGACAGTCTTGCTGTGAGCAAACGGGAACATATACCGTTATGCTCACCACCATTTCCAGTAAGCAGGAATTTGTTTTTACTGCTATTTAGCTATATTCTAGCTGTTTTTATGAATTGTATACAATAAATTGTTAATTTTTATATTATACATACGTATATGAATTTATATCAGTCCATACAGATCTGTACTATGATCTCTTGTTGATCTTTTTTTTGCATGTTGCATTTGAAATTTGAATCCTATCCAGCAAAGTCTAAGTATAAATTTATCTTTGTTTGGTGATAGGGGCTTATTCACTTCATATCGCTCCACTTCCTATACATCTTACTACAATACTTTATATCTGGTGAAGGGAACACCTGTAGAAGTGTGGAAGCTGCTTTATTGAAACTGTACATAACTATATGCCTAAATAGCTCTAAATTTTCACCCATATAGAGCTTGAGTACACCAAATTGCTCCAGTAAAAATAATTTTATTTCTATATAAAGTAAATGTACTAACCAAAGGTAAGTGGTAGTCACAAAATACTTTAATTAAAAACAAAGTAAAAATACACAACGCGTTTCGCCAAACAGTAGGCTTTTTCAAGTGTAGAGTCAGGTTGCTGAGTAACCTAAGGAAACGCCACCAAGCCGCTGACAAGTATAAAGTGACACTCTAAGCACCAAAACAACCTTAGCTTAATGAAGCAGTTTTGGTGTATAAAACATGCCCCTGCAGCCTCACTGCTCAATTCTCTGCCATTTAGGAGTTAAATCACTTTGTATATAAAGCCTCAGCCACACTTCCCTTGGCTATGACACATAATTACCGACCACACTTCCGTTATTGCTCTGTTAATTGTCAGCGATAGTGTACATTAGCCTTCTGTGTGTGATTAAAGTTCTATTGAGCTCCACATCCTGTCATTCCGCTGCTCAGATTCTTGAAAGAGGAAGCCTCAGACAGGGTGCCGCTGATTGGCTTGAGAGCGTCAGGTGACAATGTAAGCCAATCCGTTGTTCTCTATTCACGAAATAGATCTCCCCATTCACCAAACTACTTAACTCCTGAAGGTAAGCCGGTACCAGGGACATCCGGGCACCAATGCAACTTTATGCCAGTGAAGTTGTTATGGTCAGGGGTGTATTAGCCGCGAGGCAAACAAGGCATTTGCCTTGGGCGGCATTTTCCAGGGGGCGGCAAAAAAAGCCGCCCCCAAATGCCCAAGGCAAATGTCTTGTTAGCCTTGGGGCTAACAGACATGCCGGCGGTCGGGCGGCGCTGGCGGGCGGGCGGCGAGGGAGCACTTCCCCTGAGCTGTCTGCTCAGCTCCCTCGCCAGCCGCAGAGTGAGGCTGGGAGGCGGAGCCGGAATATGACGTCATATTCCGGCTCCCAGCCTCACTCTGAGGCGCGCGAGGGAGCTGAGCAGACAGCTCAGGGGAAGTGCTCCCTCGCCGGCCGCCCGCCCGCCCGCCCGCCAGGCAGTGCAGCCCGATCGCCCAGCAGCCACTGGACCACCAGGGAGGAAGAGACCCCCCCCAGCATTCCCAAAGGTAAGGAGGCTGGGGGGGGGGGCTGTGCTAAAAATAAATTTAAAAAAAAAGGGTTAATAATAAATTTAAAAAAATGTGTTAAAAATAAATTTTAAAAAAATGTGTTAAAAATAAATTTAAAAAAATGTGTTAATGTGTGTGTCTGTGTCTGTTAGTGTCTGTGTCTGTTAGTGTCTGTGTCTGTTAGTGTCTGTGTCTGTTAGTGTCTGTGTGTCTGTTAGTGTGTGTGTTTGCCTGTGAGTGTGTGTGTTTGCCTGTGAGTGTGTGTGTGTATGTTAGTGAGTGTGTGTGTCTGTTAGTGAGTGTGTGTTTGTCTGTTAGTGAGTGTGTGTTTGTCTGTTAGTGAGTGTGTTTGTCTGTTACTGAGTGTGTGTGTTTCTGTTAGTGTGTGTGTGTTTCTGTTAGCGAGTGTGTGTTTCTGTTAGCTAGTGTATGCGTATCTGTCAGTGAATGTGTGTGTGTGTGTATATAGAATGCGGGGCGGGGGGAAAGGTTGGGTGGGGGTGGCGCGGGGGGGAAGGGGGGGCGCCTGAGTTTTGTCCTGCCTAGGGCAGCACAAAACCAGGATACACCACTGGTTATGGTGCCAGAAGTCTTCCTTTAATGAAGCAGTTTTTAGACTTGTCCCTTTAAGTAGCACATCAGACAAGGAATGTTGCCTCAATACACCAAACTAGCAGCGAAAAAATAGTCAGGAGAGCGGTACTCAATTTCAAACTGTGCTAAAGCCTATGATCTACAGACAAAGTAAAAGTAGTATACGATATTTATTTAGGAATGCCGTCACTTTTCTGTAAATTGTATCACGGAGTAAAACATTTTTTTTAATAACCATTCCAAGGTTGACAATAAATATGTTTATTTTAAAGCATATTGTGAGCCTTTGTTAAATTCAATTTACCTTTAATCTAGCACTGGGACCAACTCCTTTTGGCAGCCTTGTCATCCTTGACAATCTTGGTAACCAATGCTTCTCATAGGACAGGGGTAGGCAGCCTTTGGCACTCCAGATGTTGTGGACTACATCCCCCCATAATGCTGGTAAAGCATCATGCGAGGTGTAGTCCAAAACATCTGGAGTGCCGAAGGTTGCCTATCATAGGGGTTCATGGTGCATGCGCATAATCGCTGCAGTCCTCTAACAGCTCTCAGCCTTACTGCCACTAGACGTGCGAAAAAGCAATACATTGTCCAAGAAAAGGGGAAACCAGTACCACCATAATAAGTTTGTAGTAATTTTAATACTTAGAATGAACCTTTAATCTAACATAAGATGTGTTTGCTCGTAGTTAGCAGTGCCATTCATTGTTATTTTCTTATTTAAATTTTTATAGTAATATTTTATTCATATTATTGTTTATAAAGCTCCATCATATTTTGCAACCCTGTACAATGTCTCAATAAACCATTAAACAATGGCAACAGCACATGTTGGACATACAGTAATGAAAGGTGGTCAAGGATGAAATGTTATGTCCTGTCACTTTTTGCAGGTACACTCTAATGAACATTGAGCACAGTACATTAATCGTTTAGTTTTTTTTCCTGTTAGCATTAGGTTACCCGCCTTGGCCACTGTTTCACCTGGTTACCCGCTTTGGCCACTTTCTCTCCTGTATATTAGGAGCTACAATGTGTTAGTTGCTTATTTTGATTCTGTGTGCTGCTTTTAATTTCTAAGTTACTAAAAGGGTTATTTCCTTTTACATGTCACAGTTTCCAGTCCGCTGACACTCTTTTGAGTGCTGCTGGTGTTTTGTCCCAGATTTATTTTTCATGCTATGGGGGAGGTGGTAAAAAAAAATATAAAAAAAATCCAACACTACAGGCAGAGGTGTTTATGGTTTTCACTCGTACGCACACACATAGTGAAGTAATGAGCCTCATGGTAGATAGAGGCTAGGTACGCATGGGGGAGAAATGTCTGTGCAGTGAAATCGTTGTGGTGAATGACCAAACATCCCTTCAAATTAAAGCTCTCGTTAAAAATGACGTTCCCTCTAAGATTTATTCTGAAAGCCGTTTAGCACTCTTGAGAATCTTTGTAAAAACCACACATTCCAAAGTGTGGTTCTGATAGCAATGACTTTCCTAACTGTCTCAGAGCTGCATGCCGACATAAAATATGCATATAGGGTAACAGTGGTCACAAGCCCCTCGTTTTGCTATCTTTGCTCTCCACATCTCATTGTTCTGATTGTTGTGTTTTGTTGATGAGGGAAATCAAGCAATCTTGAAATCCTTATACATTTTGCTATTTTAATCCGCCACGCGTGGTGTGTGCTGCTCATTACCAAGAGAGAGGGTGTACGTTTGTGTAGAAAATAATAAGCCCCTTGGTTTGTCAATGGAAAAGAATAAGCTTTTTAAAGCTGGCTGCTTGTTCCCATCACACAGGGAGCATTAATGGGCACCAGCTGTGCTGCAGCTATAGCCGCTCCAGCACTTCAGCTTTTGCACAGCGAGCTGCCGTGTGGCGATGGCGCAGAAGTGCCTCCTGTGCCGTATCAGGAAGTATACACTTCACTTGCCGTTCCCTGGGCAACAGATTAACAGCAGCCAGCTGGCCATGCACTGCCTTCACAGATCAAAGTGTGAACTATCTTGCTCTCTGCTCCAGTATGGATGTCTGCAGGCAGAGTCATGTAGAAAGCATTGCAATTTTGATTTCAAGGTTACAGATGGGAGAGGGGGTGGGAAGGATTAACATGTGCCCAAAAACCTCTCACAAAAAAGTCACTTCAAGCACGCTTTAGGGAGGTTCATGTATGTGTATTCCAACATCCAAATCCTTTTCATCTTTCTCTGTATACAACAAAACAGTTGATGCATAGTTACAGCCTACAGCTGGTGTTAGAAATATAGCTACCTGGCTTTCTGCTGTTCTCTGTAGGATCGATGGGAAGGGAGCCCATAAATTATCACAGATCCCACATGACCTTGTCTCAAGTGCTAAGACGACCGCCCCTTAGTCGTCAGCTACCGCTACAGCGAAAATATCTGCACAGTGTGTATTCGGTACATTTCACAACAAACCTGCTTCCCTACAACCCATCATTTTACAGCTTCATCTTGTGCAGACTGCAAAGAGGCTGTGGTTAATGAGCATGTTTCAGTTCCCTATTTGTGTTTTTATGTGGTTTATTCCCATGTGTAGTTATAGGCGAGGGCAGGAAAAAAAAGGACTCATTGCTGAGGGCGTTAAAAGATCAAGTGACAATCACAGATAATCCAAACCAGGTAGCACTCACACTGCTCTGTGCAGCCGAGCATTGTTTTTCGGAATTCTTTCAATTAAAATTAAAATCCTTTGTCCACACACAGCAGATGGGGAAAGCATATTCTATACTCGTACACCTCATTTCTCCTGCATGCATAGTCAATGGCGAAGGACAGAAAATGATCACCCTTGTGGTTTGACTAGAATTACCACTGTTTGCTGAAAAATTGGACAGCTCCCTGGTGTAACCTTACATGGTCCCATATATATTTAATTGGAAACTGGTTTCAGGCTACATTATTTGATCACATTCATCTGCACATGCTTTATTGTTTAAGATCCACTTTGATTTGTGGTTGGTTTATTCACTAAAGCTGGAACTGGGGGGAATTGATCAAGGCATTTTCAGATTTTAGTCCAAACTTGCAGAATTCAAACATTTTCCACTCCAGCTATTTTTATTTCAGCCTTTGTCTCTTCTTATAACTCACTGTTTAATGAATAAACCTCTTTGTGATCAGAGCAAAACCAGTAAGTGAACAAGGGCAACAATCTTGCCTAACTGCTGACACTTCCTTTCTCTGAGTGAAGGCTGAACATCCATTATTCATTCACGCTTCCGTACCCATCGGAAGAATTCACCCCATGGGATGACAAGGTTTTAAACAAGTATATGTGTGTAATCAGCAGGTCTTCAGCCAATAAATTGTGTTCTCTAGCCTGTCAAACCCCTGCCTGGTTCATAGACATTGTGCAGGTCCACTGGGTGATCCTTGCAAGAGATGTGCAGATATTTATGTGGCGGTTTTTAAATTAGTGATAGGTATTCTTTGGAACTCCTGCTGTTTAAGCCTTTGCTTGCCATGGTGCTGATATTGCCAAAGGTCCAAAAACATATGGAGTGCAAAGCTGGTAATTACTGAGTTAATAACAATTCTTCTAATGAGCCTTTAAGAGCCTTTGATACTTTTCTTCCATTTCCTTCCTTCATACTCCGACAATCTCTGCTAAATAAAATGCAAGTTATAACATTTGGGGAAATTCTTGAAAATTACCATTTCACTCATTTAATAAAATTATTCAGAGCTTAGCAGGGAATGCTTAAATTCCATTGAGCGCATTTTTGTGTTTTTAAGAAAAATTGAAAGAATACAAGAAATTTTGTCGAAATGGTTAAAAGGTGTTTTAAAACAACCTTAACATTGTGTAGGAGTCTCCAGAAACGAGGATGTTTTGACCCCATGTGAATGAAGTTGAGTTTTAAAACTAATTCCCCAAAAGGTATCCACCAGAAATCACCAAATAGCAGGGTTGTGCTGGGACCACGGCCCTATTTCCATCTAGTGTGGTGGATGGAGATGGGGATAAACATTAACCAGGAGATCCCTAAAACCTTTAGTAACTGGTGGGGCTGGGTCCCTTACCGAATGCCATCACCCCCAAATTCCCTCACACCATCGATGACATTGTAAGAATTAGTAATATTGCACTCATCCCCTCACCCATATATATAAATTTGTGAAAAAGTGGGAAT
Source organism: Pelobates fuscus (assembly GCF_036172605.1). NCBI lineage: Eukaryota > Metazoa > Chordata > Amphibia > Anura > Pelobatidae > Pelobates > Pelobates fuscus. Next base: position 62,034,394 of record NC_086318.1, read on the forward strand.
GGAGATTTGTCTTCTAGCCCCTTTCAATCTACAATTAGACTTCCTAATGGTGCCTGGGCTCCCCTTGGCTGCTATTGGGTCTTTCCATTGGTCAATCTTCTTTTCTTTAAATATGTAACTGCTGGCAGCAAGTTGGGGAAATCATTTAATATTTATTTTGAAATAAAAAAAAATATTTATGAATCTTTTCCTGAGCTATTTTGAGATGTTTTGTTATCAGTTTGACAAGGCTGCAGATATGGGCTAATTTAGAGTTGTGTTTGCTGGATTCTCATGATAGTAAATGTAATATAATAACCTCAAAATTGTTGCTTCCAAATTATCCCAAAAATATTTCCCCCGCATTTTATCCTACTAGGTAAGAATTAACAGATTATCTCCCCCTCCCCCCCTATCCTGTCCTCTCTCAAAAAACAATGTTCAAATGCAGAACAAGATGAATATATTCTCCCTTAGCCTGAAATTCTGCTGTCTACCCCCGACTATACCAGAGCAATACTTTTCAAGATATAGCACTATCATCAACCCCTCACTGGTGAAATGTGGATAAGATTAGACAGTGTTGATAGAAAATTGCTTAGCTAGCGTATTCTCCCCCTGCTCAGTCTCACTCACTCCCCCTCCTTCCTTCCCATATTCAGCCTGTGAACACCGCAAGAGCTCAAAATCATTGAAAATGTATTCAGGATAGCAGCGTGTCTGGCAGTCGGAGGGTTACGCAGCATGAGGGGTTGTAAGGAACAAAAGGCGGATGATTGAACAGCTGTGAGTTGTAATGCCTGCTAATGAGCCCCCAAACAGCTATAATCAGAATCTAGACCAGTTATCCGACGGGTCCTTTGTGCTGAATTTCCTGCACACATGCTTGTAACTCTTTCAGTACATTCTAGAACCTTCCAGCCATTAAAGAGTAAATTGTCTTTGTAAGCTTAAAAGGGTAAACATGCATGCTTCCTTCTTAGAATATCCCACTTTTTCCAATCTGTGTTGTGGGGGAATAGCATGCCATACCCGTAAAGTGTAAATGTATGGGTTATATATTTATATCTTAATTTTTTTTTTTAGAAAACAGGAAGTGGAATCTGAAAGCCATAGACAATGCCGAATGAGCCATGTCATTTGTTCATTTGTTTACAAAAAGATCAGACTTAGTCACATATTCTTGACTGAAATTCTCTATATTGATTATTACAAATCCAGTCTTGCAAGTTCTTTTCTTACTGAACTCTGAGTACCTAGGGTGTATTGTAGAAGCAAAAACTTCTCCTTAGGGCATGTAAATGGGAAGGTGGTGCACCATGGGTCCTATTGAGCAGTATTATTCTTGTCTGCTCAATATTTTCTCGTCATCGAGGTGGGGAGGTTCATACCCACTGCTCAACACTGAACACCATTCAGTAGTGATCACTGACAATAAAGTGATTAAAGGAACACTATATGGTCGGGAATACAAATGTGTCCGAACCCCCTTACTCCCTTAAAGGACCACTCTAGGCACCCAGACCACTTCAGCTTAATGAAGTGGTCTGGGTGCCAGGTCCACCTAGGGTTAACCCAATTTTTTATAAACATAGCAGTTTCAGAGAAACTGCTATGTTTATAAATTGGTTAAGCCTTCCCCCTAATCCTCTAGTGGCTGTCTCATTGACAGCCGCTAGAGGCACTTGCATGATTCTCACTGTGGAAATCACAGTGAGAGCACGCAAGCGTCCATAGGAAAGCATTGTAAATGCTTTCCTATGCGACCGGCTGAATGCGCGCGCAGCTCTTGCCGCGCGTGCGCATTCAGCCGACGGGGCGGAGAGGAGGAGGAGAGCTCCCCGCCCAGCGCTGGAAAAAGGTAAGTTTTACCCCTTTTCACCTTTCCGGAGCCGGGCGGGAGGGGGACCCTGAGGGTGGGGGCACCCTCAGGGCACTCTAGTGCCAGGAAAACAAGTGTTTTCCTGGCACTAGAGTGGTCCTTTAAAAAAAGCTGTTAAACTCTCCTTTATTCCAGTGACACGCTGGTCTGTCAGCGCTGGTTTCCTCCTATCACATTTTCTTGGTTGAGTTAATCAGAATTGACTATGGCAGCCAATCCAATGCTTTCCTGTGGGAAATTCTGATAACCTCAGCCAAGGTGGCGGAGCCAAACACAGCACTGGCCAATCAGCATCTCCTCATAGAGATGCGCTGAATCAGCACTGACCCAGGAAGCAGGACTAATGGCCATCTGACTGCCACTGGAGGTGTCCTTATGGAGCAATGTAAACACTGCCTTTTCTTTGAAAATGCAGTGTTTACATTAAAAAGCCTTCAGGGACATTTTCTATTGAGTATAGTGTCCCTTTAATCTCCATTGGCTAAATTGCTAAAATCAGTTGCCAACAACTTACATGTTACATTAAAATGTATAATCTCCAATGCTTACTCCTTTGCTTAATGTGTAACTGTTCAATACTCACACCTTATGCTAAAGTTGTTACTATTCATTTCATACCCCTGGACTAGATACCAGTTGTTTCAATGTCCGTGGTGCTGAACTGTTTACTGCGCATTGGCACACCTAGTACTAAGCCTGTTATTATTTATTTCTTACCCCTAAAATGGAACGTGTTAGTATCATATCCATCGCTCACCATTGGATCTAAAACATTTACCCTCCATTTAGTGAAATGGTTACAATTCATTGCTGATTCCATGTGCTGAACTGGGTACCATTTACAGATAGATGCTTTTTGCACATTCTCAAGACTTGGTTTTTATATATCTATAGATTTTGTTTAATCAATGGTGCTTTCTTAAGATATTGAAATAATGCAAAATGTTTATAAAACATGCATATCATGTTCTATAATAATAAGATAAACAAGTTGCATTTTGTCTTGATTTGCTAAAATTTTAATTTTTACCCGAATTAAAAATAGAATTCCATACACTCGGGCCACATCATTGTTTACACCTTTCTCTGTGCATTAAAAAGCTTGAAATTAATGGTCAGTAGGTTGAACCAAGTGTCTGAATGGGAGTGAAATATGTTCTTAGTAGCTTAGACTGTTAATTGATTGTTACATAATTACATAGCTGAAAAGAGACAAGCCTTTCGCGCTTCCAATTTTACAACAAACTAGGAAAAAGTTCCTTAGTGACCCTAAAATGGCAGTCAGATCTCTCCTTGGATCAAGAAGCTAATAACCCACAAATTCCCAGATTTTACTAGTAACATGACGTAAAGTCATGATTTTATTAAAGACACGGAGGCGAGTATTATGCATAACTCTTTCTTTATTTCCTCAGCAGCAAAGATAGAGGAATATAAATATATCAAAAATGAAAGAAAAAACTGTATAGGTACACAGGCAACCAATCACATAACATAGGAAGTGACTATATAAGGCCTGTGTCTCCCACAATCCTCCTCTTTCTTGCGAAAACCGAAGACCAGGTAAGAAGAACGATATCCCACTTGGCCAAAACCGGAAATCGGAACAATTCGATAACTTCAAGCTAAAAGAGAGAGAGAAATATGGTAATAACCAAACTCCAAACTGTGGGCTTACCAAAACAGACTGTCGATTATTCATATGATAAAACTGAAATCTGAAAAATATAATAGACATAATTAATCAATATAACCATACAGAATACATGAAATTCAAATAAAAACAGACCAAATCTCAACATCCCTGAATATGCCAATCGCATCTCACCCCATACCCCACACTGGGAGGGTGGGAGGGAATAATACTCGCCTCCGTGTCTTTAATAAAATCATGACTTTACGTCATGTTAATAGTAAAATCTGGGAATTTTATTAAAGACACGGAGGCTCATATTATGCAAGTTCAAAGCTGTGCTATCACCTGAGATGTGATGTGCACAATAGGTCTGAAGTAGAAAATTGCGGAAGGTCGACTCTCGAGACCAATCCGCTGCTCGCATAATGTCCTCCAAACGACATCCAACTGTAGACGCTTTCGAAGCCATAGCTCCTCGAACCGAATGCGGTGGGAAGACAGAGGTGTCTATACCCGCCATAGACAGGAGCCATCTTACCCAACGCGCCAGCGTTGGCGTTGCGACTTAGAAGCTGATTTTGTCCTCCTGGATATGTTGAAGCTAACACCCTCCGGGGTGAAAACAATGGCGTCCCAGTCAAGGGCCCTGACGTCAGAGACCCTCTTACACGAAATCAAACAAAGCAACATGACCAACTTGGAGGACAATTGCTTAAGGGTCAAATCTTGGTTAGGATACCATGACGACAGAAACTGTAGCATCACGTTAACGTCCCAAAAGGCAGAGAAACGAGCCTTGGGAGGGCGAGCGAGGCGAATGCCCTTGAGAAGGCGACACACGAAAGGGTGCTTGCCTACGGGCGAACCATCCAAACCATTATGTCCAGCTGATATAGCGGAACGGAAAAGGTTGACAGTGCGATACGCCTTGCCCGAATCAAACAGAAATGTGAGGAACTCCAAAATCATATGGAGAGGGGCAGATACGGGATCCAAAGCCCGTTCCATGCACCAACCACACCATGAGTTCCATGAAGAGCGGTAGGCCGATCTCGTACCTGGAGCCCAGGTGTTATCGAGGAGCAGGAGAGTAGACTGCGAAACGTTTGGGACAACACAGGATCCCCTGAAAGGAGCCACGCCATCAGAGGTAACTGATGACCGAGTACCAGTCCAAGCGAGTTCCCATCCGGGTCCAGAAGAAGGTCCTGGAAGATCGGAATCAGTCGGGGGTAGTCCACCGACAACCCTATCAAGCGTGGAAACCATGGACGGGATCTCCACAGAGGTGTGATCAGCGCCAGGGAACAATTGTGACGAATCAACTTCGAAATCGGGCGAGCGATCATGTTGAACGGTGGGAAGGCATATAGGCGGCCTGGTGGCCATTCCTGGAGAAAAGCATCCGTCGCCACAGCTGCCGGATCCGGCCTCCAGCTGTAAAATCCGGGAGTTGAGTGTTCAGGCGTGAAGCGAATAGGTCCAACTCGAACCGTCCCCATAGTCTGACCAGACCTTGGAATACGGAAACGTGCAAGCGCCAATCCCCCAAGTCTCGCGAATTGTCCAGACCTGGGATGTGTTCCGCCTGCACCGAGACATTGTTGAGAAGGCAAAATTGCCAAAAGTCCTTCGCCGACAGTGCCAACATTCTGGACTTTGTTCCCCCCAGGTGATTTATGTACCGGACTGCCGACACGTTCTTGAGGAAAACGCAGCAGTTTGCTCGGTCCGGGGTCAGGCTGCGGATCGCGAAGGCCCCCGCCAGAAGTTCCAGACAATTGATGTGTAAGGACTTCTCTATGTCGGACCATCTGCCTCCTGTGGAAACGTCTCCACAACGAGCACCCCAGCCGTGTAAGCTGGCATCGGATTCGATTACGATATCCGGGATTGAACCGAAGATGGCTCTTCCGTTCCAGGCCTCCATGTGGGCCAACCACCACACTATCTCGTCTCTGGATTCCTCGTCCAGTCGTATCCGGGATTCGTAAGAATGACCTAAACAGAGGTGTGAACCTTTTTGCCGTTGGAGGGCACGGTAGTGTAGCGGGCCGGAAATATCGCCTGAATAGAAGCCGCCAGAAGACCGATAATCCTTGCCAGTTGTCTGACGGACATATCCGGCACCCGAAGAGCCCTTCAGAGCTCCTTTTGAATGGTCTTCATCTTGGAGTCCGGCAAGTACAGGAACTGCCTGATGGAATCCACTTGGAAACCCAGGAACTCTATCGACTGTGAAGGGGTCATGACCGACTTGTCCCAGTTGACCAGAAAACCCAAGTTCTGGAGAAGGTTGATCGTCCAATCCAAGTGTAACAGTAAGGAGTCCCTGGACTTGGACATGATCAAAATGTCGTCCAGGTAAATAATCAATCGCACCCCACGGGTGCGGAGACCTGTCACTACCGGCTTCATGAGTTTGGTGAAACACCAAGGAGCCGAGGAGAGGCCGAATGGCAGGCAAGTAAAGCGCCATCGCCTCCCGTGCCACGTGAAATGGAGGTAATCTCTGTGTTCCAGCGCGATGGGGACCGTAAAATACGCGTCCTTCAGATCTAACTTGACCAACCAATCCGATTGCCGAAGGAGGTCCCTGAGGCAGTGTATGCCCTCCATCTGGAAATGTTGGTAGCGGAGAAACACGTTGAGGGGACGGAGATTTATCACAGGGCGGACGCCGCCTCCCTTCTTTGGCACCAGGAAAAGATTGCTCGTGAAGCCTGGAGAGGCCAACGGCATCTCCTCTATGGCACCTTTCGTGAACAACTCTTCTACCTCCGCGGAAATCATTTCGTCTTGATCCAGCGGGAGGGACAACTCTCCGGGGATGGAAACTTGGACAGGCATAGAAACGAACTCCAGGTGATAACCCTTCACACATTGCAGAACCCAAGCGTCTGAAGTTATCTCTGACCACCCTCGGTAAAATAAGGCTAGCCTCCCTGCCACCCGTACATGATCGAGAGGGGAAAAAAGGGTACTCACCATAAGGACGTCTGCCCGAAGTGGCACCACGGGGGTATCTGGAGCCCCAGGATCTCCCTCTGGCCGGGAAGAAGGGAGGTGTCCTCGTATCCTGAAATCCTCGGGAAGGAAAGAAGGAACCTCTGGTGGCTCGAAACGTGCCTCTGAAGCCGCGGCCGGGTGGACGGTTCCTGCTACGCCCGGCCCCTCCGAAAACCTTGGGTGCGAACATGCGCTTCATGTTTGCATGGGCCTTGTCTATGGCCGCAATGGTCTTCACATAGGAACCTAGGTCTTTAACAAAGGAGGTTCAGAATAATAAACCCTCTTCAGAGGGGTCAGGTTCCGCCACCGTCATGGCAGCCAACTTGGGGTCGCTCTTAAGGAGAATCGCCTTACGCCTTTCCGAAGACATGGTGGTATTCGCGTTCCCCAAAAGGCAGATCGCCCTCTGGACCCATCCAATGGCCACATCTACATCCAAAACAGAATCCCCAGCTCTAGCGGCATCTAGCAGTTCATACAATTTTGACAGGGGGCCCAGGGTATCTAATATTTTATCTTGGCATCCCTTGAGGGAAAAATCCAACCCCTTTTTGGGTTTCCAGCCTGACTTGTTCAGGAACTGGGCAATTTGGGGATCAATATCCGGAGTCTTACAGGCCGAGCCCGGGAGAGAGGGCCTAGGGCATTCGGCACGTAGCTTGTTGCGACCCTCCTTGGAGAGGGGGGTACGCAGGCGTTTAGCCACATATTGGGCAATATGGTCCGGAGGGACCCATTCTGCTGACCGTGGGTGGCGAAGGTCGTCAGGGTCGAACAGGGGGTTGCCCTGGGGGTCGAAAAGTGCCTTACTGTCCCCAGTGGGGATCTTAGCCTGACCAAGGGTAATGGCAGAGGAACCAGAAGGGGTAACACCCGTAATGGGTAATTCCTCGCCCGACTCGCCCTCAGCGTAGGAGTCATACTCCATAGCATCAGAGTCATGTTCCACACTCCGGTCGCTATCCGACTCATCCTCTAGGGCCTTAGCCCGTTTCCACAGTCTAGCCTTTTTAGCCCGGCCAGGGGCTCTTTTGCGCGTGGGGTGCGTGTGGGGTGCGCGCTGTCTGTGACCACATCCAGTATGTCAGTCATGGCAGGTAAAACCTGCATCGAGGAGTGGGAATCAACGTGCTTAGATTTAGCCTTCACCTTACGGGCACCAGGCACAGTCTGGGCAGGGGAAGGGGACCCCACACCCAGGAGGGTAGGAGTAGCTAGTGAGGGCATACGCATAGAATGCAGGGACTGAGAGAAGGAGGAAGAAACAGCACCCATAGCTGAAGCAAAAGCCTTTTGCAATGAAGAAGCCATAGTGGCATCCAGCAGGGCCTGAAATTCCTGGGAGGCCATAGCTCCCTCAGTGTTATCAGCATTAAAATCATCAGAGGTGCCTTCAAGCCCATCACCCCCTATCCTGCATGGTGGCAAAAATAATAGGGAAATATAACTTTAAGCGAATAAAGTATAAAAGGCTAGAGAAATATATGTGCAAATATATCTTAAAGATTACAACTATAGTAGACTAGGGACTGTACCTTTAAAATAAACGAAAACAGAAGGGTTGAGTAACCCATAATGAAGTACAAGGGAAAGGGAAAACCTGCCCGCTGGTGCACTCAGGGGACCCAGAGACCGGGAGACAAACCGCACGGTAGCAGAGAGAGCGACCGATCAGAGCTAGACAGACCGCCCAAAATGGCCGCCGCACGTGCAACAGAACGATCGCGGACTGACTCCCGGCGGGGGAAGGGGCGCGTGCACCTTACCCGCGCGGGCAGCCTGCGATCGAGGAGAAACAGCAGAGCAGAAAAACACAGCCGTGGCAGATGAAACAGCCGCGGCCGGGAAAACAGTACAGGGTCCTGCGCGGCACCCACAGGGGGTAGGGAGAGCGCAGGGGAAAACCAAAGAGCCGAGAGGGAAACCCAGGGCACAGGACAGGGGATAGCCCGCACACCAGCGGAAGGTTGCACAGATAAAGGCAACCAGAAACAAATAACCATAAGCAATAATAGCAGGCAATAACAACAAACAATAAACAATAAATCATGAAAAAAAAATCCAAGAGCAAGAGCAAAATACTTAGCTGTCTGAGGTAAGCAGCAAAGAAAGAGGAGGATTGTGGGAGACACATGCCTTATATAGTCACTTCCTATGTTATGTGATTGGTTGCCTGTGTACCTATACAGTTTCTTATTTCATTTTTGATATATTTATATTCCTCTATCTTTGCTGCTGAGGAAATAAAGAAAGAGTTATGCATAATATGAGCCTCTGTGTCTTTAATAAAATAAAAAATTGTATCCCTGAATATATATTTTTGCAACTTTTGAACTAGTTACTGTTTAAACATCTGTACAGACTCTGATAAAACCACCCCTTTAGGCAGAGAATTCCACATCCTTATTGTTCTTACTGGAAAAAAAAAATGTTTTACTTTGTCTTGGACTAAATCTCCTTTCTTCAAGCCTAATTGTTGTTTATGAATAGATTTCCAGACAATGTTTTTTATTGGCCCTGTATATATTTGTATAATACTATCATATTCACTCTGATGTGCCGTTTTTCTAACTAAACTAAAGAAATATGAATTTGTTAATCTTTCTTCATAACAAAATTTTTCTATTCCTTTTAATATTTTTGTAGTTAGCCTCTGCACTTTTCTAGTGCCATAATATCCTTCTTTAGAACAGGTGCCCAAAATTGCACAGCATATTCTAGGTGTGGTCTAACCATTGATTTATAAAAACGCAAGCGTATATTTGCATCCTGAGAATTAATGCCCCTTTTTTATACATGACAATACTTACTGGCCTTAGCAACTGCTAATTGACATTGCACATTGTTGCCTAGTTTGCTGTCTATAACAATTCCTAAATCTTTCTCATCTGTTGACTAATTCAATACCATTGAGGGTGCAAGTTGCTTGTGCATTCTTTACCCCGAGGTGCATAACTTTGCATTTTCCTACATCAAATTTAATCTGGCATTTGAGTGCCCAGTCCCCCAATCAATCTAAATCCCTCTGCAGAAAATTAATATCGTGCTCACATCATATTACTTTACAAAGTTTTGTGTCATCTGCAAACACTTAAAGGGACACTTCAGGCACCCAGACCATTTCTGCCCATTGGAGTGGTCTGGGTGCCAACTCCCATCACCCATAACCCTGCAGTTTTTATAAATAATTAACTTGCAGGGTTAATTACTCCTCTAGCGGCTGTCTATCAGACAGCCACTAGAGGGACTTCCAGGTTCTTAAAACACGGAAAGTTTTTTAAACAACGCTGGATGCCCTCATGCTATGCATGAGGACCTCCAGAGTCGCCGTAATCTCCATAGGAAAGCATTGAATAATGATTTCCTACAGGGAGGTCTAATGCAGGCGCACGGCCATTGCCGCATATGCGCATTAGGTCTCACCTGCTGACGTCAGCAAGGGAGGAGCTTGGGTGGAACCTGATCCAGCGCCGAGTGACATTGGTGCTGGATTCAGGTAAGTCACTGAAGTGGTTTTAACCCCTTCAGCAACATGGGATAGGGGTGAGAGGGAGAGGGGCACTGCAGGATTCTGCAGGGCCAGGAAAACGGGTTTGTTTTCCTGACACTGGAGAGTCCCTTTAAGCAGGACTTTCAATGCCTATTTCAAAATCGTTTTTAACTATGTTAAATAGAAGTGGTCCCAGAACTAAACCCTGAGTGACACCACTTACCACTCTCCAGCTTGAAAATGTGTCATTAATGACAACTCTTTGTACTCTATCTTTAAACCAATGTTCTACCGAAGAACAAGAGTTTTCATCTAGACCAATTTCTTTTAGTTTGGACACTAACCTATTGTATGGAAACTTATCAAACGTCTTGGTAAAAGACAAGTAGATCATATCCACGGCAACACCCTGATCTATACTTTTACTTACTTGTTCATAGAGTGCAATTAGGCTAGTATGGCATGACCTATATTTAAAAAAATAATGCAGATTTTTACAAAAATGTTCTTCCCAATGTATTCCTCAATGTTATTCCTTAATATATACTTTCCGGGCGTTAATCTCACAGGTCTATAATTTCCTGGCATAGATTTTAAACCCTTTTTTTTTTTTTTTTTTATATAGGAACCACATCTGCCTTCCTTCAATCCTCCGATAGAATTCCTGAAAGAAAAAAAATTCCCACACTTAGCTCTGTAAGGGCTTGTGTGTGAATACCATTCAGCCCCAGAGCTTTATATACATTTACTTTCTTTAGTTTCTGCAGCACCTTGTTTTGAGTCATCCAGTCACAATTTTTCTAATTTTTGTTCCACCAGTCTTTTGTATACCTCTTTCCATATCTCCCCACCCTTAATATATACTGAGGAAAAATAATTGTTTCAAATTTCTGCCTTTTCCTGATCTCCATTAGCTAACACACCCATCTCTGTTTTCAGTGTATCTACACTTTCATTTTGAATTTTTTTTTTTAAAGGATTTATGTACTTTTATGAGCATTTTTTTTTTTTTGGGGGGGGGGGGGGGGTGGGGAGGACACTGTTTTGCTCACATTTACTATCACTTTCTCATTTTCTAGTTTAGACCATATAATCACCTTTTTACATGCATTATTGGCTTCCTTATAGCTCATATAGGATGCCTCTGAATTTATATGCTTTAAATGGAGACTATAGTCACCAGAACAACTACAGCTTATAGTATTTGTTCTGGTGAGTATAAGTATTCTCTTCGGGCTTTTTGCAGTGTTTTCAGAGAAGTCAGTGTTTACATTACAGCTTAGGGATACTGCCACTGGCCACTCCTCAGATAGCTACTAAAGGTGCATTGTGCAGCACTGCCATTCAGTGTCTCCACAGTCTGCATGGAGACACTAAGCTTTCCTCATAGAGATGCATTGGTTCAATGCATCTCTATGAGGAGATGCTGATTGGCCTGCAATGTATATGACTTGTGATGGCTCTGCCCCTGATATGCATCCTTGACAAGCTCAGCCAATCCAATATGAAATGATTGTGATTGGTTGAGAGAATCACGTCTGATGATGTCAGGGAAGCAGGCAGATCAGGGACAGAGCCAGCAACAGCAGACTGAAATAAAAGTAAGATTGTTGCTATGTGTAGGGGGACAATTTTTTTTTTTTAATTCTTTATTTTGTTGTGCATGTTATAACAAAAGAGCTTGCACAGCCACGACAGCATGGGCAAGTACAATATTGACAGTAGAGAAAGAGATCATCATGTAAAACAGCACAGATTTTTAAGGGAAATAGTAGGGTACGATAGGTTAGTGCGCAGATACCCGGCATGCCCACCCACTGGGTATGTTAAAGGATTCAAACAGTGTGCTATACTCAGGAGCCCAGCTCGGTAACATGTTAGGGCAACATATTATTCATTGTATAGAGTAGTGAGAGCTATACAGTCCTGTATAGTAGCTTTAAGTTAGAGTCGTTCATGCACAGATTAAGTCAAGCGTCAGAGTGTAGAATGTGCAGAAACAGTTGCTTCACTGGGTATGTGTCTATGGTTCAATGTAGAGCTGACTGTATAATTAAACAAAGATTAATAATAAATAAACAATGTTTAAGCCATACCTGCAGTTGTGTGTCAGTTAACACATGTAATCATAGTCAAGTAATTAGGCTAGTACAGTGTAGCTATTCGTATATACATATGTGTTTGAGCCCTTCATATTGAACTAGGTACATAAAAAAAATAAACCGTGTCTGCAAAAAAAAAAAAGTCTCCATTGAGCTAAATGAATATACTGGGCAAGCACAAAGTCACATAAGCTGGGTTCTCAGTAGGAGGCACCTCTGTTTTCCGCTGGTATGTTCATGGTGGTGGGTCTTGCATATAACTGGCAGCGGTGTATCAGTCCTGAACTTGGGGTGTTCATCCCACCCCTGTGCTTGGGAAGAGGTAGGTGTATGCCTGAGGGGGGGCTGGTTCGGCGTGCTTCACGGTGGCTCTCCCGCCCCAGGCACTGCGTGGGGTCCGCTTTAAGTGGTCACAGACTCGGGGGCTCTTGTCTGAAACCGGGTTTTTCCCGCAAGGGATGCGCCAGAGGTTCCCGGTGTGCTTGCGCCTCACATGGCTGGGGGCTTTCTGTCGTGGTGGTCTCAGTGATCTGTACCTCGGCGTTGTCAGGCAGGTTGAACGGGCCTGGCGGGTTTTGACTCTCCTCTGTGCCCTGCGCCTGTTGTGGTGTCTCCTGTCTGTTTTCGCCCTCTTGCGCGGGGGTTGTTGTAGCTTTGCCTGCCGTGTTAATGAGAACTGTCCTGCAATTATGCCCTGCTGAGCCTTCTTTCTGGTTGGAGGCAGTGTCTTCGCAGGGAGGCTGCTTGCCTGTGTGGAGATGAGCGGTTGCATTCTGGCCTCCAGTTTGCGCCAGAAGTTGGCAAAGATTGCTTCCAGCCTATGTAGGACCCCTAGTTGTGGGTCCATAGGCTCGGGGAGACATGAGGCATCCGCCATATTGGGTGTTGCGTCGTGTAGCCTGCATGTCGGTGCTGTTGCATGTGGAATACATGTTTGTGTTCCTGATCCTATAGTTTTCCTATAAATGCCCTTTTTTATTTTTCAAATTCTTTTAAACCACATTTTAAATTTGTTTCTCTTATGTTTATTACCCAGTGGTATATACTAAGAAGCGTACCTTCCTAATATTTGTTTAAAGATATTCCATTTATCCTAAGTGTTTTTTTTTTCATTAAAGAGTTTATACCAGTCTATATTTTGTAAAGCCGAACATATCTAATTGAAATTGGCAATTTTAAAATCTGTTTTAGTATACCCCACATGCATTTGCTTTTTTTGGTTTATTTCAAGACACCACATTGTGATTGCTCTTTCCCAAGTGCTCCCGTACTTGAATGTTCATCAGAAGATGAACATTGTTTGTTATGACCATATCCAGACAAGCGTCCTTTCTAGTTGGTGCTTGTAAGAGGTTTCAATTACTACTTGTGTCTCTACCCCAATTTATGTCTGAGAAATTATAAATCTTCAATAATTAGCGTTTTACCCAGATGTAGCGTTTTCCCAATTTGCTC